>NW_026606621.1:255000-682500 GCF_029890125.1 Rhinichthys klamathensis goyatoka
ATTGTTTTAATACTGATGATTTTGGCATACAGCTCATGAAAACCCAAAATTCCTGTCTCAAAAAATTAGCATACCATGAAAAGGGTCTCTAAACGAGCTATTAACCTAATCATCTGAATCAACTAATTAACTCTAAACACCTGCAAAAGATTCCTGAGGCTTTTAAAAACTCCCAACCTGTTTCATTACTCAAAACCGCAATCATGGGTAAGACTGCCGACCTGACTGCTGTCCAGAAGGCCATCATTGACACCCTCAAGCAAGAGGGTAAGAAAGAAAGAAATTTCTGAACAAATAGGCTGTTCCCAGAGTGCTGTATCAAGGCACCTCAGTGGGAAGTCTGTGGGAAGGAAAAAGTGTGGCAAAAAACGCTGCACAACGAGAAGAGGTGACCGGACCCTGAGGAAGATTGTGGAGAAGGACCGATTCCAGACCTTGGGGGACCTGCGGAAGCAGTGGACTGAGTCTGGAGTAGAAACATCCAGAGCCACCTTGCACAGGCGTGTGCAGGAAATGGGCTACAGGTGCCGCATTCCCCAGGTCAAGCCACTTTTGAACCAGAAACAGCGGCAGAAGCGCCTGACCTGGGCTACAGAGAAGCAGCACTGGACTGTTGCTCAGTTTTGCATGTCATTCGGAAATCAAGGTGCCAGAGTCTGGAGGAAGACTGGGGAGAAGGAAATGCCAAAATGCCTGAAGTCCAGTGTCAAGTACCCACAGTCAGTGATGGTCTGGGGTGCCATGTCAGAAGCTGGTGTTGGTGCACTGTGTTTTATCAAGGGCAGGGTCAATGCAGCTAGCTATCAGGAGATTTTGGAGCACTTCATGCTTCCATCTGCTGAAAAGCTTTATGGAGATGAAGATTTCATTTTTCAGCACGACCTGGCACCTGCTCACAGTGCCTAAACCACTGGTAAATGGTTTACTGACCATGGTATTACTGTGCTCAATTGGCCTGCCAACTCTCCTGACCTGAACCCCATAGAGAATCTGTGAGATATTGTGAAGAGATTGTTGAGAGACGCAAGACCCAACACTCTGGATGAGCTTAAGGCTGCTATCGAAGCATCCTGGGCCTCCATAACACCTCAGCAGAGCCACAGGCTGATTGCCTCCATGCCACGCCGCATTGAAGCAGTCATTTCTGCAAAAGGATTCCCGACCAAGTATTGACTATTGAGTGCATAACTGAACATAATTATTTGAAGGTTGACTTTTTTTTTTGTATTAAAAACACTTATTTTATTGGTCGGATGAAATATGCAAATTTTTTGAGACAGGAATTTTGGGTTTTCATGAGCTGTATGCCAAAATCATCAGTATTAAAACAATAATAGACCTGAAATATTTCAGTTGGTGTGCAATGAATCTAAAATATATGAAAGTTTAATTTTTATCATTACATTATGGAAAATAATGAACTTTATCACAATATGCTAATTTTTTGAGAAGGACCTGTATATGCCAATTTATTTACAAAAGACAAAAAAGAAAAAAGACAAAAATGTTATATATATATATATATATATACAGTAAAAACAATGTATTAATAAATGTGAAATGTGAAGTATCACTGCCATTTCAAAAAACTGTTTTCTGTTTTGATATATTTTTAAATGTAATGTATGGCAAAGCTGGATTTTCAGCATCATTACTCCAGCCTTCAGTCTCACATGATCCTTCAGAAATGATATACAATAACAATAATAACATATGTATATTGTGATGGACACAAATTGAAATTTGAATTGGACTCCTATAGGTAGAACTGCAGCAGTTAACATTCTGGATTTCTGGATTCCTGTTATCCGTTTGATGTGTCTTTCTTTGTCTGACTTTTTTATGGTTCATTTTATATTGATACGGCTGAAATGGGTTACAAAAACAACCTGTGAAAACTAGCTGGCTCAAACACAACTAAGAATCGTAGGCATCAAAGATGAAAACATGAACACAGACAGAACAGATTTTTTCGAAATCTTTACGCTTTCATTTTCCATTCCTTTGAACTGGTTTCGGCATTCGTTTAATCAGCCGTTGGTTCTAAACGTTCTCCTCAGAGGCTGTGTTTTTTTCAGACACAAAAACAGCTAAACACCAAACAACAACTTCCAATCATCGACCGGCAGCCTGACGTCGCTTTCTGTCCGAGAGCTGTTAATTGCTGCATAATTTCAAAGCGAATCTATCTGAAGAGATCTCAGGGTCCAATAGCTTGTCTTTAATCATGCTCTGTTCAACTCTGCATGGCAATGAATTTGTCACTGATAGACTGCAAATTACATTGACTGCACTGGAGACGTAATTACTTTCAATGTTTCCAATGAGAAACACTGTGGTTTAACAGGAATAGCGTGGCTATCAGTGTGAGACTCACAACTGCCAGGAATTTAAATCAAAAGAACATTTATATATACTGTTCAAAAATTTAGATCAGTATTATTTTTTTATATTTTTAAGAAATTATAATTTATTCAGCATGGATGCATTAAACTGATCAAATGTGACAGATTTCTGTCCATCACGGTTTTCTGTCCATCAATTTGAAATGATTCGAGCTTTGTGACATGGTGCATTATCCTGCTGGAAGTAGCCATCAGAGGATGGGTACATGGTGGCCATAAAGGGATGGACATGGGCAGAAACAATGCTCAGGTAGGCCGTGGCATTTAAACGATGCCCAATTGGCACTAAGGGGCCTAAAGTGTGCCAAGAAAACATCCCCCACACCATTACACCACCACCACCAGCCTGCACAGTGATAACAAGGCATGATGGATCCATGTTCTCATTCTGTTTACGCCAAATTCTGACTCTACCATCTGAATGTCTCAACAGAAATCGAGAGTCATCAGACCAGGCAACATTTTTCCAGTCTTCAACTGTCCAATTTTGGTGAGCTCTTGCAAATTGTAGCCTCTTTTTCCTATTTGTAGTGGAGATGAGTGGTACCCGGTGGAGTCTTCTGCTGTTGTAGCCCATCGGCCTCAAGGTTGTGCATGTTGTGGCTTCACAAATGCTTTGCTGCATACCTCGGTTGTAACGAGTGGTTATTTCAGTCAAAGTTGCTCTTCTATCAGCTTGAATCAGTCGGCCCATTCTCCTCTGACCTCTAGCACCAACAAGGCATTTTCGCCCACAGGACTGCCGCATACTGGATGTTTTTCCCTTTTCACACCATTCTTTGTAAACCCTAGAAATGGTTGTGCGTGAAAATCCCAGTAACTGAGCAGATTGTGAAATACTCAGACCGGCCCGTCTGGCACCAACAACCGTGCAACGCTCAAAATTGCTTAAATCGCCTTTCTTTCCCATTCTGACATTCAGTTTGGAGTTCAGGAGATTGTCTTGACCAGGACCACACCCCTAAATGCATTGAAGCAACTGCCATGTGATTGGTTGATTAGATAATTGCAATAATGAGGAATTGAACAGGTGTTCCTAATAATCCTTTAGGTGAGTGAATATAAAAAAATCTCAATGACCCCAAACTTTGAAATGGTAACGTTGAGACTTTATACTAAATATTTTCAGAAAGAGAACCACCACAATTAAAAACATTTGTTAATTTACTGTATGCTCTGTTTAATTTATATTTTTATTTTTATGATTATAGTTTTCATCATTAGGTTCTGAAGGATCACGTGACACTGAAGACTAGAGTATTGTTGGAAATGCAGTTTTGCATCACAGGAATAAATTCCATTTTAAAATATATTCAAGTAGAAAACAGTTATTTTAAATTGCAATAATATTTCACAATTTTACAAATTTTACTATATTTTAGATCAAATAAATGCAGCCTTGGTGAGTATAAGAGACTTCTGAACGGGAGTGTCCTCTTATTCACATTGTAATGTGAAAAATAATGATAAAAGAATGACATTTTTGTATTTCGCTTTTTGGAGTGAAATATAACCTGGAAACTTCCTGAGATTCACCCATGTGGAAGTGTTTAAAACGGATGATTCTAAAGCTTGAGGCAAACTGCTTCAGTCAGAGCTCCTGTGCTGTGAGCAGATACAAAATCTGTGGTGGTACGTCCACCTGTTGGAGGCGTGGCTAAATACACGTTACCCTGACGTGGCGGGACAAGAAACGTGACAGGAATAGGTAATTAACCATTTAATCACCTTGCTTTTATACATTTCACATTTGCCAGAATAATTGGTTCCATACAGTCTCTCTCTCTCTCTCTCTCTCTCTCTCTCTCTCTCTCTCTCTCTCTCTCTCTCTCTCTCTCTCTCTCTCTCTCTCTCTCTCTCTCTCTCTCTCTCTCTCTCTCTCTCTCTCTCTCTCTCTCTCTCTCTCTCTCTCTCACACACACACATACAAGACCTCTCCTTTCAGAAAATAATACTTATTCTAGGATCTTATTTGTCATCTCTTGGCTAAGGTCCTGGTTTCTGTGTTCCATATGTCACGTACAAGCACAAAACGCATCTAAAATGTTTTTCTGGCAGCATTCTCAAGACGAAATGTATGTTGTCTCTCTGGTGGGTGGAGGTTTTCACCTCCATTTTGCTGAGACGGACGTTGGCGTCCCCACATGTAAATAAACACGTCTGTCAGAGCTGCTGAAAACAAATGTGGTTTTAGTCACGTCTAGACGACCGCAATGACTTCATAAGCCATATTCTTCCACATGTGTCTAGTCGAGTTGGAGTTGCTCCGGCAGAGGAGTCATACAATACTTTTCCTCTGTTTGTGTTGTTCACTGCTGCTAAAGTTGTATCACTTGATGAGAAAAAAAACAACTAAAAAACGGTTATATAGAGCTACAATCAGCAGAGACACTTCCGTCTCAGTTCATTACTGCAATTATTTGTTTTTATGATATTTATGATAGTCTCATAAATATCTTTACTGGGACTGTCAATCAATACAAAATGTATCAAATTGAGTATATGATATGCTCATTTATTCAAGGGGCAAGATAAAACACATACATTTTTTATTGCATTTTTTTTTTTAAATAAAAAAAGTCCTCAATTATTTACAGCTTTAAATTTTATGTATGGTAATAAGTGGTTGGCCTTTTTAATAGCTGATGTCAATAAGATATTTAACAGTGTGGCTAATAAAATTGAATTATAAAAAAAGTAAAAAAGAAAGGAAAGAAAATGCTTATTACAAGGCTGTAAATGTTTAACTAATATATATTATGGGGGGGATGGGGGGTCAAACAGGAAATAATTATATGTAAATCTGAAAATATACAAATCTGAATATATAGTTATAAGCCTGAATATATAAATATAAATCCGAATATAGTTATAAGTCTGAATATATAGTTATAACTCTGAATATATAAATGTAAATCTGAATATATAGTTACAAATCTGAATATATAAATGTAAATCCGAATCTATAGTTACAAATCTGAATATATAGTTATAACTCTGAATATATATATATATATATATATATATATATATATATGTATAAATCCTCAATATATAGTTATAAGCCTGAATATATAGTTATAACTCTGAATATATAAATGTAAATCTGAATCTATAGTTACAAATCTGAATATATGAATGTAAATCTGAATATATAGTTATAACTCTGAATATATATATAAATCCTGAATATATAGTTATAAGTGTGAATATAACTTTGAATATATAAATGTACATTTGAATATATAGTTATAACTCTGAATATATAAATGTAAATCTGAATTTATAGTTATAACTCTGAATATAGTTATAAGTCGTGCAAATGTTCAGAAAAATACATATTAACTCATTTCATAGACTTATGTTCTAAATAGGGCAGTCAAATGATTAATCGTGATTAATCACATCCAAAATAAAAGTTTTTTTTACATAATATATGTGGGTGCATTGTGTATAATTATTTTATATATATAAATACACACACATGCTTGTATATATTTAAGAAATATTTTCATGTATATACTGTATATAGATTTATATATAATTTATATTATATATAAATATAAATATTTTATATATAAATTATATTTTTTTCTTAAATATACATGCATGTGTGTGTATTTATATATATACAAAATAATTATACACAGTGCACCCACATATATTATGTAAAAAAAACCTTTTATTTTGGATGTGATTAATCGTGATTAATCATTTGACAGCCCTAGTTCTAAATATAAAGAGCAGGAACTTTTTCACCCATTTTGATGACATTTCAGTGAGACGGGAGATAGCGCTCAAACCCCTTCAGATCGCATAATTTAGTGGAAAAATAATATAATATATATATATATATATATATATACACACACACACACACACGATTAACAATTGCAAATGTATAGTCCACAAAAATAATCAAGGTCATCGGATTTGTATGTAAGACACAAAGAAAAGGAAAGTTCAATCTGGATGTGTAGACAGAAACGGAGGTAGGGGAGAGAGAGAGAGTGAGAGAGAGAGAGAGAGGGACAGTCGTAGGTTAAGAAAGACGAGTGTCTTTGATCTCTGATTCCAGCACACAGAGCACGGAAATGAAACCCCAGGCCCTTCCATCCCCATTTCTGTTACGTGGGCAAAAATAAAGCAAGCACAGATTTCAAATTAACTTCAAAAATAATGAACTTCTGGGACCCTCGCAATTCACACGAGTGAAGAATGTCCCTGATTGCTTGCAGTTGCAGGAATCATTACATTGCCTCAAATTTCATTTCATCACATTGTTGATGTAATTATTTGATGTAGGCTAGACACGGTAAAAGAATAATTTCAATTACAAGAAAAGAGGTATTTGATGTAGGCCAGACATTGTTGAAGAGAAATTTGAATAAAAAAATGCCATAATCAATTAACTAAAGTTTTGAAATGTGAACCAACATATAACATTGCATCATTTAGATGATTTTTTTCTTTTCTTTTAATATATTATGTGCAAATCTGGATGCTAAAAGAAAGGTATCTATAGCATTACACTACACTTCAATCAAGACAACTCTCGGAATAGTTTTAGTATGTTATCGAATATGTCAATTTTAATGTATTTGTTCTTGGCGGACTAGATCTGCTGCTGCTGCTGAGCAAGTATGGACTGCTAATAGATACACAGACACGCTGCTGTGAGCATGTAATATATGATCCTGCTGCAGCTTCATAAATAGACATACATAGATACAGTAGCAGATCTAGGCAGGTGGAGCTGGGGGAGGTGGAGGGGTTCAGATAGCGCACTGCAGGACTAGCTTACAGCAAACACTCAACCAGACTATTTAAATGTTGAGCAGAAGCCAATCAGTGTCATGTGGTAATGATGTGATTGCTTTCAGATTGCATGCAAAGGACCTGTCAAATTGACCCTTCGCTAAGCCCCGCCCTCCCTAGTTACTGTTGCTACGCCTGTCAAGCTTTCGCGCCTGGCACGTCTATTACAGTGTGTATGCACTGGTGTCAGACATTCCCAATGAGATAATTAGTAATTTTTGGCGAACATGTGAAAATCTGAGAGAGCAAGACAAAAGGGACTGCAGTATGCATTCGAGGGATATATATCCACGACAAAATATGCAACCGATTAGAGAATAATTTCATAAAAATTGAAGCTAGAGCCTATATTCCCAGCGCAAACAGCAACCACCTCATACGCTGATCATTCAAATGGGAAACACACAAATTGAGGAACAGCTATGATCGTGCACAGCAGGGTAGGTGAAATGTGAAAATAATCGAATAATTATAAATCAAACAGTTGATCCAGATTTATCCATAAATCTTGTGGAATAACACTAACACCGGGAGTTAGTGTTAAGCCCCGTACACACCGGGACGAATATCGGCGCGCGTTATTCGTCAGCGTTTTTCAGCGCGTTTTTTGTGTTCACTTCCAAGCGATTTTCGCTGACGATGAGCGAGTGAACATGCAAATTCATTCCCTGACATTAGATGGCGCTTAATGTAAAACAGAAATAGTCCTATTTTGTAGTCGCTGTCGCGTTTGTCATATAGTTCTTTATGTTCAGACACCAACGAGACCAGCAGCTCTACATTCATCTTACCTCGCATCTTCCTCGTCTTATATCTTCCCGGCAGTGTAGACCATAGATATCCATAATAAAGGCCATATTTGGCCAGCAGCGCGGACGAGACATCTAGCCTTTATTATGGATATCTATGGTAGACGCTACTTGGCGCATCTTCTTCTCCGTTACGTATGTGTGCTCGGCAAGACCGTTTTGTGTTTGAGCGCCCCCAAGTTGTGTTTTACTGTAACTTCAGAAGCTCCAGACACGTGAGCAAAAGCGGCAATCTCATTGGTCGTAAAGTTTTTGACGCGGCGCGTCAAACCAAAAAAACGAACCCGAGGCGTTTTTAAAAAAATGACGCTTTTACGCGTGGCGTTTTTCGCGTCGGTGTGCACACTCACATTGGCGCCCTTTGTTTAGTCACGAGGCGTTAAACGTCGGCGAATTTCCCGGTGTGAACAGGCCTTTAGTGTAAAGTTAACGTAGTAGGCCGTCGATTAACAAAATGCTTAAATATATTTTAAAGTATGTCAGTGAGCCTCCGTCTTGTCATTAATCGTCTTATTTTACTTTAAAATGCATTATGAACAAAGAACCGTCATTATTTCCAACTTCCAAGCAATAGGTGTTTTTGTTAATCCTGTCGACATAGTTGTGAACGGGGTCTCCCACACTGCTTGATCCACGCCCATTATTTCTCCCCTTTGGCTTTTAGATTTTTCGCGAAGGAAAACAATTCCAAACTTTTAGGATACCGGGTATCAGATTTGCACAATCCATACACACAACGCTCCTCGCTCGAAAGCTTGCCAGACCTCCCGCGCCTAGTTACGGTTGCTAAGACACGATTGGCCAGTGGCGGTTTTCGGGCGTGGCTTAGCGAAGGGTCAATTGTGTCCTCTAACTATATACAGTACATAAATGGGTTAACTTATAACAAACTGAGTTCAAAAATATATATTTTTTCTATATTCATGAACCACTTCTGAGTAACTAACACTTTTCGGTCGGTTCACATGGTAATGTGGCACCTGTGGGTTGCAGCCTAATCTGTGAATTCTGGGGTGTGAAAGTTTCATTCCTGTTTCCTCACACTCAACCCGCTAATATCAGATGATGCTAAATGAGGATTTACAGGTATATTTGGAGTTAGCATCAGTAAACAGCAACAGAAATTAGATAAATAATACAGAAACAAAGCGAAAATGAAGAGTGGCCAATAAAAGTCCAGAAGCCGGAGGTGGTACGGTATATATAGTTCAGTTACTACAAGCATCACAACTCCAGAAATGATACAAAACGTCTTCATCTGACAGACAGAAAACAAGAAAATACCGGCACAATCTCATCAATCAATCCAGCTATCGGTGAGATCATAGAAAAACAGTAGCACTCAAAAGCATTTTAGCACGCTTTCCTCTCATTTACAGTTTAATGATGTTCATTCCATAGCAGTGGCTCAGACTCATGGAAATCCCAACCGGTAAAACAGGAATAGAAGACTTATTACCAATATATTATTGTCCAATTAATTTGATATTGATTACATCTAGGACTGGGTGTTTATAAATTGTGAGACAGTAGAAATGTGTCAACCAATGGAGGACTGCTTCAAAATTAAGACTCTGTATTTTATAATATTACTTGATATACAGTATATATATATTTAAAGAGGTATGTTATCTTCTTTCATTATTTTCTCTTTGTCTTCACAACTTAATAAACACAAACTGACAGATTATATATGAGACATGTTTAAATCTGGCATATTTCCCACCAACAATAATAAGGGTTTTGGTCACACCGTCCAGCATTAATTATGTTGTTGTTGCCTAATCTAAGACATAGCAATTCACAGACTAATTAACTAGCATTTTTTGGCATTCATTTCATCCAAATACTGAAACAGGTTTAGTGTCTTAAAACACCAAACTGAAAATGTTGCCAAAATGATCTTTTATTTAAAAGAAACTAAGTTGAATCACCAGCAAGATTTTAAACTTGTTTAAACGTTGTATCACATTCTCACGAAACTCTTCCCAAATTCCCTGTTCCCGTGAAATGCATCATTTCCCAGGCCGAATGCGCGAGAGAGCGTTTACGTGACGAGGGAGAGCTGGGTAATCAGTGCCTTTGAAGAGAAGATAGCAGTGAGGTTTCCGAGGGCAGCGTGCCAGCCGTTCTCTCGCTCCCTTTCTCTCCCCATGTCCTCTAAAGAGACGTCCCCCTAGAGGGGCCGAGCACCGCAGGAGGATCACACATCAGCAGGGGCCCCCGCCTCTCTCTTATTAGTCTCCAGTCTACCGTCCCTTCACATAAATAAGCCAAGAAGCTCCATCCATTTTTCACTCCTGGTGTCAGTGTGACGCCCGCAATGAGCAGAATCACACGGATTACAACATATCCATGGCAAGACCCGCACCCGAGCGCTTCCACCAATGATGAGATCAAATGAGGCATGTTTATTTATTACATTAGCATTAATGGACTTCAAAAGCCACAATTATGAGGGTCGGTTTAACCCGTATTTACTTTGGAAAGAGAGATTCTTGTCTTCTAATCAAAATTCGCCCGCACTCTCGTACACAAGTGTTATTGTGAAGTGTCTGTTGGATTAGGCTAGAATTACACTCTAATATGCAAAATACAACACAATTACTGAAATGAGGAAAAGGGATTGGAAGATCAGTGGAAATACTGCTAATGGCAGCGGGACCGTATCGACCCTGATTGAGGGACACAGGGGCCTGGAAATGGACATTCCCTAAATTCTGGTTTATGTTCAAGTGAATCACTGCGGTGTGAATCGCCTCCGCGAGGTTCTGTTTCACACGATTTCTTCATTCTTTAGATGAATTTGAGGAAAGATTATGCTGAGCACTTTGAGTAGAACGACACTTTCTTTTACTTCGAAATTGCAAGAATTTTTTTTTTTTTTTTTTTTTTTACAAATAATTACAAAGAAAGGGCATTCAAATAAATGTGAAATTTTGAAGTAGAAAGACTGAAATAGTATTTTCTTGTAATATGTATTCCAATAATATACAGTATATGTTTTTATTTACAACTACAACAAATTATATATTTTAAAATGTACTGCAAATAATGCATTCTTTCTTTTATCAACACATGAATGTGGGTAAGTTTCATTAACAAAGCAACATTTCGAGAAAAAAAAATCTCATTTTTGTCAAAGACTACGTCTGGATGGGATTCAGAGTGATGATCTATCGCTTGTTTCTGCTTCTTCTTCACATGTCTTCTGATCTGAAGATCCTGTACTCTTTCAGAAAATGCCTAATAGTACCTCCTACCGGATAACAGTGAAAACACGGAAAGCCGGAAAATTCTGTCAATGGCGGTGAAGCGTTGTCTTATAAATGACGGAAATTTCCGTCAATGGCGGGGAAAGAGTTAAAGTCCCCCTGTGGTCAATAATTGTATACCTTAAAACTCATCTTTGATCCTAGAAAAAAATCTTCATTGAAATCGCTTGAATGTAACTCAACACCCTTGCCTGATTTAGTATACGTAGTTCTATAAATATGCAAATTAGCCCCGCTTCCACTCAAAGATCCACTCGTTGACGATCACAGGTCGACCTGATTGGTTAAAAGGTAGTTTGTGACGTCAGAAACACCAGCGATTTCAAACCGCGTTTTTGAGACGTCTTTGGTTCACTGCAGTTTTAAGGAGAAAATACTCAGCAATGGTGTTGACTTATGAATTTGCACATGGTTTGTCTTAAAGTATTAAAAACACCACATAGACACATAAATAATAATAATAATAATAATAATTCATTACATTTATATAGCGCTTTTCTAGGCACTCAAAGCGCTTCACATGGAAGGGGGAATCTCCTCAACCACCACCAATGTGCAGCATCCACTTGGATGATGCGACGGCAGCCATAGTGCGCCAGTACGCTCACCACACACCAGCTTACTGGTGGAGAGGAGACAGAGTGATGAAGCCAATCAGTGTATATATATATGGGGATGATTAGGAGGCCATGATGGACAGAGGACACTGGGCAAATTTGGCCAGGATGCCGGGGTTACACCCCTACTCTTTCGAAAGACATCCTGGGATTTTTAATGACCACAGAGAGTCAGGACCTCGGTTTAACGTCTCATCCGAAGGACGGTGCTCTTTGATAGTATAGTGTCCCCGTCACTATACTGGGGCGTTAGGACCCACACAGACCACAGGGTGAGCGCCCCCTGCTGGCCTCACTAACACCTCTTCCAGCAGCAACCTGGGTTTCTCAGAAGGTCTCCCATCCAGGTACTAACCAGGCTCAGCCCTGCTTAGCTTCAGTGGGCAACCAGTCTTGGGCTACAGGGTGATATGGCTGCTGGCCATATCACCCTATAAACAACATTAAAAACTAGATTTTCACCACAGGGGGACTTTCGCACAGTGAGCATAATGTCTTTTTCTTTAGTCCATATTCTCTATACCAAATGAACAATTAATTAGGTATTAATATGTATATTATACATAATTGGGTATTATTAATTAATATTTTTTTAAGAGAGTGCACAAGCATAAATGCCTCTAGAAATTAATTTGACAGTGGATTTGGCACAATTCAATTAAAATCAATGTATTTTGTTGATAAAGAGACGCAGTGCAGGTCTTTTCTTATTTCCGAAATCTGAATTTATCTAGATAAATGCTCACGAAACAAGGTCATTAAAGATCAATGCAGCCCAGCAGCGCTTACCCCCGACTGTGTCTGAGAACACTTCCAATGTCTCTCAACAGACGGACAGCCAATTGAGATTTTCAGTAAACTTGTTTACACCGTTTACATGAGAGCTGCGATGCCTTCGAGTGAGGTGAGACTGTTGAACGGGCTGTGAAGCACATGACATTTATTTTGGGTGGAAAAACATTCCAAACGTGTCTAAGAACACAAAGAATTGTTTTAATGAGAAGAAACCCAGAGTAGACGCTCTAAATTAGTCTATAAAAGTTGAGCTGTCGGCCTCAATCAATGCGTTTGAGATGACATTGTACAAACGCTTCCTCTCTGGCATGCATTCACTCGCAAAACCCCGAAGTCTCACTCTACACTGGATTGAAGCAGAATATGTAATTGGCGTTCAATTCAAAGTGAGAATTTTAGCCCAAAAAAAAAATGCAAGCAGAAATAAATAAAACTGTTTTAAGTAGGTTTTAAATTAGTTGTTTTGGCATAATCATTGGTTTGACAGCAAAATATTCAAAGGCTAAAACACAATCCAGCTCATTGTTCATGCTAAAACTGACAACTTGATGTAGAAATGTGCCCTGACTCGTGGTTTTAAGCGGTAATACCATCAGATTACAGTGTTTAGGGTGCAGCCGGCGTATTTCCACCTGTCGAAGCGTTTCCTCCGATGCACCGACCTGCCTGGCCACAGTTAAAACCATGTGGGTTGGCAATAAAAAACCTCTTATTATATTCTGAAAAAAAAAATCCCAGCAGAAAGAATATATCATGTTTGACTAGGGCACTGGTGTTCTTTGAAGCGACCGGAATGCATTTGATCCTGAAACCTGTGCCAGAACAAATGGTAAAATCCTTAACTCCACTCAAACGCACAATCCTGTCCTCCGAGCCATCAAGCCTGCTGTTGAATTTTCAAACAGACAGATTTCGATAGGCAGAAAATGGCATTCGCTCATGGCTTACCAATGGTATGCAATGCGGTACTTTAGCTTCACCAAGACAATAATAAACCTAAAAAGAAAATCGTAGAATGTAAAAAGAGATCTTTATACTTGAAGGAATGGCAAATACAGTTTTGTTTCCTTAAGCACTTAAGTCCGTCTTAATAAAAAGGAATTAGCTTTTAATTAAAGGATTGGGGTTTATCTCACGTTAATTAACTGATTTAAGGAGACATCTTGAATTAAGACAAGTCCAGGACTTTGAAATCTCGAGTCAGATCTGTATAATCACAAACGCTACTTCACAAGGGTTTGATTCTTTGAAATGGGGGACAAAATGTTCGTATTCTCCGAGGGCAAAGCAGCAGGCTGTGGGGTTGAATAGCTAATTCGAGCAAGTGGCATGATAGCCGGAGAGGCTGATGGAAGCACTTCAATCAGTGTGAAATAACCAGGTTCCTAAACATGTCCAGAAAGGTGCAGTGACCCTGAATACCCGCAAATGGGTCAATTCTAATTCGAATGGACTAAGCTAATATGCGGTACTGCTCCCTTGGGAAGGGTGTTAAACCCCAATCTAATATGTCAAACACTTTAAGCCCTCTCACGCAGATGTATTACAGTCTACTCTCTCTCTATCTAGCTTAATTATAAAATAAATCCAAAATGGCTATATCGATTTAACAACAAGTCCTTGCAAATTTATGTATATATATATAGTCCTATAAGACAAGAACGGGTATGGTTCAAAATTCATGTATACTGTAACTTTGATGAAAGGTTTTGATCCACTCCAAATGTTGACTACTGTATATTTAGCACTTCTGTGAGCAATTAAGACATGCTGCTGCTGTACAATATAACATACATGAGTTACCCGCAGCAGATCTATACAGGTGGAGCTGGGGAAGGTGGAGGGTTTCTGAAAGTGTGATGCAAACCGCTACAGCAAATGTTGACCAAGTATTTGAAGGTCGAGCAGCTCATTGGCTACAGACAGACAGACATCAAGTTATCTCAAGTTAACTTTTAATAGCGCTAAGGGCCTATCAAGATCATTTCTCTAGCCGATTTTGAAAGCAACGGCTTTCAAAGCGTGAACGTGTCTAATGTAAACACCCCTAAACACATATCTATGGAAGCTTGTTTCCGCCACTGAATAAAAAAAAATGTTAAAAAAAATTGCGACTTTTTATCTCACAATTGCGAGATATGAAGTCAGAATTGTGAGAAATAAAGTCGCAATTGCGAGATATAAAGTCGCAATTATGAGAAATAAAGTCGCATTGCGAGATATAAAGTCACAATTCTGAGAAATAAAGTCGCAATTGTGAGATATAAACTCGCAATTATGAGAAATAAAGTCGCAATTGCGAGAAAAAAAGACAGAATTGTGAGATCTCACAATTCTGACTTTTTTCTCACAATTGCGACTTTATAACACATAATTGCGAGTTTATATCTCGAAATTCTGACATCTTTTCTCAGAATTGTGAGATATAAACTCGCAATTGCGAGTTATCAGGCTAATTCTAATTTATATCACAATTCTGACTTTACAACACGCAATTTCGACTTTATATCACGCAATTCTGACTTTATAACACGCAATTGCGACTTTATATCAATCAGATCTGACTTTATATCTCGCAATTCTGATTTTATAACACGCAATTGCGACTTTATATCACGCAATTCTGACTTTATAACCTGCAATTGTGACTTTATATCAATCAATTCTGACTTTATATCTCGCAATTCTGACTTTATAACCTGCAATTGCGACTTTATATAAATAAATTCTGACTTTATATCTCGCAATTCTGACTTTATAACACACAATTGCGATTTTATATCACGCAGTTCTGTCTTTATATCTCGCAATTCTGAGAAATAAAGTCATAATTGCGAGATGTAAACTCGCAATTGTGAGAAAAAAAGTCAGAATTGTGAGATAAAAAGTCGCAATTACCTTTTTTTATTTTTCATTCTGTGGCGGAAACAAGCTTCCATACATATCCGATTGGGTTCAGTTGAACACAAAACCAGCATCATTTTACAGAGATTTCTCAACAATTAGTCAACTAGTCATTCAGGTGACCCAACAGCTTATAAAAAAAGAAGAAAAATGACAAAGCTGCCAGGACGGAAGAAGAAACTTGAGTATAGAGGTATATGCAAGGCAAGAGGGAAAAGGGGAGATGATTGGCGAAGGATTATTGGATCAGATAGGCCGTGTCAACAGATAGTCCCGGAGAGTGGCTCTGATGAAGCTTCGCTCCTCTCGGGCCAGCATTGCTTAAAGGTCACGGTTCTGTGGTAAGTTACAGCTACAGACCCCGGTTCTGCCTGTGAGCAGCTAACGGCCTGCCAAGTCCTTTGACCCCAAGGGCTCCGTGTGCCAAAATTTGATAGTGTCACTAATCTTCAGATAATGTCTCTCCAGTCACCTCATTGATGGAAAGAAAAGAGTCAGCGACTGTGCTTGTCACCAGGGATGGGCAGCATTTCAGATTTTAAAGCCTTTGGAAAAAAAAAAAATCAAAAGTAGTTTGTATTTAAATGCATTTAAGTTTAGTGTTTTTGCATTTTTTTTAAAAACTTTGTGCCAGTCAACCTGTTTATTAGGCTGCTGATTTCCTGTATCAACTAGTTCAGGCCCCTTTACCCAAACTATCATGCATGTGAGCTGCAGCTTGAATAAAGTTAAAACGAAACATCATTCCAATTTGCTTTCAGTTAACATGAAGGAATAAAAAAGCACTGGCCGGGGAAAAAATAGTGTTAGCCATTCAGTCTCGATAGATAATCATTTGTTGGTTTTAACAACTAACTAGTCAAATATAGCCTATATCGTGACGATGATATAAAGTGTGAGTTGATTGAACTTTTTCTATATCATTCATATCTCACAGTGTGCATGCAAGCTATTAGTGTGCAGGAGTTGTTGACACATTAGAGCGATAAAGAAACATAGACAAATGAGTATTAAAGAGAGGGCAAGCTTGATGTTAAAGGTGCTCTAAGTGATGTCACGCGTTTTTTAGGCCAAAACATTTTTTGTCACATACAGCAAACATCTCCTCACTATCCGCTGGCTGCCTGTCCCCTGAACAAACTGTAAAGAAACGCGATCTCTGTAGACAGCCCAGGCTCCACAAACAGCAACAAAAACAAACTGCGGCGACCCGCTCCCCGAAACATAAACTGTTCCAGCCAATGACCGACAAGAAGGGTTTGGGGGTGTGGTTTGGGGGGTTAGTGTGCGGATGAGGAGGAGGGAGGGTCTAGCTAGCCTCCGTTTTGTTTGACAATAGTTCGAACGTCAACAAGAAGTGACGTCACCCAGGATCGCTTAGAGAACCTTTAAAAAGAGTTATTACAAGTGCAATATGCCACCAAAGAGAACTGAAATTCAGTATTCACACACTGACAGGCAGCTTTCTGTGTGCGGCTAAATGGTCACACACACAAAAGTATGTCAAAACCTGAGTATTCACAAAAAGACAGTCGGTTTGTCTTGAGTGAAGGTAAACATTTGGGAGAATCAGATGTGTATCAATATATTGGACCTGTGCTTTAGCTCTTAAAGTGACAGTATTATAAACCAGCTGCTTGCATTCAGAATAGATCCAGATAGATTTTAACCCAATAGTCTGAAAATGTCACATGTATTTTGTGTAGTTTCAAAATGCAAAATACTGTATTTGTGTTGAAATATTTTTTTTCCATAGTAATTTTGTTTTAAATTTTGATACATTTCAGCTGAGGTATTTTGTATTTTTATTCTAAATACATTTTCATGTATTTACGCTCCTCTTTGCTTCTGCTTGCCACAAGAGGAACGGTGACAGCGCACGTCAAGAACAAAAGACTCAGGAGAGGGAAATTTTGCTAAGCCGTATATCATTCAACTTCATTGTTGCCATGAAGAGATCTTTGAGTAGCTGCGGTTTCCCTGTACACGGTTTGTTATTAGGCAGCAAAATACTCTCATTTGTCTTTTCATTCTCAACATCAACTCAAAGGACGGCTACAGCTGTTGAGTTCCTGCTGTAAAAACACGGGTAACAAAGCATTTCATTTTCTTTCATATGGTTTGAATGTTTTTGAAAGGAAAAGAAGAGTCCAGGGCAAATGGGTTTGATGGGATACACAACTGCCTGTAAAAATGCAGTTGTTTCAATGCCATTTTTCCCCCCACATTTAAAATTATGACTTAAATTTTCTGTGTTATTATCTGGACTTTAGTACAAGTCACGTGGACCACTTTTATGATATATTTATGGTACATTTTGTCATTTTAAAGCTTAACAGCCCCAGCCACGATTCGCTTTTATTATAAGAAAAGGAAATGCTGTGTTCGACAGAATAAAGAAAGTCATATGTGTTTATAACGACATCAGGGAGAGTTTTCATTATTGGATGAACTATTTTTATTTTTAATGAGTCCCTTTTTAGACCAGATAATCAGTCCATCTCTTGAAAACAAAGGGATCAAATATAAACCCAATACCCTTTGTTTTATAATAATGACTCTAGCAGGACTATGTTCCCATCCCTTCATCTCCAAATAAAAATGGTCAATAGGACAGCACACTCTCTCTTTTCCACATGTGGCCAAACGCATTTTACTGCTAGCACTATACGTTACCAAGTTTATTACCCAGGAGCCTTAGCAAATAAAAACACAGATCTGCAATTATTTTCAGAGGCCGCTTAACAGTATTGTTTTATTGTGCTATTAGCACATGCCTTGTTGGGAGCCAACTCTTGTTTCTCTCGCCCTTTGTCTTATTTCTACGTGACTTTTTTTCCCGGTGACCTTTGAGAGTTCTGTGTTCATACTACAGAGGGGTCCTAATAACAGTCATCTGGCGTCACACACAGAGCAGGAGAGTTTGTTGGAAACTGGAGAAGTTGTCAGTCTTAGAGGGTAATGTCCACCACATGGGGTAAGGAAAGCTGTTGAAGAGGAAATTATGTGTCACCGCTGGGAGTTTGAAGTCGACTTTTTGAGCCAGGCAGACAAAAAAAAATTGAAAGAAAGAAAAAAAAAACGCTCAGTGGAGCCACATTGGATTCATTTGGCATGAACGCTTTTTTGATTTTTTGGCTCACGCTCCCCTATTGGCAAAGACAATGAAGGCTGGTACATAAAGCAAGCCATATGAGCGGGCGAATGTGAAACCTTTCACACAGAGGTGCATTATTCATGGCATTGGATAAACTGCTTGGATTATTTTTCATTTATTTCCCCCAGTAGTGCTGGCAGAAATGAATTCTTAAGTAAGTGCTTTTATTCAGATCGTTTTATTCACCACCAGCAATAACAACAACAAAACTGTTTTAAAACTAAAAGTAATAAATGTTTGGGCATTAGTGTTACTGCCATTTCATTGCATTGACATAAAATGATCAATCAAGAGACTGATATGACTTTACTGCAGCATTAAGGGGCTTATACTCAAATAAGATACAAACACACAGCCTGTTCTCACGTAAATGCGTCTCTATAGCACGCATTGTGTATTATCGTGCAATTTATACGCAAAAATGAGTTTTTACGTGCATTTGATACGCAGTTCATTTGCGTGTAATACACACGCACCCCACACCACTACTAAACCTACCCTAACCAACCCATGCGTATCCTATGCACGTAAAAACTCATTTTCGCGTATAAATTACACGATAAACACACTGCGTGCTATAGAGACGCATTTAGTGTGATCGGGTTGGTTTAACAAGACCTAAAAAACACAATCAAATATAATTGTGGCTTTCTTGGCCCACTAGCATCCTATTCTGTATACATTTCCAGAGAAATGATTCTTAATAAAATGTATTATGTTTATACCTCTCTGCATTCACAGCTTAAAGTTATAGTTTTTCAGATGCAAAACATGATAAAGTGCCACAGCTTTGACGCACACGTTTAGTTGCGCCTTTGATAAAGTGAGGGCTCGCTGAATATTTAAGGATATTCAAAAAGAACTGCAAGCATGATCATATCTGCACCTATTTAAGAGCCATTATTATCCGTGCATTCTTACAACAATCTTTACAACACTTAAATGTACTGTCCTTGTTCCACATTAAATGTATTTATGATATGAATAACAGTAAATTATACCTAATTACATGCAACCCAAAGGACACCTATAAATACAGTGCAACCCAATCTGTTGAGTTTAATGAATATTTGAGTTAATACACAGATTTATCTGTGGAAAGTAAACACACATGTTGGGTTTCAATTTTTTATGGGGACATTCTATCGACATAATAATTTTTATACTGTAGGCCTACAAACTGTATATTATATCCCCTTACATTAACCCTACCCCTAAACCTGACAATCACAGAAAACTTTCTGCATTTTTACATTTTCAAACAACATGATTTAATGATTTATAAGCTGTTTTCCTCATGGGGAGCAACACAATTCAGGATTTCAGATATAGTTATATGGTCGTTTACCTGAACCACACACACACACACACACACACACACACACACACACACACAGTTACACGCAACACAAACAAGGCAAATGTAATATGTGTTGGCACAATTTCATCATTAGTTGCCTTACTAGCCAACTAACTACAAATATAGCAATAATTATGCCTGACTGTGAGTTTTGTCTGCTTATCTAGGTTGCTCAGACATGGTGGATGTGCTTGTGAATAGGCAATTAAACCACAAAACACCACCCAAGGGTAATTTTTCTTTGGAAAACTTGCATTCATTTACACAATTTTTTTTTTTTTTTTTTTGGCCACCCAGCTAAAGCTACTTTGTGTATCCAGAATACAAAAATAAATATATAATTAAATAATACTTTAAGCCTTCGCACCCCTCACACAGAGTTGCAAAAAGAGAGCAATGATTATGTATATATGCATTATATATACATACTGTACATTTTAACCAGCATGGCCGTCCCTGTGAACACACTAAATAATAAAACTCATTATATAAAAAAAAACTCCCATAGGGAGAGAAAAGGAGTGTACAGAGCAGAACGATAAGATAAGATGGAAACACAACCAACAACTGTTTTATCAAGAGGGAAAGTGAAGACAAAAATGAGATTAGAATAAAGGGTGAGACCCTCCAACTTTAACTGCACAGGAACTGATAATAAACCACAAAGAGCTTGCCACAAAACTGTGAGCTTGTCTGTCTGTGTGTGTGTGTGTGTGTGTGTGTGTGCCTGTGTGTGCATGTGTGGGTCTGTATGTGTGTCTGTGAGTGTGTATTTGGGTGTTGTTGAGTGAGTGTATGTGTGTGTCAGTTCAGTCAAAAGCAATGCAGTGAAATATCAGCAAAACATTAGTTAAAATGTAATTATATTCAACAGATTTGGGTCAGTAAGTTTTTTTTTTTTTAAAGTAATAATTTTAATCAGCAAGGATGCATTTATAATATTACAAATTATATATATATATATATATATATATATATATATATATATATATATGTATATATTGACAGGGTGCATGTGTGTGCTTTTGTGGTTGAACTAAATTTTTTAATTTTTTAAAAATGTGGCAAAAATTAAAAGTCCTCCTTTCACATATAACACGGGCAAATCCACTCATCAAATTCAAGACTTGTTCCCTAATAGCATTTTTAACAGAACAGACCTACAAATATAACATTAGATGTTGTTTTTGATTAAATAGTTTCTAAATGGCTCAGACATTAATAACCCATGAATGTACAATATAGCACCCTGTAGCAAATAGTCATTAAACCAGCTTTATAAGTCAATGTGCACAGATGCGTGTCTAAATTTAAACTCCGATCTGGTGTATAATATCTAGCCTCCTCTCGTCTAGCTTACATCCAGAGGCTCTATTAATTTTCCGGTTGCTAAAACACACATATCTCTCCAGTCCGTTCGTCACAAGCGGACGGTGGGATTACAATATGGTTAATATGTGGATTTCACGCAAAATCCGGTGGTCTTGAGTGTAGCCCTCGGACCTGCACTCATCACTGTCAGGGAATGGGCAGAAACATGAAGTGAGACAAGTGGTTGGAGCAAAGCAGACAAGCCCTCAATGGAGCTCAAGTGTCAAACAGGAAATGGAGGAAGGGTGATGGAGTGCACATGGATAACGGTGAGATAGTCAAGGAAGCAATAACAGGTGAAGGTGGAAAGATAAATCATGCTTTTCTGACAATGTTTTGAAGGAAGCGTCACTGTACAGGTCTTTTGTACGTGAAATGTGTTGATATGGGTCTTTTTAGTCGACGATACCACAAACATTATCTCAATATATTGGCTGGAACCTTCCTATAATTCTAAAGCAAGAACAGAACAAATAAAATGTGTCTCATTTCACCCAAAAACTCAAAACTGCCCACCAAGAGGTGTGTGTGTATATATATATATATATATATATATATATTAGTTCCGATGTTTTGGCTAAAATAAGATCTATATATATATGTATTATTTTACCCAAAACATCAAAACTGCCCCCCACCCCAAGATAAATTTAGTGTGAACCAATCTTCCTCCTTCCCACCACCAATCCACCTAACCCCCCCCAAAATAAATCAAATAAATAAATAATAAAATAAAAAGATGAAGAAGGAGAAGGGGGAAAAATAGAAGATAATACAATTTCAGTCTCCTGCTGCATTAACTCTTCCTGAGGTTACCATAGCAACGGGCTCTAGGCCCAGACATGGTGATGAGGGGGGGAGGGGGGGGGGGGGGGGGGGGGGGGGGGGAGCCCCCAAGGACAGATGAGAGAGAGAGAGAGAGAGAGAGAGAGAGTGCTGGTGTTGTATCCAATCACACCGCTGCCAGCACACTAAGGGTTAACCCATCAACCGCTGTTCCGCATGCTGATGAGTGCAGTCAGACAAACCTTCAAAGACAGAAGACAAAACACTTTCCCTTCACAAGAAATTGATTTAATCACTCAAAAATGAGACATGCAGGAGAGGCGTTCTGGTGAAATGATTCATTTTAGAATCCCTTCTGAGATTCTCATAAACAAATATTGGCTAATAAACATAAATCCTTCTATTAATCATTCTTGATCATTTTAAGCCGCTTTTATTTTGAATATGCTTCTCAGAATAAGAAAATATCCATTCCTTGACATTAAAGAAACTCTTTGATTTGACAATGTATACTGCTCTGCCTTTGTTGAACTTCATTCAAGATGAATTACAGAAATGCTCCGAGTTCAATTCATGTCAACGATGCCACAGAAAACGATGTTGACTTTTCCTTGAGTTTGTACAAACAAGCAATAAGCTAATTTACAGTACATATAATGCAAGTCTATGGCATAAATACGGAGCAGATAAATGCTCAAATACACACTGTTTTCAATTAAATACTACACGTGTTAACCTGAGACTAATGACATTGTGGAAAGTTAGAGCCAATTTTCAATTTCTGGCATGGTAAATATGGTAACTTTCACACAACACTATCATATATACACCACAAGATTTACGCCTGCAAGGCATTATCAGACATTTATCTGCTTAATGTACAAAAATTATGATTTAAACAATTTTTCAGCTAAAATAGCATTCTTGAATGGAAGAACAAATTTGAGTCCGTTATTGACTTCCATTGTACAACTATTCAAAAGTTTGGGTTCAGCATTCAGCAAGTTTTTGAAAGATGTCCAGGAAATACAGTAAATACAGTAAAAACAGCAATATTGTGAAATATTATTACAATTTAAAATAACTGTTATTAATTATTATTGTGATGGTAAAGCTAAATTGTTAGCCTCATTACTCCAGTCTTCAGTGTCACACCCTTCAGAAATCATTCTAATATGCTGATTTATTGCTCAAAAACCGTTATAATCAATGATAAAAAAATATTGTTGCTGAATAGTTTTTTGTCAGGATTATTTGGTGAAAAAAAGTTATTTAAAAAAAAAACTTATTTGAAAATTAAATATGTTGTAACATTATAAATGTCACTTTTGATTGATTTAATACATCATTGCTAAGTATTAATTCTTAAAAATATATATAAATATTACTGACCACAAACGGTAGTGTACATTAATGTAAATAGTTATGTTAGGGACAGGTCTAAATGTATTTCGGTAATAATCAACAATATGTGTAAGATACTCTTCAACTTGTATTGAACCCAGAACATTTCTTCAAAATAGAAGAGGGCAATAAAAATAAAAAAAGAGATCTGGTTGAAAACATTTCCCTTCTGCTCCACAATTCTCATATTACTTAGTTATGTAGTAATCCAAAAATGTCTGATCTGATCATTGAAATCTAAAAACATCAACTCGTGTTTCCAGCCTCGTTGCTGGTCTGTAAGAATGCCAAACGACATTTCAAACAAACTGAAAATAACCCCACTATCTGTTGACTAAAATGCCATATCATTTTAAACACGCGACTCTCACAATAAAGGCAGGCGTATTACAACATTCCTCCTTGAATTCTATCACTGTGACTGCTTTCCAAAAATTCCCTCTTGGTTTTGAACAGGAATTTCTGATGAATGAACAGAGCACCACAAAGCTGCTAATCCCAGAATCCTCTTTCTGAGCATAAACTATCCAACCCGCACTTCCGCAGTGTATCTTCTACAACACATCAATTTGTCACGGCAAAATGGCAGATATTATTGTAAAGTGCACATTTACATGTCATCCAGCAACCACTCCATAAATAACCCTGGGTCATTTCTCAGCTAGATGGATTGTGCTTGGCATCAGATCAAGTTACATCAGTTCCAATTGTCACAGTTCATCCGTAAGGAAATCCGATATACACGGCAGCGTTAAATAAAATTACATGAATATAATCAGATCCAAGACTTGAACCCTCCAGAGAATGGTCAGTCTTTGAGGCCCTGCCATCCAGACACTGAAAAATGCGCAGTGATGCTGGAATGGATGGGAGCGAGGCGTCGAATGGGCAGGTCAGAGCAGACACACTGCCAGCCAGCTGACAACCAGCGGCACTGCAGCATCCGTCACTAAGCCAATAGGTCAAAGGTCATTCAGTCTCCAGAGGGTCTAATGAGGAAATATGCCAGAGTCCGGAGCGCTGGAGCTCTTTTAACTCACGAACACACACTCGCACTCACACAGTGACAAAGGGTTAGGCCTCAGGAGCTCGAGGGGTCCGCTTGTAATTAATTGGCTGTAGAGGACATTGAAAAGGCTTCGGTCTGATTATACCGGCTACGGATATCTGGAATTTGATTTCTGTGAGATAATCACAGCATGTGCTTTTTCTCCCCTGCTGATAATAACACACTTCTGTAATTATATGGTGTACAACCGACAAGCTACTCCAATCAAAGCCAAATGATATTTACTATGACTATTTACTATTAACAGTTGCCTTCCAAAACCTAGTGAGCTCCCTACGTAGGTAGCATAGGACTCAAAGGTGTTCCAAAAGATAGGCAGCATTATATTGTCATATAAGGCTTCTAATACGGCTAGTTTTTTTTACCAAATCCTAGGATAACATTCTAGAGCAGGGTTCCTCAAATCCAGCCCTGGAGGGCCACTGTCCTGCAGAGTTTAGGTCAAACCAAGATTGAACTCACCTACCTGCGATTTTCTGGTAAATCTGAAGACCTAGGCTGAATCCGAAATCCCCCTTTAAACCCTCGTTCACTACGTTAGTCCACTAATACTGTTCACTTGAAGGAGTGAATGAAAACGTCGGTTGTACACTCGTTATTGCAGTGCAATGTGGGATTGAATGAGTGCACTCAATAACCTCCACTATGGTTTCGGACACCACTACAAATGGCTGTCCCCTCAAATAACGCCCTATTTGAGGGTATAGGGGGCAATTTTAGATTCAGCCCTTGACTAGCTAGTTCAGGTGTGTTTGATTAGGGTTGGAACTAAACTCTGCAAGGCAGTGACTCTCAAGTCTGTCCGAAATCATTTTCGTGAGGAACCTTCCTGCTCAAACGCTGCCTACAAAGTCATTTGTGAGACAACAAGTCAGCTGCCTTAGCCATTGTCTTGGATTCGGACTTGAGACAAACTTGAGCCTGAGTCCGGTCTTGTCCGGATTGTCTTCCAGCTATGGGAAAATGTATAATATAATTCAGTAAATAGCAAAAAGTATAAAAAGTAGTATACAATCAAAAACAAATGCTTGTAAAAGCAATGCAATGAAATGCAAAAACGGCCCCTTAGAAGGCAGCTGCTTATGTAGAAAATAGACAGCTCACTTGGATTTGGAACAGAGCCATTGGATGTTGTGAAATTATCATATTTAGGGCAAGCTTCTAAAGATAAAGGCTGTAACGACGATAACACAAAAAAAATGGAAAGCTAAGAAGCAGAATGACCTCATTTTGAAGCATAAATCACAAGAACAAAGGAAGACAATGTGAAGAAAAGGTTTTTTTTCTTTTGGAAGAGAGGTAATACTCTTCTACCTTAATTTTTAGGATAACATGCTGAGTAGATTCACCAAAGTGATTGTAATTTGGCAGCCTGTGAGGAAAAAAAGTTTGTACCCCTCTTGCTCAGTCACCTTTCCAGCTGGGTCTCATTTCCCCCGGACACGGAGGAGCTCAAGGGAGCACAGAGCTGACAAAGTCATCAAGGTGACTTTTCTTACAGCTATGGAACTCCACCAAGCAGATTTTGAGGTTTCAGGAAGTTTAAGAATGAGAACGCTTTGGAAACATCTAACACCGTCTCAAATCATTCAAATTGACTCAAGCTAAACAAGCAGCTCTAACATTCTCCTTCCATACTGGGGAAAAGGAACGTCAAAATCCTGCCAGCGAACTCAATACGAGCCAACCGCTTCTCACCAAACTCCCCTCAAACTCCCACAATCCAGCAGGTTTAATGTTTGTTGACATGTTATGTCCTACCCTATTTATAGCCTGTGGTTGGACCGCCATTCCATCGAATGGAACAGCTGCACGCCCATACAGACCCGAGATGAAGTCAGGCGAGGGGGTAAGAGCCGAGCGAGCAGAGCCTGGTCCACAGCTGCAAGAGACACCTGGCTGGCACTGGGTCTTGGAGCGCTGGACCAGGGTTACGTGCAGTACAGGAATGATACGGAGCACGTGTTCCTACATGACCTCTGCAAGACGTTTCAAGCAGAGAGCGGACATTATGCGCTCGGTTAATTAATTGTATGACATTTTATCTCTGGCTGGACCACAGTTTAATTTGTTATACATACTTAAAAGCGGTCTACATAAATATAGACGACGTACTTGGATAGTGACTTTGTGACCACAGAGACATTAGTCTGTAGCCAGACTAGAGCTTGGAGGCATGATGGTATACTAAACAGAAAATATTTCACTATAACGTTAATACCGTGATTTTTTTTTTTTTTTTTTGGTTTATTACATTATGGTTGGGGTTATGTAAGTAGAAGTTAAGGGGGGAATCTAATTGCAAGCAATCTTTTATCTTGAAACAGGGAGAATAAACCCAAATGCACCTGCTTTTCTTTTGGCTCAGAAGGGTCTCATGGTTAAAATCATCTGTGGTTGAGGCACAGTGAGACACAACCACCCCCACAACCAACAAATATTAATGCCGTCTATTAACGATGTCTTCTCACAGCGGTCTCCATTGCTCTGTAGGGACAAGCCTACCTCTAATAGGTCCTCTATTGACCACAAAGGTCTGACTGTAGACCCCATCATCTGTTTGATTCTCTTATTGAAGTGAGTGCTCTCCTAGCCCCCCCATACCCCCCATCAGCCATTATGCATTATGCATGCCGAACACTTGTGTTTTGTAGATCAGAAAATCTCCTTTTGAATAGGGAGGCTTTTTCCAAAGCCAAACAAGTGTGACAGTTCATTCTTTGAGTGTGTCTGGAAACATTATTTGTTCACTTGTTCTGTTTTTCTTTTTTGCTTCTCTTTTATTTCCCCCTAGAAGCGAGCGATTTGCAAGGCCTATTTAAATATTCCAGCTTTTATTTCCATTTTACATGATCATTGTCAACATGCAGCCACAAAGACTTCAATTGAGCACAACTTGTCATGTTTATAAGCTGGAATTTAAGGCGAAGCTGACTCTCTTGTTGAGCTTTTGTTGAGGGTAAATATTTGATACAAAGCTAGGCTCTTTTTTGTGTGTTGTCAAGGCTTTCGGAAGATGACAGTAATGGATACAGCTCTGAAAACTCGACCAGGCGGCAAGCGAAAGAAGTCCGGATTTAGACTTCAGCTGAGCATCTTCACGAATTGCATATTTTAGCTAGTGACCAAACTAAATAAAGAGCTTGTTAGCAGAAAGCACTCAGAAAAACAATGCAAGCGATGTCAGCTGTGAAACGGTGCAAATAAACCTTTATATTGATTCCTCATGGGACCCTGTTGAGATTCAAATTAAATGTGCGAGTCAATCCAGCTTTTAACTGAACTCATGTTAAGGAATTGTTTCAAATCTGCTCTCTTACTCCAGAAAATTGGCTGAGCCCCTGATTTGTAATTTTAAAGGCGTCATGCACACAGACTACACAATCCTTTCTCTGGTTTGTAAAATAAATTCTGCATTCGGTTCATGTAATTAACAACGATATCATTTTAATGGGAGTTACTGTGGATGGACACGGCATAAATAATCATTGTTCCGCAGTCTTTTGCATGCATTTTATGTAATTTAATGGCTATGGATGCATTCTTCTCACATTAACATTATAAAATAAACGACTCACGTATCACAAAATAAACACTATTATTGAGATCTGGGCCTTTGCATTTGACGACAATGGATTTAATGACTGACATTATAACCATATTCATCTAAAATGACTGCCTCCGTCAATTCAAGAAGCAGGATTTTTCAGTGCAATATGTTGCTGGAAATACTACGCTCCTGCATGTGGGGAATATGTCATGACAAAAGAGGGATGCGGTCTATAAAAACAATCCATACCAAAACAGTCTGAGAAACAGCCAATATGCCCTGTCATTCTCTCAATTGGGAGTGAGATGGATGGCTGTTTATATGGGGTTTGTTTGTTTATGTATGGGTGTGCATGTGTCCACGATCCACCGTACGTACTGTATGTTCTGTATTAAAGCTACGGTTTGTTTATTAAGCACTGTGACAAAACAAAGAAGCAGACCCAGCATGTTTCTTGACAGCAGAGAGTGTCAAAGAGAGGCGGATGGGGGCATCAACACACTATAGGCAAACTCAACCCATTTCCCACCCCAGTGGCTGGTAGAGCAATGGGTTCTGTGGGCCACTGAGACCACACACACACACACAAACCTCTGCACAGCAGACCGTAGATTACGTCAACACTCACTCTCACTAACTGCCTCCTGTTGTGACTAATTGTTTGCTGTGAGCATCTGAAAGGCATTACATGGCAAAAGCAGAAATGCATTTTTATTTTATTTTCAATTCAGATTTATATATATATATATATCTGTTAGAAGGAAGTCACTTCTGAGGTTAATACTGTAGGCTTTGTGTTTTGTGTTGTGTTATATTGAAATCAATCAAACAATCAATCAATAAATCAATCAACCAATCAATCAACCAATCAATCCAGCCTTGATGAGATGAACATAAGAGACATAAACATATCTTATAGATCCCAAACTTTTGAATGGTATTCCAACTTCTCTACCTCATATCCCTGCTGAAAAGACCAGTATAAGTTCCAATTAGGGATGCATCGATCCGATACTCAGTATCGGTATCGGCTCCGATACTGCCATTTTTGCCGGATCGGGTATCGGTCAGAGGAGGCCGATCCAAATCCGATATTGTGCGTATTATTCTGTGTTATTGTTAAGCCCCACAAAAGGCACAAAAACATTATCAAGTACCATAAAGTTTTCGTGCACTATCTTATAAGTGTTCTGAAGCCATTATATAGTATAATGTGAGATAAAAATTAATATTTAAGTCATTAAATTCAAGACCTCGTAAACTTTTTCCCTCCGCTGCGGCTGTCAGTCATTCTCCATTCAGCATTTAACAGCGCGTCGCGTTCTGTTACGACAGGCAACACGATGAAACTCTCCAAGATCAAGATGATTCAATGTTACTATTATTATTCTTGATCTGTAGATAAAGGTCTATGGTTTAGCATAAAACAACTTTATATTGCTGGACTTTATTGCTGTAACTAAATCATGTTACTTTCTACCGGGCGTCTGTTAGATCGCAACAGAGTAGCCTAGAGTCAGAGAGCACTATAATTGTTCTTCACGCGCACAGTAACTGAAATTTAAAACTGTTAAAAGAAAAGGCTCAATAAACGATTGCATAGATACTGTGTATAATACACTACGCATCGATATGTCTTTCCTTTGTGCTTTTAACTGTTCAATGCGGATTCGACGCGCTGCGCGCTGTGACTCCGTGTTGCTTCAAGCGCATCATTCTGCGCTCGAGATGCGCATTTGCGCTGTGTGCCGCACTGTATTGGATCCTTTCATAATCATATAATACTACTTTTGCGCAATGAAAGATTATTAATAGCCTTTCTTGTTCTGTCCTATCTATCATATGTTGCTGCCTCATTAAACAGCTGTGCTATACATTTAAAACATGTCTCAATTTTATAGTAGCCTAGCCATAGGCTAGGCCCTATATATAACAATTTATCTTTTTGATTTTTGTTATCTTGTTTTTCATGAATGTATTTTACAACAATACAAAGAGCAATGTGTAATGTTTGACCAGATTTAGTGTTACACTTATTGTCTCTTATTTGTTCCCCTAAATTTTCTTCACTAAATGTTCAGATTTTATACAATTATTGTGCACTCATGATTTTTCTAGACTAAATTGCACTGCTGAATTATCCACTAATCTAGTTTATTATAGCATTTTTGTCACAGATTATGATCATATATTTTTTGGATTTGTTGTTTTTCTTTAAAATTAAGTTGTCTGTGTTAAGTAGATTGTGTTTAACACACAAAAGAGTGATTATCAGTTCAACACACAGAGTTATAGAAATTCTACTTGATTTAAAAAAAAAAACTGCACTGGTATCGGATTGGTATCGGTAGATACTCAGAATTTTGGGATCGGATCGGATCGGTTTTGAAAAAGCGGTATCGTTGCATCCCTAGTTCCAATCCCCACCAATTCCCAGCATGGTATGTGCTTGTATTCCCTCTACTTCTATCTGACATTTATCGACTATCAGCCATAACATAAAAAAAAAAAATTATCATCTTATTCCTATTAGCCAGAATTTTAATATTGGTGTATCCCTAGTGATTATGACCAATGTCAATTTACTTCCACCATTATTCTTCAAATCCACCCCAACTGGAGCTCAAAGAAAATTCAGTTTCCAACGTGGTAATTACAACACTGTGATGGCATTCATGTGCGCTCATCTTGTAAATGTGATTATTCTGTAATGACTTAAAGGCACCATTTGTACACACACATATAGTTCACCTTCTTCAGATGTGTTACCACTCTTCAACACATCCCTCTCACTCAAGCATCTGCGAGGAGGAGCTGAAAAAATACACAATTACCGCTAGCGCCTCTAGACAACAATCTGGCTATGAGCCTTCACCATTATCACAGCCGTCTGTTTGGTGTTGGGTGTTTTGTTCTGATGAGTGTTTCACTCGCATGTTTACCTCAGGGATGTGTTTGTATAACAGGTTGAAAGATTCAGAGTTTGAGTTTTAAAAGCTATGAAAGTATTTGCTGTGCTTGACCATTCTCTGTTGGCCTCAGATTTATTCTGAAGCATCTGACCAAGACTCAGCCCACAGACCACCAACAGACCATCACTGACCATCTGATGCAAGTGTTCACAGGTTCTTATCAGTCTGCCGGACACAAAGTCTTATTCACAAGTTCCCCAACTGTTAGAATGAGCATTTCTAGTGAAGAACCCGTTGAACAGTTGGGACAAAGTTAGAAGCGTCAAGTTAGATGCCAAAGTTTTGTTTAGAGATGACAGCGAGATGTCCTTAAAGACATTTGTTGTTCGGATTAATTTCCAAAATATATCCTTTAGCCTACGAACTTTTACAATCAATGTTAAACATCCTTTGTTGTACACTTCCTGACTTGCTAATGTTGCAGAATCATTGCCAGATCCTCTAATTCACACGAAATCGCCAACCCGTGAAATAGTTGTTTTCTCATGAGATCTGGTTACCTGTTGGCACAAAACGATATTGAATCTAGTTCAATTTGGGAATTAACTCAGAAATACCAAGGAAATACCTTATTGTGGCCTACTGACACATTAACATCAGTGTTGTATTCAAGGCCCGCAGGCCAGCTGCATAAACTTAGCCACTATGTTAAGACTGTGTCTTAAGAACTAGTTTGACTAACTAGCAGTTAACCGTGGGGCAATGAGTCTTACTTTTCCAATCTAAATTAGACCGATCTACCTCTTTATGTTACTGACCTTACCGAGTTAGGATCAGTCTTGAAGAAAAAAAAGACTAACTTTTAAGACTAGTCTAAGCAGGTTATGAGCTTATTTGAGTTTGAGTCCAGGTTGACACCTGAATAGTCTGAGTCTGACTCAAGACCAAGACCTGAAGAGGGTCAGAGTCCAATGCTTCCGAGTTCATGACAAGACCAAGAACATGAAATTATTCTCTTGGACTCAGACTTGAGACTAGAGTCCAGTCTCTAGTTCTACTACTTATTATTATCAGTTGTGATATAATACACTGTTTTGTTGTCTCATAGTCTCATGAACAGTTATTAATGACAAAATTCTGCTCTGCCAAATGCCAATGCCAAAACATCAAATACTTCCCCCATAACCTCACATTACACTGGGAGTTAAAATTCACAAACAACTTTATGGATTTATGGATTTATAGAATTTATGACTTATGCCCATAGCATGTTTCTGAACCTCACATCAATCCATATGAAGTGAAAGAGGTTGCACTGGCTGTTAGAGCCCCCTCCTCGTCCTTACTCATGGCTGCCAGGATACCCTTATCTCCATCCACAGAGCCTGTGCTATCTGCATCCCCCAACATGGCCCGCTACGGTTACGCCAGAGCGGTGGGGCTGCAGACTCCAGCTCACGGAGCGGAGAAGGACCTGGCATTCCTGTAAAGCTCAGATACCATTCAGGTCCCTCATTCAGGAAGGCTGCCACAGGAAACAGGCCCTCACCCGAAACCGAGAGGCCCACCACAGTCAAACGCATCCATACGTCAACACGCTCCCAATACAATCAAGGCAGGGTCTTAATAAAATGTGTTTCGTCAATGATTGTGACATCATATTGGCATACTTACAACATAACTGTCATTGTTGCACTTCTGATATCCCTTTCTGATGTCATGCAATTTGCAAACAACATAGACTCGATATCTGACGGAGCAGTTTTAATCGGGTTTCTATTTGATTTGTGTCAGACAAATCACAATAGGCCGCTAAATTCATGAGCTAGTCTCCGGTTTCTTGTATACAAGCTATTGAGAATCTTTCACATGACCCTGATATATCAATTAGGCCGTACTTCTAACTAAGCAAATGTTGTCTTTGTTAATGCTCTAGGGTGGGCAGTAACACATTTGCAGTTTCATATCGATTTCCATGTTTTCTGGATTGTTGGGCATCAGTCAACAACTGCTGACTGTGTCTAATATGACCTTAATGAAAATGTACAATGTTAATTGGTAGCATAAGTGCAGTTTGGCCTGATCAATATTATCGAGAACCAGCACACACACACACGCATTGCTTTTGGTATAGTTGACACTTCCTCTAAAGATTTTTTTGTTCAGATAGCATGAGTCTGTTGTTTGTTTCCTCTCTCTCAGCCATTCCTGCCAATATCTTTGTTCTTTTTTTGCTTGCTTGTTCTATGGATTTGTGTGTAATGACTATAAAACAAGGGACAATTAAACTTACTAGGGATGTCCCGATCCGATACTCAGGATCGGTATCGCTCCGATACTGCCATTTTTGCGGGATCGGGTATCGATCTGACATCGATCAGACGAGGCCGATCCAAATCCGATATTGTGGTATTATGTGTTATTGTTAAGCCCCACAAAATGCACAAAAACATTCTAAAGTACCATAACGTTTTCGTGCACTCTATTATAAGTGTTCTGAAGCTATTATGTGAGATATAAATTAATATTTAAGTAATTAAATTCAAGATCACGTAAATTTTTCCCTCTCGCGGCTGTCAGTCACGCCCGTTTCACACATACTCCGTGTGCAGTGCGTATGCGGTGCGTGTTGCGGTGCGTATGCGGTACAGGAGCAGCACGCGCTATAGTGCTTTCACATATGCTGCGTGCGTTTGCAGTGCGCAACTGATCCGCGGCTGTACCACAAACACATTTACTCACTTTTTGTATTTCAAAAAATCATCAATCAAATCAAGTTATCAGCAGCAAAAGTGTTTGCCTCCAGTGCAATTCTCTTTGTAGGCCTATTCAAGTTTAAAACACAATTTAAACAACGTTCAATGCATTACTTTTATATAGGCCTAGATTATATATTAAGTTGCTCAAGCAAGTGGTAACATATTTAACCATGTACTTATATTAAAATCGCAAACATTTTAAATTAAAACTTAAAATTGACAAAAACAGCAGACTCATACCTTTTCTTTTGCATAATTCAAATCTGTATACAATAAATCTTGCATGTCACAAATAACTTGTTTTTCCACCTCAACGAATGAGACGAGTGTCGTTCATTATGTGGCCTTGTTGAAGTAAATTGTAGCTTTCTTTGCTTTACCCCGGTCTTAAAGTAAAAAGATGACTGTGAAAAAGGTAGTATTTAATTAAATGCATTTATGGTTACATTTTATTTAATTAAATACATTTATGGTGAGATTACTACATTTTATTGAATTAAATGCATTTATGGTGAAATTACTACATATTCAGGTCAGTCTGTGTTCATTTTGACCACGAACCGTGCGCTGTCACTTTAATTCATCGTTTGCAGCACAGCAAAAATAGACTCGGTGCGTAAACGATCTCTGCACTGCTGTATACGCACCGCAACTGGAACGGATCGACGGACCGCATCCGCGTGCAGTGTGAAAGCTCTAACCTGTTAACATGGGTACGGAAAAAAATACGCACCGCATACGCACTGCAAACGGAGTATGTGTGAAACGGGCGTCATTCTCCATTCAGCATTCAAACAGCGCGTCGCGTTCGGTTGCAGTCAATGATGAAACTATCTTCAAGATGATTCAATGTTAATACTATTATACTTGATCTGTAAGATAAAGGTCTATGTTTTCGCATAAAACAACTTTATCTTGCTGGACTTTATTGCTGTAACTCAATCGTGTTACTCTCTACCGGGTGTCGGACGCTGTCAGTTTGATCACAACACTAGAGTCAGAGCACTATAATTGTTCTTCACGCGCACAGTAACTGAAATTTAAAACTGTTAAAAGAAAAGGCTCAATAAACGATTGCATAGATAGATACTGTATAATACACTGTCCATCAATATGTATCTCCGTTGTGCTTTGAACTTTTCAAAGCGGACTCGACGCGCTGCGTGCTGGAACTCCACGTGGCTTCAAGCGCATCATTCTCCGCTCGGGATGCGCATACGCGCTTTGTGCCGCACTGTATTGGAGCCTTTCATATCATAATGCATTGACGCAATTAAAGCTTATTAACATTAATAATTATTAATGTTGCTGCCTCATTAAATAGCTGTGCAATACACTTAAAACATGTCTCAATTTTATAGCAGATTTAGCTATATCTAAAATAATTATCTTTTTCATTTTTGTTATCTTGTTTTTCATGAATGTATTTTACAACAATAAAAAGAGCAATGTGTATTATCCACTAATCTAGTTTATAATAGCATTTTTGTCATAGATTATGATCATATATTTTGGGGATTTGTTGTTTATCTTTATAATGAAGCTGTCTGTATTAAGTAGATTGTGTTTAACACACACAAGAGTGATAATCAGTTTAACACACAGTTATAGAAATTCTAATTGATTTAAAAAACAAAAACTGTACTGGTATTTACAATGTAGAATGCTGCTGTTTAAATTGTTTTAACTTTAAACCTGTTGGTAGCTAGCTAGCTTTAAGTACTGAAGTACCTGTATTTTCTTTCATTTATATATTTCTTTATTTTTTTGTAGTGTTTGAATAAAGGGTGGCAATCTTTCATAATCAACTGTTGTTGTGGACTATATAGGAGGTATATTTTAGGTGGCTAATTGAGAAAATTGCTATATTTTTTATTAGTTTAAGAATAAAATAAAAATATCGGATTAATATCGGTATCGGCAAAAGCCAAAGCTGCGGCATCGGTATCGGTATCGGAAGTGAAAAAGTGGTATCGGGACATCCCTAAAACTTACATTTTGAAGGGGGGATCAACTCAATGTTTCCAATAAAATGCATTTGAATTTACCATTTCAACAGTAATCTTCACTCTGAGAATGTTTGCAGTGCAAGACCCCGTCAATAAGTAAACTCATTTGGAGGAACAAATAGCCTAAGGTAAAACTAGATGTCTGGACTTCTTCACAAGTAAGTTCTCAGCCACAGCTTCACATTCGGATCAATGTTCTTAAAGCAACGATACTGTACAGAGAACTGACTCCGTTCAGTACCCGAGGGTTGTCTCCTCGGTCAAGTCAGTTTGAATATGCAGTCAACACAGCCATGACTAAAAATATGTCTGTTCCGCAGTTTAATTTATAACTTGTAACTCGTTTCTTTGTTCTTTATTTTATTACTGTTTTGTTGAATAATTACTTGAAAAACCCGAGGCAATGTTTGCTGTTTGAAAAGGGTACATGCCATTGTTTTAATTGAATTTGTTAATATTAATATTTAACCTTTTACATAAAGGAGAATATTCAATAGAACATAAGAAAAATCTAATCTATTTGTTCATCTCTGTCCTTGCGTTCGAGTTTCTTTATCTCACCTTTTATTTTACTCATGGGGGATTGTAAAACCACATTCTCTGGAACAATATGTTCTGAAGAAAGTAAGGGTTCATACATTTAAATTAAGTTGATGTTTCTCTTCAGTGTTTGTCTTCACATTTATACATCTAGCATTGCTTAGACAGTGAATGGAAAAAAGGTAAACTGTAAAAATAATACAAATATTAATATACAATAAATGTTTTTTTTTCCTTTCAGCTAGTATAATGATAATATAAGTGTCATATTTTCCATATCCATATTTTTAAATGTACAACTTATTTTACAGTTTTTAAAGGTGGTCCCTTAGCCTGGTTAAAACCAGACCATTCTCAGTTGTAACTGAGTTATGGTCTGGCAAAGCTTCATAGACAAATCATTTCCAGAGGGGCGTCACCAACGGACAGACTTAAAACCAATCAAAGCGATGAAGGAGATGACGTATGCAGAGCGGCGGAAAAAACATCTCCGTGTGTTGTTCTTTGCTCGGTTTTTAACAAAAAGGAAACGTTCAAATGGCTTAAAACAGACGCGATAGCTGATTCGAACGAGTGATGTTCGACGGCGTCATCCATCTTTGTAATGTAGGCTACAAAATCTGCTTCAAAATCCCAGCGGTGTCGTCATCGTGTAAAGCCCGCCCCAACGTTTCTGATTGGTGCCTCGATTTCGGCGGATTGGAAATGAGCTTCAATGAGCTCTTTGCCAGACTAACTTTCAGAGCAAATCTAAATTTGCCGGAAGTCGTCTGGGTTTTCCCAGGCTAGTGGTCCCTTGCAATGGGATTTTTTTTAAAGTCACTGTTTTCTTTTACAGCTGCTGTACAGCCCAAATAAACTCTGTTTGGATCATTGAACCATTTTCCTGTTATCACTGTAAAAATATGTATTGTATAAAGCGCTATATAAATATTGGTGACTTGACTTGAAAACCCCTGTAATAGCATATTAGTTTTTGAAATATTACATTTTAGATTTACTGTTATTGTCGTCAATAATCCTAATAACTTCCCATTTTCAGTCTCCAGCACAATAGCCCTTGACCGAAAAAGTTCCCCCGTAAACTCCGTGACGTTCTGCAGGCTTTCCAGAATGTTCATAATCTGTTGAATGCCACAGACAAGAAAGTACAGAGAAAGTACTTCAACTTCAGATAAAACCAAGGTTACCCAAATACTTTTAGTAATGATATTTTTTCCTCCTTTTGTGCTGACCAAATGAGCTTCTGTCTCTTTATAAGAATGGTGTTTTGAGGTAATGAGATTTATGAATTGTGTAGCCATTTGCTTCTTTTTCTTTTTTTGTCATCTGTGCTCGTTTCATTTAGAAGCGAGTGTGGATAGTAATTATAGTATACATTATTACGATCCCCCATCACTCCTCCGCACTCTTTTTGTGGTTAACTGCTTTTGATAACAAATGAATTAATGAAGCTTTACAGGACAGTTGAAGTGGATCAGCAAGTGTAGGAGAGAAAGAGCTGGAAATGGAGAGAATGGCAGCGAGAGAGAGAAGTTGGCAGATTACGACTTAATGGTGGCAGAATAATGGTAATTTCGCCACACTCTCCTCTCTCTCGGACTGTGCTAATGGCTTCATTAACACTTCCACTATCCAGCGGCCCACAGAGGACAATGTCACATCCATCTTTGTCACATCACAATAAAACCGGCTAAACACAACTGGCCTATCAGTCCAGGTGCTGAAGGAGGCAAGAAATTAACAGAAGAAAATCAATAGTGAAATATCAATGTGGGTAAAGCTGCAAACACGGAAGTCAAGCAGGTCTCAGAGAAACAGAGAAAGTGCCGGATTGATCTCTAACAGGTATGTTGCTCATACTTTAGGTAATAACTCAATGCCATGGCGGAGGAGGAACAGCACGCTGGGAAAAACAGCAACGCGCCATAAATCACAGGAGCCGGGCTCTACTGCCGTCAGCGGCGGATTGATGACGTTTTCCTCTGCCATCTAGATCATTCCTCTGTTGACTTCGGAAGCTTCCTGTGTCTGCTGCTTTACGGGGCATTTTAACATGAAGTCCCCACGGTGCTTCTGTAACTAAAAGGTTTGAATTTCCAGGCGGCGAGAGGACGTGTAAAGCCCACAGGGGTGCGCGACTACAGAAACCCTCGGGGAATTATCATAACATGGAGTCAAAGAGTTAATGTAGCACTAATGCTATCCCTTTGCTTTTCCAAGCTAATCAGTTTAACAACCTTGTTGGAGGGAAAAAAGCTTAGATAATTATTGAAGTAAATTATTAGAATCGCTAAGGCAACAATTATTACAACAGCTCCTACATATGGTTGAAGATTAGAAAAAACTGAAATAATAAATAATAAAATGTACTGCATAACTCGTCCTGGACTGTTAACATAACTAGTATTTGTTATATTAACAATTTTATATTTAACGATTGCATATTTAAAGTATAACTTAGATTTAAAGTATGCTTTCACATTTATGTATTTTTTTAAATGACATCAAAATGAAACAAAAACAATTCTTTTATTTTATACAGTTTCATCAAATGTTTCATTACAATTTTATAACTGGATATATTTAAAATGATTAATTATCTAGTTATTATGATTTTAAAAAGACATAAACGAGCATGTAATTAAACTCCAAGATAAATTCATGAACACTTGTACCGGGAAATGATGGCATACGTGGAAAAAAATATTAATGATATATATATATATATATATATTTTGAACCTTAACCAAGACCATCAAGAAGTTATTCTTGCATTTTCAACAAAATCTCATCTATAGCCATTTATTGTTGTTGTTATTATTTTTTTTATCTACATGGCAATTTTAAAAAACACAAACAGATTTTGCAACCAAATTGCACAAGAAAACCAAATTTGTTACATTTACACGGCAATGATGTACTAAAGACGGAAATGTTTTTCCTTAGCGTTTTTTGTGTACAGACGACAAAGCGAGGTTAGAGTTTCAGGCCCCCAAAACACAGTTGCTGTGTAAATGAACAGCCAGACGCATAAAAATGTGTGGGTTTTAATCACGGTGTAACGGTGTAAATAGCGTTACGATATTGAGTGAACAACAATGTTGCAATGCATGAAAACTCACACAGAGAACGGACTGACAGATCGTGTCTAGAGACTAGAATGTCACAGAGACAACAGCCAAACAATTGATCCACGCAATTGATCATCTTGCAAGAGAAAACAAGTTAATTGAAACATAAAACCTGAAGATAAACATAATGAATGAAAGCAAAGGGCGAGGGGGGATTCATGCAAGAGTTTGTGTTGCACCTCGGCTAAGTGTTACAGCAAACAAATTCCTTGAGTAAATCAGAAATTCACAAACAACGTCGTGAAGCTTCAGCAGAAACAGCACCACCTGCTTTGATTGAATGATTCATGCCAATGAAGGCTTCTGAGGTGCGAGGAAAACACTGCTATCGCCGTTGTTATTATGCAACAGTCGACCATAGCTCAGCTCTGCGCAACAATAAGGCTGTCAGCACGTCAAACGTGTTCATTGCTGTTTATTTATGCATGAATATGCATTACAGTTCTACAGCAGCATCTGACACTCTCCAACCGGAGAATGAAAACGCCTGGCACTCAAAGCCATCACACAGACATAGAGAAACATTATGTTTGAAGCTCTTGATGGAATAATGGACTTCTATAAACGTCTCCTGTATAAGACGTCCTGTCTGATCTATAAGCCGACTGAAATAATAGAGCTATTTTGCCACATTCACAGTGATATGAAGTGTGATGCGAAAGATTTGTTATAAAAGAGAACGACAAGAGAGATGCAATCATTAACGCACAACAATACACGGTGAAGCACTTTGAAAAGTGATTGGGGTGGGACATTGGCGTTTTGTTTATGACTGATTGAAAAGGGAAAATAAAAATGAAAAGATGCTCCTGAATTAATTTTGAAACCTTAAAAGTGCGCAATAAATGACATTTTTATTTTTATTTGAAGACATATATGAGTTCAAAAGACATTTGCATTTCTCTCTATCTTGTCCAATCAATTAATCAAATCAATTATACTATACTACTACTACTAATAATAATAATAATGTAAGAAAAGTTAAATTTTCCCGCAAAACTAAATTCAAATCAAAAGGCTTTTAAGGTCATGAGAAACATTCAAGTCAAGTGTCCTTTTACTGGCTTCTCTTCTCACCTTCAAAGCAAGACGTCCACCTCAATCTAGCATCACATTGTGAACGCACTTCTCTCCAGAACTTTCTCTCCTCCGGTGAGATTATAGTCTCAATGCATCTGTGCCCCTTTTGTTACTCACAGCTCTTAACAGCTCTATGAGTTTCTCACAGGGAGATAGTCTTCCATTTAAACCATTTTGGCTTCAATTCATTTTCTTATCTCAGCTTTTCTCTCCTTCTCTGATAAAGATGTGTGTTCCTTTCCGATCTTTATCAAACAATAAAAGCCAGGGGGACTTTCAGAGCACTGGAGCAGCTAGAATGACAACACTTGCTAGTTTTTTTTCAAACACTTTTAGCTCAATGTGAATGAGCCACGTTTAATGGGACAAATTAGCATGTGCTGTGAAAATAGGCGGACAGTTTGGATGTGAATGACGGAGCTCCGTGTGATTGTGATATTTGGCAGGCGTGTCCTGCTCTTTAGCAGTTCTGTAGCTCCCAATAAACAAGGTGAGATACATTTTTACACGCTGAAGCCAAACACCGGGCGAAACTCAGAATCTCAGCATCAGCACACAGTCATACCTCGACAGCAACACACAAATACTCATGCTTTTCTCTTTCGCAGAATCGTCACAACCACAAATAAATAAAATAAAATAAAATAAAATAAAATAAAATAAAATAAAATAAAATAAAATAAAATAAAATAAAATAAAATAAAATAAAATAAAATAAAAATAAATAAAAAAATAAATTAAATAAGATTAAATTAAAATAAATAAATACAATTAAATATTAAAATTAAATAAAATAAAATAAAATAAAACAAAATTAATTAATTAATTAATTAATTAAAATAAATAATAAATATCTTTTTAATGAATAAATCAATAAATTAATACATTAATAAATATATATATTTTTTATAAATAAATAAAACATAACAAAATAAAATAAAATTGATTTACTTTGTCAAAGCAAAAAAAAAAATGTGTTTGTCTAAAACGCTAGGGCAAAAAATAACACATTAACATCCAAATTTTGTCAGTTCAATCAGGATTCCGCAGTATTTTTATTTTTTTTACAATTCTGTCATCATCTACCTACCCTATATTGCTAAAGAACTATTTCACTTTCCTCCCCATACCACAATCAATGATCAAAATGTCAAAAATTGCTCTTCCAATCAATGAAACTGCATGCGGTGCAGGGATGATGACAAAACCCAGAAGACTAACTCGCCGCTGGTTTTTCCTATGGGGTTTTATAATGTTTTTCTTTTAATTTATGAGTAAAATACAGCCTGGGGTAAACACTCATACCGAAAACGTACATTTTGAAGCAGTTATGTATCTTTTTGAAACCGTATGTTCCTAATAAGTAACTAGATAAGGTGGTGAGTGTGTGCAGTTTGTAGAACAAAACGTCAAAGTATCGCCAAGTCATGTTTACCACTTATGTTTTTTGGGGGGAAATTGCGCTCTCACGCTAAATTTAGTTTAGCAAATGTATCCCATTAGAAGCCTAGATCAAGATATGTAAAACCCCGCTGTCCCAGAATGCAGCAGTACAGCCGAATCTTGCATTCTACATCTCTAGAATCAGATTCGTGCATTGGCACTGAACAAGAATATTATCTGAGTAATATTCAATCTAACTTTGTCATAGTCCTTTGGCATAATGCCCACACAAAGAACAATGCTTGATTATGCAACCGGAAAATCACACCATCCAGCACATATCCGAGTGAATCCTGACGGGAGAGTCCGCGCCGTGTTCGATTCTCAGGAATTAAGCTTCGTCATCTCCCAATTTGCACGACTCAATAAGCAATGAGCGCATCTCTCACTTTCTGATAGAAGAAACATACAAATATTGTTCAATCGAGACATCCGTTAATATTAGGGCTCTAAAAAGAATTTGCAATTTCCTTCGGCTTAGACCAAAGCCAACAGCAAAAGGTCAGTAAAAGACAAACTGATTCATCTCTCCGGAAGAAATGAGCCGCTCTAACAGATGCCCGCGTGGCTCTATTGAATCAGCATATTTGTCATAGACTGATTTCAATGGAGGCAGTGACCTTTGGGGTAGTGGAGTAAATTGCTTCATGGCATAAAGGTAAGCTGGAAGCTTGAAGCATGAAGCTTGATTAACCTGAAGATCTTTAGACGGAATCCAACCAATCGGGGAGCAACGGAGGAAATCAAGAAAGACATTCATTAGGATCTGCTGTTGTGGTTTCACTGCACACATGATGCATCTGGTGTGAACAGGCCAAGTTTGATGTCTCTTATTTAATACCAGAAGCAGTCGTGTTACACATCCACAACCAGCAGTCCATTTCTGTTATGGAAATAGAAGACATTGCCGACAGTTCTACAGTTCAATACGGGTCAATAAGATATTTTGGAAAGAAACTTGTATTCTGCAAGGATGCATTCAATTAATAGTGACAGTAAAGACATTTATAGTGTTACAAAATGTGTTTTTATATATTTTGAATGAATGCTGCTCTTGTGAACTTTCTATTCTTCAAAGAATCACGGCAAAAAAAGAATTATTGTCTTATTTTACACAAAAAAAGCAGATCATCATTTTAGAATGATTTCTGAAGGATCATGTGACACTGAAGACTGGAGTAATGATGCTGAAAATTCAGCTTTGCATCACTGGAATAAATGACATTTGAAAATATATTCACATAGAAATCAGTTATTTTTACCTGTAATATTTTCACTGTATTTGATATGGCATAAAATGAGCATAAGACACTTCAGTAGTGTGTACAAATGTGATTTTTTTGTCAAAAATATTGATGACTCATCCTGCACTTAGGGATGTATCCAAAGTCGAATCAAAATATTATTTTTAAGTACCAAATTTATACCTTTATTTGGCTCTCATAGAAGTCTATGATTTCTAGTCAAAAAATGTACACATAAATTGAAGGTTTTATTAATGTGCGCCTTTAAATTGCTTTATTAATTAACCATTAAGCAACCTTGCATTTTTCATCAGTGACTAAATCAATCTTTGGCAGCCTTGGCCGAAATCATATTCCGTTCATGTTTTGTTTGCTTTTTATGCACCATTGATGTTTGAGTCAAAACAATTTTGGCTCACATGTTGATGCTGTCTAAATGAAATGGTCAAGGCTAATTGAAGCAGATATTTAAAGCATTTGAATTCACAGGGCCATTACCACAGCCCTTATTGGCTCTATTGTAATTAGTGCTCAGTTAATAACTTCTCTAGAGCGGGACAGCCGTCCAGAGACTCGGCTGAGAGACCCTAAGAGGGTCCCTGTTAGAGACAGCCTTTCAACATCGGTCCTCGTGCCACTTGAACTATTCTGTGTTAGCCTGACCGGCATTAAGATGCGTGACCACTGTGAATCAGGGTAAAGTAGGCTAGCACCTGTTGGTTCGTCTGGCTTTTGTGTTATTCATATATTTAGTTTGAAATGGGTTATTCGATCATGATTTCATCTATGTAAACAAGGGAAATAAAATAGTTTGACTTAAAGTCACCCAGAACACCCAAGCAACGGCAAAGAAACGGGCTAAAAGCAACAAGAACGCTATAGCAACCGCACGGCAACATCGTTAAAAGCAGAGTTGTGCACAGGAAAAACACCACTCACACAAAATGTGTAAAAAAGGAAAAAGGAAAAAAAATGTATTGGTTGATTTTCATCAATGTATCAGTTTATCGCTGCCCATAAATCCTTGTTTATATCAGCAGGAAAGTACTTTCAGAGGAGGAGATATGCATTATTTATTATTCTAATTATACAATTTTTAATTAGGGCTGCATGATTTGGGATTTTTTTTTTTTCTGATAAAAATTGTGATTGCAATTTAAAATATGTTTAACAATTGTCCAAACATTTTGTGAGTATACATCAATGTGACTACTAAAAATAATACTAATTAGTATTAAAATTATTGGTATTAATAAAAATAAAAATAATAATTATTATTAATATTGATGTTGCTGTTGTTATTAAATAAAACATTTAGAAACAGTAAATATTACTGTAATATTTCACTGTAAAATACAAAATTTAGCATTTAAAAATACATGACAATGATAATAATAATATTAATTATCATTATCATCGTTGTTGTTGTTGATGTTACTAATTAAAATATATTTTTTTTAAACAGGAATTATTACTGTAATCTTTCACTGTGAAATAAAAAAAAATAGCATAAATACATTTATTTTACAGTACAACTGTAAAATTACAATACTAATATTTATGTCAGTCAAACGATGAACCATCTAGATTTTATTTGAGAGGAAAACCAGAGGGAGCCCGCATATATTTATTTCATTAAATCGCAGTCTTTGGGATGTAATAATAATCGCACTAAGCCACATCATGACTTTTTTATTTCATAATAATTATAAAAAAATGATCATTCATTATTTATTATTTATTTTTCTTCAGAATAATCTGCATAAGACCACAAGACATTCACGGAAAAAAGACTGGTTTGCTGTCTTCATCGCCTTGTATTAACGTCATATTCGTGTCCATATGTCTTTACTTCTGGAACTATTCAAATTCGCAGCTCTACCGACTGTCGCCCCGTCAGAGGAACTTGTTAATCGCATGCCGAACCCGAGGCCAGTCACCTTTTGTCTCTCCCATACAACCCGACTGCCGTGCTAACCTTGCTGCTTTATCATGCCACAGCATTTGGCTTTCTTTTTGCAGGTGGCAAAGTGAGACCACGGGCACTGTGCTTGGCAGCCCGCTCTCACTAACATCATGCCAGCCTTGTGCAGAGATGTGCCGGGCACAGCCTGGCTTGGCTTGCCTTTTCAAGGCGGGCACAAATGAGATTGGCACCGTGCGCGGCTCCTCGAGCGAGCCGTGTGATATACAGTCCCAGCTGTGGTCAAGGTGGAAGCGGGAAGGCGAGGGAAATGTGGTAGATCTGTGCCACGACCATGGAGAATGTTCAATCCCTGTGACTAAACAGCATGGGAGCAAAGAGAAACGGCACACAATGTGCCAAAAAGTGGACACGACGCACACACACACACACACACATACCACAGTAAACTAAGAAAAAGTGTTGTTTCACAGCATAACAGAACATTTTGTTTGCCACAGTCTGAGTGCCCTACTTTCTGAACTTAACTAAATAAATGGTTCATTATGGAGGAGAGAACTTGGTTTGGCAATGCAAATTGTCTTTTTGTTTGCTATCCTTTAATTTTCTGGTAGTTTGTATTGAATTTCACTGCTTTTGAGAATTCAGCCAACATTTAGAAAGTGTGCGATTCACTGCATCATCCAATCATCCAAACAATTTCAATAAATGTAAGTTAGTGTGTTGCAAAACACATATCTACATACTAGTCTAGATTACTCAAGATAACAAGTTTAACATATAATTGTAAAAAAAAAAAAACTACTACTACAAATCCATCTTGAGTGAGCAACTCAAATTATCCAAGTAAAGTACAAAACAAATATTTATTTGTAAAAAAGTATCATTTCTTTTATGTTACACTTACAGACTGGATTCATTTTTATCTGTTTAGTTTTGTCAGCTATGCAAAGTGTCAGAAATACTTTGTCAAGTGTTTATCTTGTTGATGCAAAACCTGATATTTGGGACACAGGTAATATGTTCGGCACTCAGAACATTGACTGATGATGTCACAGTAATATTTACATTCTAGGTGATTAGTGGTCTTCTTTATTACATATATTTCCACAGTACATAGTGACGTATCTCATCTTACTTACTTTAGCTGTGTTTACACAGCGAATAGTTTGTTGTATGTTTATCCACATCCAAAGCTGGCAGAAAACCAATTGTAATGATGTCAAAGTGGCTCTGATGTGACATTTCATTAATGCAGAATCAAAGCCTGCAACCTAAATGTAACTAAAATGCTGGTTACACTTTATTTTTAAGGTGTGCTTGTTACAGTAAGGGCCGGTTCAAACAGTGTTTTTGTTTTGAAAAAAAAAAAAAACGCAAGATGCTGGCAGTGGAATGGGGGGAAAACGCAGCATTTTTGTTTTTAAATTTTACTTATTTTAACTTGAGCGCCGCATTTTTAGAACACTGTGGGCCAGTTGCATGAACATGGCCAGTTTGTCAAGACAGTGTCTTAAAGTCCCTGTGGTGAAAATCAAGCTTTTAAAATTGTTTATGTATCTATGTGGTGTTTTTAATACGCTGTAAAACAAACCATGTACAAATTCATAATCATAAGTCAACACCATTGCTGAGTATTTTCTCCTTAAAACTGCAGTGAAGCAAAGACGTCTCAAAAACGCGGTTTGAAATCGCTGGTGTTTCTGACGTCACAAACTACATTGTAACCAATCAGGTCAATCGTCAACGAGTGAATCTCTGAGCTGGAGTGAGTGAGTGGAGGCGGGGCTAATTTGCATATTCATAGAACCATGTAAACTAAATGAGGCAAGTGTGTAGAGTTACATTCAAGCTATTATAAGGCATGGATCTTTTTTTTTCTAAGAAAAAGCGCTTAAATATGTTATTTTTGAGATCAAAGATGAGTTTGAAGGGATAAAATGATTGACTACAGGCCAGGAGGACTTGAACTCTTTCCCTGCCGGCTTTCCGTGCTTGCACTGTTATATGGTAAGGGGCGCTATAACGCATCAAGCGATTTAATTAATGTTAGATTCAAATGAATTTTTAATCTAATTAATGACACAATGTGGCGATTAATTCATCGAATTAAACACAAATTAATCAATCAAATTAATCACACCACATTTGGCTGAGAAATTACCCCCCAAAGATAATTGAAAGTCATTATTGTGTTAAATGAGAAAAGCATCAAATAGACTTAACAAAAGTAGCTTTACTAAAAAGAAATTATTGACTCAACATAGAATTTCGTTCACATAATCGTTTAGGCTTCAACGGCCATGAGGGTGAGTAGATGATGACAGAATTTTTGGGTGAACTATAAGTAATTCATTCATTAGATTAGTTAAAATGACTAATTCATTCAGGAATGAATAAATGGTCTTTCTTTATGAATGGGCCATTGAATCATTGGTTCATCCGATTCGTTCAAAACGCGAATTCGTTCAGAAATACAGCTGTGTCATAGCCTGGTTAAAACCAGACCATTCTCAGTTGTAACTGAGTTATGGTCTGGCAAAGCGTCATAGACAAATCATTTCCAGAGGGGCGTCACCAACGGACGTCGCGGATAGACCTAAACCCAATCAGAGCGATGAAGGAGATGACGTATGCAGAGCGGCGGAGAAACATCTCCGAGTGTTGTTCTTTGCTCGGTTTTTAACTAAAAGGAAACGTTCAAATCGCTTAAAACAGACGTGATAGCTGATTCGAACGAGTGATGTTCGACGGCGGCATCCATCTTTGTAATGTAGGCTACAAAATCTGCTTCAAAATCCCAGCGCTGTCGTCATCGTGTAAAGCCCGCCATAACGTTTCTGATTGGTGCCTCCATTTCGACGGATTGGAAATGGGCTTGAATGAGCACTTTGCCAGACTAACTTTCAGAGCAAATCTAAATTTGCCGGAAGTTGTCTGGGCTTTCCCAGGCTAGCTGTTTTGCTCTGAGAAGCGCAGTCCTTCTGCTACGGCTTTATAGGTAACAAAAACAGACAATATTGTGTCTAAAATATAACACAGTATTAACTTCTTATTTATTAAACTGTTGTTTGCTTCCTGTTTGTCACCAATCACCTGTATGAAATGTAGTCTGGGGCGGGTGCGTTAAATGCGAATTAATTTGAATTTGTTATTTTTTCCCATAACTAATTAATTAAGTTAATGCATTAAATCGACAGCCCTAGTAATTATGCACAATTTACTGTTATTACTAGTAAGTACATGTAACGTCAACGTGTAACAAGGACACTAAAAAAAAAAAGAGTTACCCACTTGTTTTGCTTCCTTGCAAGCAATTCTTTTAATAAATGCAAATCTAGTTAAATTTGCGTCATCTTAAATGGTGATAAACACTTTATTCAGTGTGAACTCCTAAAAAAGACAACAACATACAAACACATTTAATGGTTTTCTGAATATTGATAGTGCCAATGCAAAAGTTCTCCATAAACAAAACAAATCCTGGGAGTCTGAAATTCTGTTAACTTATCATTCAGCAATAGTCCAAGGCTTTGCACATTTTAACACCGGGAAATAAAATTGAGTTATTGGGACAGAAATCCCTCCTGAGAAAGGGCAAATGACAGAGAGAAAAAAAAGGCACAAGTGAGTCATTGAATAATCCCTCCTGGTGCTACTCTCAGGGCGGCTATAAAGTGCCGCCAAATGAAAAGAAAGTCACAATAAACGGCTGCACCTAATTATGAGGTCTTCTATTACCACTAAAGGTGCAAACCTATAAAATATAGCCATATAAAGTCTAATTAAGCATAGCTCCGGTTCTCTAATCCAAATTCATTGGTTATGACAAATACTTAACTCATACTCTCATAATACAAAACGATTTACCAAATGCACCACACACACACAGAGAGAGGAGCAATTGTTTTCATAAAATATTCGAAAAAACACACTTCAAAGCCATTTGACTCTGTAAAAATGAAGAGCCAACATAATTGTAGCAGCCATTCATATCACGGCTGTGTCAGCACAGAAAAGCATGTCCCAATCCACACCGCCTCAGTGGCTCCCATGCTTAACCTTTGTCTACAAATAAGGCTCTGCTCTCCATCGAAACTCATTTTGCACCTCACTGAATCCCGCACAACCTAATCTGACTTGATCATATCCAACCTCGTGTCGAAGCCCAAACCAACATATGTGAGATCAGATTCAAATCAATATGATGTCTCAAGTACAGCCCTGGGCCATCAGATAGGGATATAGGCAAGTATTAAACACAAAGACAATGAATTATGAGTGCGTTATTATAGTATGCTTGCTTCTTAGACATTGATTTATCTCTAGAAAACACAAAACAATCAATCATCTATTTAGCCAAATCTACATTTCAAATGCTTTTTTTTTTTTTTTTTTTTGGTTGGTCGACAGTCTATGTTGTACAGCAGTGAAAAATAGTGATACACTGCCTTTAAAACACAGACCATGCAAACTTATCAGACAAAAATGGCTTTTTAAATACCCTCATAAATATTCACAGACTTAATGGGTAGCTCAGGGTTATGAATATGGCAACAAGAGACAAAATTGCCACCACCGCAGAAGTAATAAGCAACTAGCCCGTAGCTGTTCCTGAGAGAGAATAGTTTTAATATCAGCACGGCGTCTATAAATATAACCTTTAACCTGAAGTTTGGTTGTATATATTTCAGTGACTATGTAGAAAATAGAGTGATTTGAAGCTCCTTATGAGACAATAGACGGTTTAAGCCAACAAGCCATTGTGTCATCACTTAAGGGATTTCAAACAAGGACTCATAAGTCCCTAGACAAAATAATGACAGCATTTAAATGTCGTCCTGATGGCGGATTATTACATTTTCACAGATGTAAACAAATGTGTCCCAGTCCTTTTTTAAAAAATACAATTACAGAACTAAATGCCCATGAAGGGACAAAGCAGGACCATTTTCCTTAAAATAAAAATAGTAGCAAAAACATTTGCTCCTCTTAACAAGATGACAGCCTAAACAATGAATACGTGGCCACTCAAAACCATATCCTACAAATCACATTGTTGCTAATGACACAAGCTCAATGATCCCCGATTATGTGCGTTAAAAAGAAAACAATAAAACAAACAAAAGAAAGACCATAAAACAGGCGTTAAGGTGTTGAAAATGTGAAGCAACTGAGAATCAGCTCAACAAAGGAAAAGACTCGCGTCCTTCGAGACAAAAGCAACTAACCAAACCAAACATGCATATGTTCGTGTCAATCTGTCAATGTAGGTCAAGTGATGAATGCTCAAATACATCAAGAGCTTTTATTGTTTTATTCTCTGCCACATTGCTTCGTATGGATTCATATCTGCAACTCCACGGGTTCCTGTGCTCTGCCACATGGTGGTGATAAAGAGATTGTTCAAAAATCAGCAAGGTTTAAGACAAAGAATTATGCTGAAATCATATTGTTGTGGTGGATAAAAGTGCATAAAGACATTAATAACCTATAGCCCTAACCAGCTGAGGGCGCTATAGCTGACTGCCCATGATTAAATATGCCAAACTAATATGAAATACTTCTGTTTGCATTATAAAGTTATGGATAAATATGAATACAACTGCATTACTAAAATGACATTCATATCAGGCTCTTCTGCACAAAGGAATGCATGTTGAAAAGGTCTGCGAATGTTATGAGTGATTGTTTTTATAAGCAATGAATGCGAATGTCTGTATGGCGACACTAAAAAAAACTGTCCATATAAATATAATAAATTGCAGTAGTTAAAATACTAAACAACTGTGTGTAGATGATGCATACAATATTTGTTTTATAAGCAATTACATTTTTATTACTCATTACTTACAATGTAATTACCCAAACATGAACACTAAGCTAAAGTGTGACTTAAAGGACTTTTGACTCATATTAAATCCAATCAATAAATAATCTATGATCTAATAATATGGAAGTTTCAGTTTAAAGAGGGAAAAGTGGCACAGGTTGCACTTAGTTTATTTTACAGTTGCAATGCATAGACACTCAATTCATCAATACAGCGCTTCTGTAATTAAACTTTGTCCCAATTATCAATCCATCAATAAAAACACAAGAGCAGTCGGAGACAGCAGAAGTGAGCACTAGCGAGATGCCTACAAAGACAGCGTTTTTGGACATCATATGTGCGCTTTGAGAATGCGCGTTCGGAACGCGTCTATGATGCCCCCCCCCCCCCCCCCCCAAAAAAAAATAACGCTGTCAAGGTAGGTTGCTCACTAGGGTTTGAGACACAGCCGCTACATGCGTCATAATGGGTTTCACTCGTATTTCGGAATGTGACCACGTCAGATCGGAGAGCATGACAAAGACATTTCTTCCAATAAACTGAATGAGCATAAACACATAAAGCCCGCAGACGTACCACTGTTGTTCCAGCTCCCAGTCCCTGAAGAAGTCAAACTCGAATAGGTCCATGTTCGGTGTGTTTCAGTGAGGTGCCGGTGGCCTCTGTGTCTGACGCGCGGCGCAGCTCGCACTGCTCGCACTGACTCTCTCCTCTCTCCGCTCAGCGACACGCAGCCCTGCGGAAGGCGGAGTCAGGGCTCGCTGGAGGCGGTCACTCATTCCGAGAAGACCGGCGCAAACACTCTGAACCAGAGCAGCTCCACCTGTGTCTAGCGTACATCACCTGTCCAACACAAGAGTCGGGAGGCTTTAATAATGCCATTTAAAACTGATTCATTAAAACGAAATGTTTTAGCATCCATGTTTTACATAGCCAATAAAAACAGAATTTATCAACATTATGTGTTTTTTTCTCCTCCTTGTGCTGTCCAGTAGTTATCTTTGGTCAAATATATTTCACTTTTTATTCATTGTGTCAGTGGTGTTACTGTTTTTTTTTTTCCTGTCACATTAAATAAAATGTCACGTGACATGATAATAATTTTACATCCATTTAATTGTGCTATACACTTAATATTAGTAGCAGAGTTAATATTTAGAGGATTGCATCATTACTTGTGGTAACACTTTACAATAAGGTGCATTATTTAACTACCTTACTTAATATAAAGTAATAATGAAATGCTAATCTTTGCTAATGTTACATTCAACATTAAATACTACTTTATTAAAATCTTGTTAACATTAGTTAATGCACTGTGAACTAACATGAACTAACAATGGACAGCTGGATTTTAATTAAATAACATTAACAAAGATTAACAAATACAGTAAAACATGTATTGTTCATGGTTCATGTTAGTTAATACATAAACTAATGTTAACTAATGATTCTTATTGTAAAGTGTTACCTTTCTTGTTTATACTGTAAGTGTTTTTTCAAATATTTTCATTGTTATAGCAAATGTATGGTTGTGCAAATGAAATAACATTATTCAATCACACTTTTAACAAACCTAAATAAAAAAAAATAAAACATAATCTCCTTATTTGTTGCATTATTATTATTTTTCTGTAACTACATGTGCTGAATTTTTTTAGAAATAATATTTTATAAAAACCTTTAATTTTGCCAAAGAAGGGTGACACCAGTGACAAAAAAGGGTACATGTGATCTTTAAATAAATGGACAAAAAATATAAAAATATCATTTAGCTGTAATGTATGTGTATTCATAAACTTCAAGGGTAATGTAATAATGTGGCATTTTTTTAAATATTAGAAAAAGAAGTACATTTTAAGACATCTTGCCATACCAAAAGGGGACGTTTCTGTAGAATGACCCAGAGCTGGTTCTGACCCAGATGTATTCGTTGTTCTTTTAGCCTGCTAATACAAACAACAACAACAACACAATAAACACAACAACAGTATAGTCTGCATTGTTCAAGAATGTAACATTGAAGTGAAAATAATAATAAAAATAACAATTTGCTAATATCTATATAACATTGTTACATTAACCTGGAATGTATTCTTGTTAACCTCAAACATATTACAATGTTATTACAAGATTTTTTAACTAAAAAGTCAAAAATATCAACTGAATAATGACTGAATCAATTTACAGTGTACACAACTAGGTAACACTTTATGTTACAGTGTCCTTGTTGCATATGTTACATGTACTTACCATATAAATAACAGTAAATTGTGCGTAATTACATGCAACTAACACTAAACCAAACCCGAATCATATCCTAACTCTATAGTAAGTACATGTAGTTGCTTAATATTACTCATTACTTAAATATATATAATTACACTGTAACAAAGACACCTTAAAATAAAGTGCAACCCGAAACTCTTCAAAATAAACAAAGTATCTTGCTGACCCAGGTTTAACGTGAATGAATGTTGTCCGAATTATTTTTATATATTTTTGATTATTGATAATAAGCAGGGTTATGCAGTAAAGCACGCTGATATATCAATATAGCATTAATAATAATTAAGTATTCCTAAAATTACTTTGAAATGATAAGTAACTTCTATTGATTGTCAAACTAAAGTATGTCTATAAGAATGATCCTGCATCCTGTGTTGATTTACAGTGGTTCTAAGAAATAAAACCCAAAGATTATGTGTGTGTGAGTATAACGCAATATCAGCATGATATTAAAATACTGATGCCTGTTGTAAAAAAAAAAAAAAAAACCATAAAAACTTCAAACAAATCAAGTTTATTGAAGCTGTAACCAAAGAATTAGAGTTGCAACAGTAAGCACGAGCACCTCTGAAGGCAGCGGTATAAGAGAAATGTCAGCAAAGCAGCTTGGCAAATATATTCACATCCCTGATAACACAAAAAAGAAACATTACACAGAAGAAAAACGCTGGCAGGAATATGCCTCTTTGCATTATTCCTGGATACAAATGTTCAGCACAAGTAATAAAGCGCATGTTTTTTTGTTAAAACAAACCGCAAGACAGACCCACATATGGTTGTCGACATTATGATTTGGCAAGAGCCATATTGTGATCATGTTCCATGTGGCACATTGCTACAACAAATGTGACTTTTTGCATACTTCGCCCGGGGATGCCCTCTCAAAATTCATTGCAGAGACTCGGAAGTGATATTAATCTTACCTTGAAATAACACAGTAGGAGAGGAGAAATAAATTTCGGAGGCAGAATGGCTTTCCGGATGTTATACGAATGAATGCTTCGCTGATGGATTTCACAATGGTCAGGCAGCACAGAGACGATGCCACTGTGTCTAACAATAGCTCACACTGATACAATACAGTTTATGCCCTTAGCACCCGCTCTTTACTAGCAGTGCGATAAAAGTGGTAAAAGATGAGTCAGGCCATCTCTCCCTTTTGCTCAACGTAAATAAACACAATCTGTATTTTTGTGTCAAAAAGCTGAGCAAGCCTGATCTTGCATTCTATTTTTTTTTTTTTTTTTGGGCAATCATAAAGTTACTTCAATAAATTCCAACAAGCTATTGAAAATCTCTTTATGAGGTCTTCTCTTCTGAACTCAATAACGTTTCCATGTTGACCTCAGGTGAATGCATATAAGTGACCCCTCAGAGTAACAACTCTGAAGCTTATCGTAGCAGAACAAGAAGTGCAATGGGGCAGTTTGAGAGGCTATTTCAGGATCTAGGCTAGTGTGTAAGTGAACAGGTTGAAGCTTTTCAGGTGAAAAGCTGCTTTAGAGCAAGGAAGTATAATGGTTCGGACTAATGCTCGGTACACATTGTACAATTTTGGCGCAGTCCCAGATGAAAATCGACCAGTCGTGGCAATTTCTGTGGTCGTGGTTCCTAAACGGTGGTCTCATACAGTGAGAGAGGTTCAAAGACGGCCGTTCTTGCGATCAAAGATAGACTGCGATCATTTTTTGACAGTTTCAGAAGTTTAGCATGATCACCATCTCATATTGTGTTCCGGCTACGACCTACGTCTACTGACTAGCCAATAAAAATGGCGTATTGATCAAAGCGACATGGTGCTAAAACTCAAAACTACTTTACCTCAAGCTCATTTTGCAAAATTAGCATGCCAAGTTGGCCTCTTTTCCATAGCCATAGTCCGTATTCTCCGCTTATGCTTCCTCCTCTTTTTCAGCGCACATAAAAACCACAATTGTCAAAGTGCGATTCATCTTGCTCCAAATGTTTACCACTATAGCACATGCTGATGACCTTTTATTCTTCTATACTAACTTGCTTGGTAGCCTAAGATTCAATTGATATCCCCATCGTCATCACGTCATCGGGACATCACATCCCGTTTTTAGTTCGTTTAGATGTCTTTGGTCCGTGTTGCACTCATATTGCAGTCGAACCAGGGTTCATTTAGGAGCAGACCTCTGGAAAGGTGGGTCTCGGTCCGCTTGTTTGGTGCACCAGGGTTCAGATGGCAGCGTTCACACTTATTGAAATGAACCGCTCTAACAGAGCAATCGCACCAGAGTTCATTTTCATTTAACCCTATACGTTATCCCTAAAATCAGAAGGAAATTATAGGTGAATACCACTGATATAGAATCACCTAACCCTGGTTGTAAGCCAAAACTTGACATAAAATGTAAACGTGTCCCTCAAATCTGATTGGTTGATTGGAATGTTGTTCCAGATTCAACAAAGACGTTGATCCAGGAACATGTTGTATTTGGTGAAATCATGTTCACCTTTTCCATGCTGTTTTTCCTCACATATAGTGTCAAGCTCCAAAAAAACACCATCAAATTAGTATATACACCAGCATTCGCATCTCCTGCACGCTTGTGCAAAAATGGTGTTACACAATTGGTCACAAGACATAGAAACAAAGAGATTTGGCATCACAGAAACCAAGTGACATGTTTGAGTTGATGCGTTTCCCTTTATCAATAATAACTCGGACACGTTGACATGGATCTCATGAGTTGTTTACTTCTTATGAGTATGCCCTTGTGAAAAACGTTTAAAAAGGGTACTTATTACAGAAATAATATACTTTAAAAGAATATACTTTAGTGCAAACTAAAAGTAATGTTTTCAGACACAAGCCAAGTTTCCATCCACTTGTCAATCGAATTATCTGAAGTTCGGTAAAAAAAACCTCATGCGAATAAAGATGATGAAAGTGTGTTTCCATCCAACGGCTTTAAAGCGAATAAAAACCTGTGCGTAATGACGTCACATGCTGTTTTGTATGGAAGCTTGTTTCCGCCACTGAATAAAAAAATAAATATTAATAATTGCGACTTTTTATCTCACAATTGCGAGATATGAAGTCAGAATTGTGAGAAATAAAGTCGCAATTGCGAGATACAAAGTCGCAATTATGAGAAATAAAGTCACAATTGCGAGAAAAAAAGACAGAATTGCAACTTTTTATCTCACAATTCTGACTTTTTTTCTCACAATTGCGAGTTTACATCTCGCAATTCTGACTTTATAACAGATAATTGCGAGTTTATGTCTCGAAATTCTGACATCTTTTCTCAGAATTGTGAGATATATCTGAGTTATCAGTCCAAATCTAAGGGAAAAAAAAGACTAACTTTTTTCCCCTCAGAATAGTTTATATCTCACAATTCTGACTTTACAACACGCAATTTCGACTTTATATCACGCAATTCTGACTTTATAACACGCAATTCTGACTTTATATCAATCAATTCTGACTTTATAACACGCAATTGCGACTTTATTTCACGCAATTCTGACTTTATAACACGCAATTGCGACTTTATATCAATCAATTCTGACTTTATATCTCGCAATTCTGACTTTATAACACGCAATTGCGACCTTATTTCACGCAATTCTGACTTTATAACCTGCAATTGCGACTTTATTTCACGCAATTCTGACTTTATAACCTGCAATTGCGACTTTATTTCACGCAATTCTGACTTTATAACCTGCAATTGCGACTTTATTTCACGCAATTCTGACTTTATAACCTGCAATTGCGACTTTATATCAATAAATTCTGACTTTATATCTCGCAATTCTGACTTTATAACACGCAATTGCGACTTTATTTCACGCAATTCTGACTTTATAACCTGCAATTGCGACTTTATATCAATAAATTCTGACTTTATATCTCGCAATTCTGATTTTATAACACGCAATTGCGATTTTATATCACGCAATTCTGACTTTATATCTCGCAATTCTGAGAAATAAAGTCAGAATTGCGAGATAAAAAGTCGCAATTACCTTTTTTATTTTTCATTCTGTGGCGGAAACAAGCTTCCATAGTTTTGCGATCAAATTGGTATATCGAATTGATTTGAGACATTTTAAGGTGTTTCCATTCATTTTCGCACTGAATCGCCCAACATTCAAGCAAACATTTGCGAATAAAGTTTTGCAAGACAAAATGGATCGCGCCATCTACCAGCAAATGATCAATATTGCACAAGTTGTAATAGTGCTTATCTGATAGCGACATATCAAGCTATAATAAGAAAATAATTATAGCTATCAAAACATTGCTATGATGATGCAGATGCACGTTAATGCCCGACGACAACGGAGGATTTTTAGGATTTAGATTTTAGAATTTTTTGATTTTCGATCAAAAACGTAGATTTTCGCTATCTAAAATAGCCGTTATATTTTTCTGGTAAATAAAATTCAAAAAGTATCTCGTCTCCTCGTTTGTCCACTTACATCTGTCTTTGTTGGCACCCGCCATGTGTGCGCAAACAGAGCGGAAATACTGGGCGGAAATGAACTAAAACTTCTTCTTCTTGATGTTTTGTGGCGGGTTGCAACCATAAAATGACCTACAACTTAATCGCAATTCATTATTTATTCGGCAAATAACGTTTCCATCAGCGTTTATCGCATAAGCCGTATATCGATCAAGATAAAATCCGATGAGGCCGAACGTATTTCATTTGAGTCGATATTAATGAAAATCAATCGAATTTTACTGTTTCCATAAGGCATTTTTCATTCGATATCACTTAATTCGGATAAAAACGTGTGGATGGAAACAGCTTCTGTTGATTGCAAGTAGATGAAAATGTACTACAGTTTAAATTTATATTAAATGCAATTAGCTGAACTGTAGAGTGCTTTTGCACCACTTAAGAATGACAATTACATCTTAATATGTCTTCATGATTACTTTGAAATATGGTTAAAGTGTATTGCTGAATGAAATGACAAGCTTTACGTTAAACTTATGTCATTTTTTAAACTTTAATGCCATGTATTTAAAGGCATTTGTAATTCCATGTTTGTAATGATGGAATTGAAATTTAATACATTTCAAAATATATGAACTTTAAATGTAATATAAAATATCATGTCTCCATGGTGATCCCTAGGATAATTGGTTTAGGGAAGGATATAAAATAAAATAATGTACTACAGTTACAAATATAATCAAGTATTTTACGTGTGTTTTAGTGTATTTTTTAACACCCCTTCTTCCTCAGACTAACACTTGATAAAGAAGATCTGAATCATTTTAATTAATTGTTGAAACTCCTGATTGTGAATCAGCCTAATAATGCATTTTGTCACCACTTTTCAAATGCACAAGGGATAAAGAAACAGCGCAAAACATCATTCTGTTTCTTGAACAAACAGTTTGCTAACGATGAGTAATTTGTTCCTTCTCAAGCATCAGAGCTCAGCTTTAGTGTTGCAAACACTTTCTGGTTTAAAAAGCACAAGATATTAATTTGATTACAGTTCAACGAGTGATGCTGCTTGCATTTGATTATAAATGAATCATGGCTTTTGACCGCTCATGTGAACGTCCCACCCGGTCGGGTAACATCAGAAGTGTTAAAATGGTGGAAATAGCCTCTGGCAGCTGGTGTGATAAATGACTTGAGAAATACTTCATCATAACAGCCGAGGCCACACGACAGGCACCTCATCCCGTCTAATCTCACTGAGATGAATAAGCGAGCCATTACAGCTGTGCTGATACGGTCTAAGGGGGATCGCCTCCTAATTATACCACTGTAATTTCTCAGTTAATTATCTCCTGCCCACTGTCCAATTCAAACTTCCCACTAGTCGTCCTACAGTTGGGTCATTCTTGTTATTTTCACGTCTTCCATTCCATAATGTCTTAATACATTGGATGAAATATTAAAACCATATAAAAAAATTTTTAAAAAAAAAAATCTTTTAATTTTTTTTAATCATAGTATCACAATTAAGGGAATTTCATTGCAATATTTTAATTTGAGTGGATGTTGACACTTTTGTCATGTTCTGCAACTCTGCAACTTCTAGGTGTTTTAATTAGGGGTTTATGGAAGCTTGTTTCCGCCACAGAATAAAACATTTTAAAAGATAATTGCGACTTCATTTCTCAGAATTGCGAGATATAAATTCACAATTGCATATTATAAAGTCAGAATTGCGAGAAATAAACTCGTAATTCTGACTTTTTTTCTCGCAATTGCGAGTTCGCAATTCTGACTTTATAACACTCAATTTATAATTCTGACTTGCATTGTGATCTGTAACCCTCGCTTCCAAATTAATCTTGTTACCATATTTATTTTAAAATCTTTTATATATCCAACGCTATCTCACGACCAATTCATCCAAATTTGACAAGTGATTAAAAGATGGCTAATTTGTACGAATTCGTACGACCTCACTCGTACGAATTTGTACGATTTGTCTAAACCCACGTGATGGGTAGGTTTAGGGGCGGGGTCAGGGGTAGGTCATTCGTACGAATTCATACGAATTGGGCAACTCGTCAAATATGTACGATTTAGCAAAAATCGTACTAATTCGTACGAGTGAGGTCGTACGAATTGTTACAAATTAGCCATCTTTTAATCACTCGTCAAATTCGGACGAATTGGTCGTGAGATCGGGTTGATATATCCCATGGCATATTTAAGTCCCACTTGAATGCTCCACGACGAGAGGTTTTCCTTCTGTGTCCAAAATGTATAAAAAAACATCTTGGGAAAAGGTTTTCATACTGACAGCTGTCATTGTAAGACAGTTAGCAACTCTGCTTGTTTGACCGAGATAGCAACAGTAACTAAGGGGGGCGGGGCTTACCGATAAGTCAATTGGCCTGGCGGTGGCACTACAGCGATTAAAAGTACGAAATCGCTCATAACTCCTAAACCGTTAAGTCACAGGTTATTTTGGATTTTTTGAAAAACCTACTTTCGGAACTAGTCCTAGGGTTTTCACCCGATTGGAACCAAAACCAATGCAGAAAGATTCCCTGGAGCCCGATTGACATAATAATTATTGAAAAAAGTAAAGATTACGATTCACGTCCACGTCAGGACGCCAAAATGTTCAAAGTGAGCGTGGCCACTTATACTAAAACAGCTATCACTCTTGAACAGAGGTGGGAGTAAGTCACACATGTGCAAGTCACAAGCAAGTCTCAAGTCTTAACCTTCGAGTCTCAAGCAAGTCCAAGTCAATTTTTTATAAAAGCAAGCAAGTCAAGTCACTGCCTTATGTCAAGCAAGTCAAGTCAAGTCGCAGCTTGGGTCACAAGTCACTGGCAAGTCATACAAACGTTTGATGATTTCACTGAATTTATATATTAAAATAAGTTAAAACTACATAAGTTGTGGACTATGGTTTTATTTGCAACATATTTTTTTAAAATATGCATTTCCACATACAGCTGAGTGGTTACTACAATAAAAATGTAAAAAATAAAAAATAAATTCAATTTCAAACTACATAGCCTAAAATGTAAATGTAACTGAAATTAGGCCAACATGAAAAAATAAATATGCCTCAAACATTGCAGAAGACCATTACTGTAAAAGGTATTAAACAATTCACAATTCAAGTATAATGGTTCCTATGCCACCAAATGGCATTCTTCAAACTGGCATCCCCTTTATATAAGTTATATAACAGCCGTTGGCATTTAGCCTATTATGAAGTTAAAACCGCCAATAGGTGGCGCCAAATCACCGTCTTAATGTACGAGTCATAGAAGCAGTCAACTGATTTGTTCAAAATGACAGATTCGTTCTGGAACTAAGCAACTAGGTCACTGAATCACAAATACGCATAACTCTTTCTGTGGCATATTAATTCTGCTGGCATTTTTTGCCACCAACCCCCTGATAACATTAAGAGAAACATAAACGACAAAACTAACAGTTTTCTATATTGTTTTTCGTCATTGGAAAGAACATTATTTTTGGCTTTAAAAAAGCATGATTTAAAAAGAAATGTGGTCAATGTTATACAAAACATATACCATCATTAATTATCATTTGAATATTGACAACATTAAGCTACATTTGAAAACATAATTGTGTATAAAGAGGCATGCTGTTTTGACCAATATTATTCTCTCTAGATTTAAAGATAGTCAAATTAACTATAACAAACAGGTTAAACAAGCCATAGCTTACTTTTAGACGTGGTGAATGAAGTTCGACTGTTCGAGGTTGTGATGGTTGTCCGATATCCCTTGCCAGTTATTATGCGTACAACAAATCTTCTTGCATGAATATGGTCATTTTCTAGTGTTTATATCCAAAAAGATACGATGCAGGGAGATGTTTTTGTATTTAGCGCGCTCACCGCGATGTATAGGCTATTTCTGGGCTTGTGCAGCGTCACGCAATCGCGCAGAATCTGATGACTGGCGTCAATGGTTCCGTTGCTTTCATTTTGTTTATCAATGGATGTTGCGATGATTTATATAAAAATGTATATCAAGTCATTCTCGAGTCATACAGTTCAAGTCAAGTCAAGTCTCAAGTCATTGGATCTCAAGTCAAAGTCAAGTCGAGTCATTTTCTTAATTTAGTCAAGCAAGTCTCAAGTCCTTAAATTTGCGACTCGAGTCTGACTCGAGTCAAGTCATGTGACTCGAGTCCCCCATCTCTGCTCTTTAACGTAATGAGATAATTTCACTAAACTTGGTGCTCCTATGCACATGCTCAGTTTGTGGATGCGTGAAAAGGATGCGGCCACTGGCCACTTTGTGGCGAAAAAAAAAAAAAAAAAAAAACACGGCTATATCTATGCAACAGCCAACAGCTGTGATTGTCTATGAGGATATTCGAGTATCTCGGAAAACACGGCCACCATTGGCCAATGAAGTTTGAGCACCAATCAGACAAGGCTAATAGAGGCAGATCGGAACTAAACTCGCTGAGCCTGTTTGAAATTTGACACAAATCGAGGGCCACCATCACATTTTTCAGCCGTGTAAATGATTGTACATTATGTGATTTTTCACACATGCACACGATATTCACACCATATGATAGAACTCCTCATTCTGAACAACTTTGCAGCATATGATTCTAAACTAGCATGGAAACTTTTATGGAGATCGCATAGGTGGCGCTATAACAGTTAAAAAGCTTTAAAAATATATTTCCTTTGTAAATTGCCTGTATTGGCTATAAATGATCATTTCCATCTATGATCTAGGTGGTTACAGGCTTGCTAAATAAAACATAATACCTTTACGCATGTGGTTAAAGCCAGGCCGTAAAGTGCTTGAACCCTGATAATTGCTGCTAATATTTAGTAGTAGTAAAAGCGGCCCCTAAGATAATAACTAATGATTTTTACAACGGAAATTAATCAATCAAAAACTTACTTAAGCTGGACAATGATTTTCTTCTTGAGCTGCTGTACAGCCAAAACAATCTTTGTTGCATTAATTTCCTATTACCTGCTTTGAAACAATCGTAAAAAGCGCTATATAAATGGCGACTTGAATTTTATAGACTAGTAGTCAAGTGACCATATGTGGTGGGGAAGCAATACCACAAGCAGCACTGGATTTTATGAATTCTGTGATGTTTTGGGGTGTTAAAGTTAGTTAATTCCCAGAAACAATGATAAATAAATGATGAGAAGTAACAAAATGTCGGTTGCAGTTTATTTGACAGTACGTGTGCTTACAGTGTACTTACCTAAGAAAGTACTGGCTAATAATATAAGGTTACTATATAGGTTTAGGTCTAGGTTCGGGGTTAGTACCTAATTATTACCCAGTTATTGTAATTACTAATAAGTACATAGTATGTACGTGTGGAACAGGACTGTAAAATAAAGTGCTAACAAAATTTCAAAAGAGATTTAATTAACTTCTATACCTCATGTAAACTAACTCTCTACCTTACTTTACCTAATTTCTGTTAATATTCTTACCATTTTGCAAATAATCAATAAAGGTTTAAGTGTTTGATCTCGACCAAAGCATATTCCTTACATTTAAACTCAATATTCATTTTTAAAAGGATACAGTGATCAAAAGGTGCTGCATTACAGGAATAATCTAGTTAGTCACTCCGAGTTACGTCGGATGACGGAGAATGGGGGTTTCGCCAGAAAGCCTATCATCTTCGAGTATTAAAAAACGAGCCTATGGCAATGAAATGCCATGGGTCTGCGGAATTTGCATAATGTATCTCCGCCCCACCGCGTGGATATTTAAGGAGAGACACCTGCAACAGCAGATCATGTTTTCGCTTCGGAGCCAAGAGCATCTCTTCACTCCACAAGCCAAATCCTGAGTTTCTAATCAGTGACTTCATCTCTTCGAGACGAGCGAACTCTCCGGTGTTGGTGTTACGGCGGTTTCCAGCGAGCTTCACATTGCCTGCGATCTGAGCAGTGGTCTGCTGTCTGTGTGTCTCTCCCTGGTCGCCCCAGCATCGCAGAGTTTTTCCTCTCTAAAAGAGCTGCACGTGGCACGTCTTTTTAAAGATGTCTCGCCGTGTTCTTCTGGGTGCGGTCGATATTTGTCATCCTTTGATGGGCACAATCGCTGCTTTGCGTGTCTGGGCTTAGAGCACGCTAAAGCAGCGCTTGTGGATGACTCATGTTCCTTCTGTGGGAAGATGACCATCGCAACACTGAGGTCGAGACTCAATGATCTCGTTCGAGAGAGAGTCCCCTCATCCACACCCCGATCTACACCCTCCACGAGAGGTGGTACTTCGGCTGGTGGACAGGGTGACTTGAGGGTGACGGTGTGAAGCAATCCGACGATGCGTCCTCGGACCACGCCCCCCCTCTACAGTGTTGCAACCCGCGAGTGCCGCGGTGATTCAGGCGGGTCCATCTGCGGATGCCCCGCGTGTTTCATTCGGCGCTCCAGAGGAGTATTCAATGTCGATCGCGGCATCACAAGGCGGGCAAGAGTCATCGGGAAGTGATGATGCGGCTGCGTTGCCTCCCTCGGGAGTGCCAGCGTTGCCCGTATCAGATGCCGAGATGACCACCATGCTCTCCCGGGCCGCCGCGAGCATCGGGCTAGAGTGGAACCCTCCGCCCTGCCCCGAGCGCTCGCGGCTGGATGATTGGTTTTTGGGTGCGGCTGCCGCCTCACGACCACAGCCAACCCCAATTCCATTCTTCCCGGAAGTGCATGAGGAGCTGTCGAAGTCATGGAAGGCTCCTTTGACCTCCCGTGAGCGTTCGACAGCTTTCTCCGCCTTTCCTCCCCTCGATGGCGTGGTCGCCCATGGGTACACTGGGATTCCCCCGGTTGAACGCTCTGTTGCGATGCAACTGTGTCCTCAGAGTGCTTCTTCTTGTGGTACTCCTAAGCACCCGTCCAAGGCCTGTAGATTCTCGTCTACCCTGGTGGCGAGATCTCACAGAGCTGCAGGACAGGCGGCTGCTGCCCTGCATGCGATGAGCACCCTGCAGGTCTACCAGGCCAGGCTGCTCAGAGATATGCACGAGGGCAGGACTGACCCCGAGCTCTTGGATGAGCTGCGTGCCGCCACTGACCTCGCTCTCCGAGTGACGAAAGTGGCCTCACGTTCCTTGGGTCAGGTGATGGCCACCTCTGTGGTCCAAGAGCGTCATCTGTGGCTGAACCTGGCCGATATGCGAGACGTTGAGCGGACTCCTCTGCTCGACGCCCCCATATCCCAGGCCGGCCTCTTCGGCGGAGCCGTTGAAGACTTTGCCCAGCACTTTTCAACCGCACAGAAGCAGTCTGAGGCGATCAAACATATTCTGCCCCGACGGCCCGCTGCTGCCTCCACCCAGCCGTCGGTACAGACGCCTCAGCCTGCTCGCCGCCGAGGGCGCCCTCCTGTGGCTCCCGCCCCTCCCGCACGGCCCCAGCAGCAGCCTTCACCCGGGCCGCGTCGTCGAGGAAGCCGCAGGAAGGCGCCCCAGCCCTCTCCAGCCCCGCGCCCCGCTAAACGCCAGGCCAAGCGGCGCTCCTGAGAGGGGCTGCTCAGTGATGGTGTCGTTTTTTTCCCAGGAGGCGGTTGCAGGCCCCCTCCTTCCAACGGTGAAGGGCCGGGGGAGAATCTTTTGTTCTCCACTCCCCGCTGCTCACCCACGGGTGGGCAGCACCCTAATGTGGTTAAAGAAAGAACCGAAATGTCCATCACTGAGCACACAGAGCCGGATGACAGTGCGCGACGCCCCCGGGCCTCGCCGCTCTCGTTCCCCTCTGTCCCTGAGGGCGCGGATGACAGTGTGTGCCGTCTCCGGACCACACCACTCTCGCCCCCCACTGTCGCCAGACCCCTGGCAGAGCAGACCCCCGTGGAACGCTGGTCCTTCCCTGGTCTCCTCTGTCAGGACGCGGAGTATGACCGCGCCCCCGCACCAGGCCGCTATGCCACCCACGCCTGGGCCGGTCACTTCGCTTCGCTGCCCCTCCGGGGGGACGTCTGTGGTTCGGATGATTCCACTGGTTCAGTTCTTGGGAGCTTGGTTAGAGCTTCCTAACCTGTCCCGCTGGGTCACCCGAACTATCAGGCTCGGCTATGCGATTCAATTTGCACGGTCTCCTCCCCGCTTCAGGGGAGTCCGCTTTACGATGGTCGGTGCCAATGCCCCGGTCATGAAAGCGGAGGTTGCCACCCTGCTGGCAAAAGGGTGCAATCGAGACTGTCCCTCCAGCCGAAATGAGGTCAGGGTTTTACAGCCCGTACTTCATTGTCCCCAAGAAGACCGGTGGGTTACGGCCAATCCTGGATCTGCGCGTCTTGAACCGCTCCCTTCGCAGGCTGCCGTTCAAGATGCTCACGGCCAAACGCATTTTCGAATGCGTACGGCCAAACGCATTTTCGAATGCGTGCGGCCACAGGATTGGTTTGCAGCGATAGACCTGAAGGACGCCTACTTTCATGTCTCCATTTTACCTCGACACAGACCGTTTCTTTGGTTTGCTTTCGACGGGCAGGCATACCAGTACGCGGTTCTCCCATTCGGGCTGGCTTTGTCTCCTCGCGTCTTTACGAAGGTCGTCGAGGCAGCCCTTGTTCCCCTACGCGAACACGGGGTTCGCATCCTGAATTATCTCGACGACTGGCTAATATTAGCTCACTCTCGAGATCAGGTTTACGAACACAGAGACCTTGTGCTCCGGCACCTAGCCCGTCTGGGCCTTCGGGTCAACTGGGAGAAGAGCAAACTCGGTCGGCATGTCCGCGCAGTTTACGAGCGAGCGCGCACACTCACTGCTGACTTGTCTTTGACAGTTCGAGGGCAAGAGTGCGGTCCCACTGAAATTGTTTCAGAGGCTCCTGGGGCATATGGCATCTGCAGCCGCGGCAACGCCACTCGGATTGCTTCATATGAGACCGCTTCAGCTGTGGCTTCGCGATCGAGTCCCGAGGTGGGCATGGCATCATGGCACGCTCCGAGTCCCAGTGACTCCGACCTGCCGTCAGACCTTCACCCCGTGGAGGAACCTCAGTTTTCTACGGGCCGGAGTTCCCCTAGAACGAGTTTCCAGGCATGTTGTTGTCTCCACAGATGCCTCGTCCACGGGCTAGGGCGCCATGTGCAACGGACATGCTGCCGCGGGCTCCTGGACAGGACCCCAGCGCCTTCTGCATGTCAATTGCCTCGAGTTGCTGGCAGTACGCCTTGCCCTGCACCGTTTTCGAACGTTGCTCAGGGGTCAACACGTACTAGTCCGTTCAGACAATACAGCGACAGTAGCGTACATCAACCATCAAGGTGGTCTACGCTCCAGCCGTATGTCGCAACTCGCACGCCACCTCCTCCTATGGAGTCAGAAGCACCTGAGGTCCCTTCGTGCTATCTACATTCCGGGAGATCGGAACTTTGCAGCCGACGAGCTGTCACGGTTTCGGCCCATCTCCGGCGAATGGCGACTCCATCCCCGGTCGGTCCAGCTGATTTGGTACCAGTTCGGGGATGCACAGGTAGACCTGTTTGCCTCCCATGACTCATCCCACTGCGCCCTGTATTACTCCCTGACCGAGGGCACGCTCGGCACGGATGCACTGGCGCACAGCTGGCCACGGGGCCTCCGCTTATATGCGTTTCCCCCAGTAAGCCTTCTCGCACGGACTTTGTGCAAGATCAAGGAGGACGAGGAGCAGGTCATTCTGGTTGCGCCGTATTGGCCCACCCGGACCTGGTTCTCCGAACTGATACTCCTCGCGACAGCACCTCCTTGGCCAATTCCTCTGAGGAAGGACCTCCTTTCTCAGGGACGGGGCACCCTATGGCACCCTCGTCCCGATCTTTGGAACCTCCACGTGTGGCTCCTGGACGGGACGAGGCAGGTTTGAGTAACCTGCCACCAGCGGTGGCGGCTACCATCACTTCCGCTAGAGCATCGTCCACGAGACATGTCTATGCGTTGAAGTGGAACCTCTTCGTCAACTGGTGCTCTTCTCACCGAAAAGACCCCAGGAGATGCTCGATCAGTGTCGTGCTTTCCTTCCTGCAAGACGGGTTGGAGCGAAGGCTGTCTCCCTCCACCCTGAAGGTGTATGTGGCCGCTATCGCCGCTTATCACGAAGCAGTTGAAGGTAAGTCTCTTGGAAAGCACGACCTGATCATCAGGTTCCTGAGAGGAGCGAGGAGACAGAATCCTCCTCGCCCTCCTCTCGTTCCCTCTTGGGACCTCTCAGTGGTGTTAAATGCCCTGCAGAGGGCTCCCTTTGAGCCTCTGCAATCAGCTGAGCTTAAGTTCCTGTCAATGAAGACAGCGCTCCTGGTTGCACTGGCCTCCATCAAGAGGGTAGGGGACCTGCACGCATTCTCCGTTGACGAAGCGTGCCTGGACTTCGGGCCGGGTCACTCTCACGTGATCCTGAGACCCCGGCCTGGATATGTGCCCAAGGTTCCTACCACTCCCTTCCGGGACCAGGTGGTGAACCTGCAAGCGCTGCCCCGGGAGGAGGCAGACCCAGCCTTGGCACTGCTCTGTCCAGTACGCACTCTCCGTGCTTACGTAGACAGGACGCAGTGTTTCAGGACCTCAGACCAGCTCTTTGTCTGTTATGGTGGGAGACTGAAGGGAAAGGCTCTCGCAAAGCAGAGGTTGTCTCACTGGATAGTGGACGCCATTGCTTTGGCTTACCAACAGCAAGGCCGACCGTGCCCCCTTGGTGTGACAGCGCACTCCACCCGGAGTGTGGCTTCCTCTTGGGCTCTAGCGCATGGCGCCTCGCTGGCAGACATCTGTAGAGCTGCAGGCTGGGCGACACCCAACACATTCGCCAGATTTTATAACCTCCGAGTGGAGCCTGTGTCCTCTCGTGTACTCGCTTCAGTTAGCTAGTACTGGACCCGCTCAGGTGTCTTCGCTTGCTCGCCATTCCACTCCAAGGACTGGATACGTGCGATATTTCCTCAGGTGAGCCTTCCTCTCTGAAGCCCTGAGTTCCTCCAGCACTGTTGACGCTGGCGCCAGTGTCTATTGCCTGTGCGCCGGCTAGGTGCCTCCGTGTGCATGGTTCCTCCTCTGAGTAACCCCCACATGTGTATTTCCACTGTAAGCCTCTTTGAGCATGTGTCTTTCCTTTGGCAAGCCACCTTGCCACTCCTGGAGTTGAAAGTTGCCACCCCACGGGCTGGTCACTCCAGTGTTCCTCCATATGAAGCCCTCCTCGGGCCATATGTGTATTCTTAAGTCCTCCCTACGGGTAGGCATGCTGCGGCATATCTCCCCTGAGATATGCTTCCCAGTGTACCTTGGTATTCCTGTGTTAAGTAGGACTCCTTCGTCCGTGCCTATATCACGACAGGGAGGTCAGACTTCGCAGGGCACTGGAAGACAGCTGTGAAGGTGGCGTGATTACACGGGGACCCCCATTTTCCGTCATCCGACGTAACTCGGAGTGAATACGAAAGGGAACGTCTCGGTTACGGATGTAAACATCGTTCCCTGAGTAGGGAACGGAGACGTTACGTCTCCTTGCCACTTCCGCTGTGTAGACGCCTGAGTTCAGTCTCGGCTGTTGCAGGTGTCTCTCCTTAAATACTTACGTGGTGGGGCGGAGATGCATTATGCAAATTCTGCAGACCCATGGCATTTCATTGCCATTGGCTCGTTTTTTAATACTCGAAGATGATAGGCTTTCTGGCGAAAACCCCCATTCTCCGTCATCCGTCGTAACGTCATCCTACTCAGGGAACGAGGGTTACATCCGTAACCGAGACGTTTTTTTTATTCAAACACATGGATTTTCTTAGATCACACAATTCTGACTTTACAACTCGCCATTTATTTCAGGCATTTCAGGCAAATTCTGAGGAAAAAGTCAGAATTGCGAGAGAAAAAAAAAGTCCGAATTGTGAGATAAAAAGTCGCAATTACCTTTTTGATTTTTTATTCTATGGCGGAAACAAGCTTCCTTAGAGAATATATCAAACTAAATCTAACATTACAGCCTATATTTGTTATATAGCTAGAAGTAAAAAAAAAACAAGCACACACAAACAAGTAAACACAGTAAACTTGCATTGCATTAATTAAATAATTTACAACTTAAAAGTGCTTGGTACAGTGCTTTGAGAACCATGAATATGCAACACTGTGGTGCATCCCAAGAACATCTGCTCCACAGTTGGAGTTTTCCCACTCGCCTGAAAAGGTGAAATGTGTGATCTTATTTCAGTTCAGTGGTTCACAGTACAAACTTTTTTATTTTTGGGGGCTGGGAATAACAACATTCTTCGCAATTATTCACACTTGAAGGAAAGTGATACACTTGTGATTTATTCAACACAACTTGGTTTGGCTATCAAGTTTTGGAACTCATTCACTCACATCTAAAGATCCATTGCCAATCAAGGATATCAAAGTTGATTGACCCCCATGACTTCCATATTAGGAAAAAAACAATTCTATGGAAGTCAATGGGGTCCATCAACTGTTTGGTTACTGACATTCTTCAAAATATCTTCCTTTGAGTTCAACAGAAGAAAGAAATTCATATATGTTTGAACCAACTTGAGGGTGAGTAAATGATGACAGAATTCTCATTTTTTAAGTGAACTATTCCTTTAAGTTAGTATGGTACAAAGTTTGAGTATCTATATACAAATCCATGAAATTTTAAAGGCTATGCTGTACAGGGATTTTCAGAAAATTTGTACTAAAATTTGGGGCTGTTCTGAGTTAGGAAGACATCCTAAATGTATGGTGCCTTTGACAGCCCCTGCAATGTAAGCTTTCATAGTTTGGAAAAAAAGCAGCAGGAACTTTCTTAAAAAAAAATCCTGTGCATTCAAAAGAACAAAGCAAGTACGAGGTTGGAACACATGAGGGGCGAGCAAATGACAGAATGATATTTTTTTCAGGAGACCAAATCCATTCATATCTGCAGTTTTACAGCTTTAACAAAAAGGCACAACCCCTCTGAACTCAGTCGAGCACATTTATTTGATGACTGTAACAATAACTCGGGCACTTTAACACGGAGTTGATTGATAATTGGCATGTGCACTGGCAGCAGGGCACTGCCACATCAACAGCTCCACACACTCCTGCCCGCTGACTGACACATGTTAATTATAAACTGCTGCTACGCTCAGTTTGAAACCATTTCTCTTGCTCTCTCTCTCTCACACACCAGATGATAATAGACTTAATCAAAAATCCAGATTCGATCTTCTTGATCTATACCTTGAAGCGCTATAAGCAGTGCTGGACATTCATTTATTACATGTAATCTGGATTACGTAATCAGATTCCAAAAAGTAAGTAGCCTACTTGTAATTAGATTAGCCTATATTACATTTTTAAATACTTGTTACCGTTATTTTTTTGAATATTGATTACATGATTACATGTTATTCTCACAACAGAAGCAAATTATCCATAATTCATTGATTCTCCTCACCGCTTCTAGTGTTTCATCTTTTACATGTTGCTTTCTAATAAAATAAGTCTACTGCTTATGCTTTCACTGATCACTGGATTTACAGAAATCACTTCAGTTGTGTTTTCTCAACATTGCAAATCGAATCAGCTCTTGACCAACACATGGATTATTATTTGAATTATCACTCAGTGAGCCATTTAACCATGCATTACTGCCACGTTCAAACACATTAAAATCTACAAGTTCACATCAATTCATATGCAGTGCAGGGACTCCCCAACTTCTTTGTCAGCTGAACCTCTTTGACATAATATATTTAATTGAAGAACCCCCTGGTGGTTAATAGGTCAATAATCTAATTCAAATCTAATAATATAAATCATAAATAAATAAATAAATAAACAAACAAACATAAATAAATAAAGTTCACGGTTCTCTGATATCAGTTAGTGTCACGGTTCTGTCACTACAGTTCTGGTTATTCTTGGTTTTGTGACAGAGCTGTGACATGCCTGGTCTTGTGTTTATGTTATGGTCTTGTTGGTTGTGAGCACATGGCTATCATGTGATTTCTGTGTGCCATGTGCTCTTGTCGATGTTCTAGCCCCTCCCATCTTGTTACCTCGTTATTGGTTTATTTGTCCCACCTGCTTTCCCTCCTTGTTTGCCTTCCTATTTAGTCTCCCTGTGTTTGCTGTCTGGGGTGCTTGTTCGTTGTTTAATGTTACCTGAGTTTTGAGTTGTGTTTGTTCTGTGCCTGCCCGCTGCCGTGCCATGTTCCTGGATTCTGTAATTAGTTCATGAGACCTGTATTTCTTTGTTTTCTTTGTTTGATTTATGTTTTACTTAAACACAACTTCTCTGCACTTGAGTCCTCGCTCCATTTCCCACAACCCACATGTAACAGTTAATGGTCACATGACATGAAGGTAAACAAATAAAATCTCTTTATGTTTTACTTTGTTTGTTTATGCTGTTCTTTTTATTTTTATATAAACAACCTGGGTACAAAGTAATCTAAAATTAATCAAAAAGTAGTGAGATTATGTTACATTAAATGTGTAATGGATTACATTTACTAACTACAATTTTTGTCATGTAATTTGCAAATCAGTAACCGACTACAATTTGAAAGTAACCTACACAGCACTGGCTATAAGTCTAGTTGAGCCGACTGATCTGACTCATTCACCATTAAGTTCAAAACTACTAGTCGACAAAACAACAAAACTAGCTATTTCCATCCAAAGTTGCAAATTTAACTTGCGAATAAAGCACCATTCCCATTCCATGAGTCCAAGACCACAAAATCGCAACTTTCTGGGAAATTGTCACAAAATACCCAACACATTCTCATCCCAAGGCGTCATATACTGACGCTTTTGCCGAAGCGTGTACATCCGACGCACATGGCACCCTTTAGCGTCAATATAACACGCTTCGGTTATGGGTAGGTTTAGGTCTGGGGTAGTGTTAGGGTTAGACCACTAGACCAATATGAGACACAGATATATAGCGCCATATATCTGCGTCTCATATTGACGGTAACGGGTGCCATGTGCGTTGGATATAGACGCTTTGGCAAAAGCGTCAGTATATGACGCCTTGGGATGAGAACTGGCTGAAATACCTGTAATAAAAAGTTAAGCCAATCGGGGAAGCCACTCCGTTTTTTTTTCTTACATCATAAATGACTTGCAATAAACATTGTCAAATTGTCTTGCGTTCGGATGCCTGGTGTTTGTGAACACAATCTTATGAGACGCTTCTGGGAGGGAATTAAACCCAATCATTCTGATGACAGACTTTGGCTCTGGCATTTCAGAATGACCAAACCAACATTTGAGATGCTGTGCTGATCCACTGGTTAATCCAGTTATCCAATCACATCCTCTGTTGAGGCAAAGTCACATGATTTTTTTATTTTTTTTTGCACATCAAATGATTTATTCTGTAAATGTGTTTTCCTCGTAGTTCAAGCATGCGTCCTCTTATCGGATAATTTTTTTTTTTATCCGCCTCAATTTTATCCGCCTCTATATGCACATCTTGCCGTTCCATCCATCGTTATTTATGCAATATCCCAAAATGTGCATACAAATAGGTGGATGGAAACATAACTACTTAGAGATTGAGAAATATTTTGGTAATTTTAGATTATTTTACTTTCTTATACTTCTTGCATGAAATTGGACATTTAATGAGTAGACTAACTCCTGATGTATACACTTTTTTTCTTTAAAACAATGCCTGAATAGCAATGTTCTACTGCATTCAACAGCCTGCACAAAAAAATAAATAAATAAAGAAACCATCAGAAACCCACTTGAAAACATGTCTGGCATTGGAAGAACAATCACATTATTGTTTGAGCCAAGGTTGGTCAAACAAACAGAAAGAGTTGTGATAAAGTGCACATTAAATTTGCATATAGAAGATAATTTTATCATCCAAAAAAATACCTTAGCTTTAAAGTCCCCTTGTAGTCAATCATTTTATCCCTTAAAACTCATCTCTGATCACCAAAATGATATTTAAACGCTTTTTCCTTGAAAAAAAAAATGGCTTAAAATAGCTTGAATGTAACTCTACAGCCTTTCCCTCATTTAGTACGCGGTTCTATGAATATGCAAATTAGCCCCGCCTCCACTCACTCACACCAGCTCAGAGATCCACTCGTTGACGATCACAGGTCGACCCGATTGGTTACAAGGTATTTTGTGACGTCAGAAATTTCAAACCGCGTTTTTGAGACTGTCTTTGGTTCACTTGCAGTTTTAAGGAGAAAATACTCAGCAATGGTGTTGACTTATGAATTCGCACATGGTTTGTCTTAAAGCATATTAAAAACACCACATAGACAAATAAGCAACATTAAAAGCTTGATTTTCTCCACAGGGGGACTTTAAGATTATATAATTTCAGAATGTAATTTCCTGACTAATCCAACCTTTTGTTTTATATATTCATGAACCTTGCATGGTTTGCATGGCGCTATTGTTCTCTTCAAAACTAAAGGAGTTTGATTGAAAGAGTTCTCGAGTCATTCATTTTCATTTATATTCCCTGTCGATTCTGCATATCTCCTGTTTCTTTCTCCTGCTCTTAGACAGCAGCCATCCAGAACGCTTGAACAGTGCAAAGGAAAAAAAAAAAAGAAAGAAAGAAAGAAAAATAAGTGAGAAAAAAGGGGGTGCTATAATGCAGTGCACAAATCCAAAATGCCTGTGGCTAATTTCTGCAGTAAAATCTCTTTGGCACTGATAGGTTTCTCAATACTGCTTTTGTGCTTTCAAAGCTTCAATTGATCTGGGGAGAAAAAGAGAGATGGTGTTTTTTTGCTAATTGCAAAAGTGTCAAAGAAGAAAAGCTCTGATGTGAATACACAAAGACAAATCAACATTATTGTAGTCATCAATCTTTTATGATCATTTTAAAATCCAAATCCAAGTTTAAAGAAGCAATTATGCCAATGTGTATGTGAAAAATGTTGATTTTCACGTTTCTGAAGTAATTTTCAGTGATGCTCACCTGCAAAAACGGCCATCATGATGCGAAGGTGCTGATGTGGTAGCTATGGTGTGGATAACAAGTCACTGGTTAATGGCGTTACACTAAAAATCTGCATGCAAGAGTGAAAAGTACAACTATTATTTGTCATACATGCAACATACAATACATACTTATTTTACACATATTGAGCCCTGAATAATTATAAGTTAAAATCAACAAACAAAACTCGAAGCAAAATGCTGATTACCTAAATAACAGTAACACTTTGTTTTACAGTGTCCTTGTTACACATCACATGTAGTTACTACAATAATTACTATAAATTGTGCATAATTCCATGCAACTAACCTTAACCACATCCTAATACTAATATATAGTAAGAACAGTAGTAACTATAGTAAGAACAGTACATGTACTGTAGTTAATTATTATTACTCAGTACTTCATTGTATAATTACACTGTTATACGGGCACCTTAAAATAGCGGTAACGCTTCCTTTTACAGTCCTGTTACCCATGTACTTACTATGTACTTTTTATAGTAATTATAATTACTGGGTAATAACTAGGTAGTAACCCTGAACCTACCCCTAACCCATGTACTTACCTTATATTAGCCAGTACTTTCTAGGTAAGTACACTGTAAGTACACGTAAGTATTGTACTGTAAAAGGAAGCGTTACCAAATTAGCCTAAATACTGTAACCCCTCAAACGATCATAACTTTTACCAACCTAGGCCCATTGGAAAAATGTGCCGGAGCCGACAAACCTGCAGAATGATTACGGCTGCATCCGAAATCGCAACTTCTTTTGAATACGTACGTACTTTGCAACTGTTAAAGCTCCTGTGGGTAACTTTTGAAAACATGTATTTGCTAAAACTGTCATTATGTCCTGACAGTAGAATATGAGACAGATAATCTGTGTAAAAATCAAGCTCCTCTGGCTCCTCCCAGTGGTCCTATTGCCATTTGCAAGAAATACACGCTCCCGGTCAGAAACAACCAATCAGAGCCGAGAGGAGTGTCTTAGCAGTGTCAATCACGCTCGTGTACGCGCTGATCACACCCCTCTCTTGCACAGCGCGAGCGCCGGAGCGCGAGCCGTCGTTCAAACTCAAGATTGCCGGCGTTCTGCAGCTGTGCTTATGACGGAGAAACAACCTAAACTGCCAATTCTCGAGTGACACCTGCTCATAAAACAAAGAGGTAAAAGGAAAAAGACTGATGACGATAAACAAGCGAAAAAGAAAGAATTACACAGAGCCCATTGTCAAAACTCTAGCCGCATAACATGTAGATAAAATGTCACGCACTCTGCTAAGCAACAATTGAAACCTGCTAATTCACTGGCTTGTCATGTTGCTGAAATAATGTACTAGCACACCTTATCTAGACTAGCATTATATATCGCTAGAATAATTACTTACATGCTGTAACATTAGTTACCGTTAAATTAACGTTATCTCACTAGCTATTTATAACTTATAGAAAGAGTGCAACATTATAAAGTTACATGTAGGCTATTGGAAAATACATAATGATTTGAGGACCAAGTTTGTAGTCAAAGTATGGGCAGGCCATAGTCAATGTAAAGCATATTATTGACGTTTAGTCCCTATTAGTGAATGTGCCATATAACTTTTTATCCGCCGTTATCGGTGGCCCTGTTTACTAGCCTGCGCGTTCACGACAGGCTCCGCTGTGGAGGACGAGCTGTGGAGGGAGGGCTGTAGCGCAGCAGAGAGCAAGGGGGTGGGACCTGTAAGTTGTGCTTGTTCAAATTTTCAGGCTAAGTCAACGTTTTCTCAAAACTCCCTACTGCAGCTTTAAAAAAACATAATGTTCTATATAGTACGGATGCAATCCAGACATATCAGCATCAGTTGCTGCCAATCACACGTTCTCCTCTCCCGTGGCCTCATGGGATAGTAAAGCGTTCATCAGATACTTCAGAATCTCGACGGATGTAATAAGTCATCCAGATACTTTTCTCCTACCGTTTTATGGAAAACTGTAAGTTCAAACACACTACTCTTTTCATTTACTGCTTTTCACCTGCTATTGTTGCTTCTTACACATTCAATTTTAAAAGAAGCAGATAAATGTGAATCTAACAACGTTTTATGTTGGTTATTGTATATTGCAACAGTTTTGAAATGAAATACCCGGTGAGTGGCGGTAAAGGTTAATGCGCTATCGCGTTTGAAAATAATGTAGCAGCTACACTAAACCCTAAACAAACTCGATAGTGTTAAAAGAAAATTGAAATAAAAATGCATTTTATGAGGCAACCGTGCCATTTTAGATGCTTCTACAAGTCTTCGACCTCTTTTATAGTGACTCGTGTTTCAAGTGCAATGCTGTGCCAGGTCAGGTACAGAGCAAGTTTACTATGGTAGAAAAGCCATACATATGGAGCTGAGTATAAATAATTCAATTCAAAATGTATTCATTTACAAATCAAAACATAGTATAATGCAAGAAACTGTGAAAATAAGTCTTTATTAATTGGTAACCTGGCTCTGTAATCATAATTTGTGCTAAAAGGAATAAAAGCGGTTGTTTTTCACTGAACACATATTGGCTTTTACAGCCCAAATAATACACACATTAAATCCTATAAAAGTGGCCTCATTGCCTCCACTGTAACCTTTTTGACTTCATCATCATCAAATCAATTTAAAGGTGCGTTGCGCAACTTTTCATGTTAAAAATACCTGTTTTTCTATCCTATACATGCTTAAAGAACTACCTGATGGGCTGAATGAGCCCTTCTCTGCGCACTGAGATTGCCTCTATAATCCTGTACAGTAAAATATATAAGAGGGATTCGGGCTCGAATTTGAGACCGGGCGTGACGTCATGCGCGTTCACGCTCACCAGGCTATGTCTCGCAGGTTTGTGTATTCGCCCACGCCGCCATTCTCAGCATCAGCGAAGACAACTCGTGCGTCAAAGGTAGAAGATGAATTCAAAGAGACCGGCTTGTAGTCCATTCCAAACCCCAACGCAAACTCCACGTAAAGTAAAGAAAAGAAAAATTTTGTCTAGTGCCACCAAAAGGTCCAAATTGGAGTCAGACAGGCGTCGGAGTAAGACGAGAGTCAACCTCGGGAAGGCATTCAACAAATGGAGAGATCTCCGGTCTGCTCTTGGTCTCAAACGGGATCCTCAGTTGGCTTTTTTCTTGATAAAACGGTAAGAAATAGCTCAGTCTCTAATGTTAGATACGGCCAATCTATGTATGACAACAAATGACGATGCGTAAAATGTGTAATGCTTTAGCGTAAGCTAGATACATGTACAATCAAAATTGGTTTTACTACCATTGTTAGTGAACAGTTTCATAAACTAGGAATTGTGTTCGGAAGAATAGTACAACATGAAAAATAAAACATATCCAATAAAAGATGCGTGTGGTCCATGAGCGTGCACAACTCTGGTTGCAGTTTCGCTTGTCGCCAGAGGGGGCGTAGTTCTGCAAAAACTCAGAGACTTGCGTTTTGCACCTTTAAGTAAAAAAAAAAAAGTGTGTGGTTATAAACATTACAGCACAAATGCTGTTGATTGAGCTGAATTGTATTGAACCCCCATCCAAAAAAAAAAAAAACGTGAATGTTGTTCCTGCATATGTGCAGACATATCATGTTCAAATGTAATGGAATAACTTCTTCATCTTGCCAACAATAGGCTATAGTAACTCACAGGAGATGGATCGCATGAACGGTCTTCACTCGCTTTGGCAGTTGTTGCATCATGTTGCATGTGCACAAAGTTATTCTTAACTATGTGGAGTTACTGGCCACGGCCACATCCTGTTGCCAAAGGTCACTGTCGCTCACGTTGCCACACGTTTTAACAGCTTTCACTGAAAATCAATGAATTCAGGTCACTTTATTGCTGAGACGCTGCCAGTGTGAAACTCTACAGTTCTCACAATTAAATAATGTACACACGTATTTAAAGGGATAGTTCACCCCAAAAATGAAAATTAGCCCATGATTTACGCCATCCTAGGTGTATATGACATTCTTCTTTCAGACGAATACAATCAGAGTTATATTAAAAAATGTCCTGGCTCTTTCAAGCTTTACAATTGGCCGGTTTCTGTTAGCCTGGCTCCGCCCTCCTACGTACTTCCGCTCAATTTTCATTTTCCTTCAGTACTACGCCTGGGATTGTGCTGTAGTCTTTGGTTTTCTCCGGGTCAATATTTTCCCGGACCAATCAGCGAACAGAGGGAGTGGCTGAGAACAATGACGTTGATGTGCGATTGGTTATGGCAGATCCAGAGTGACTCTGGGCAGATCCAATAGTTTTAGACTTCAAAAGAGGACCCGCCTTCAAGGAAGTTAACGCCTGTCAATGGAGCGATGCCAGACTCTATGTACAAATGAAATGTACGAAAGTCTGGTGGGACCAGGCTAGGTTTCTGTGTTTTAAGTCCATAAAAGAGCATCTATCCATGATAAAAGTGCTCCACACGGCTCCGGAGGGTTAATAAAGGCCTTATGAAGCGATGTTTTCGTGTAAGAAAAATATCCATATTTAAAACTTTATCGACTAAAATAACTAGCTTCCGACAGACGGCCGTACGCGTCGATTTGACGCATGACGCATTGATGAACGCGGATGCGCAGAGGATAGAGCAAAACAAAACACCGTTCACAAATTAGAAGTCTAAAACGAGAACTTTTAAAGTGAAATGTCGAGGAGCTTGAGTTTGTGGCCCAACCCTGTTTGTTTGAATCGCGAGAGGCGTCAAAACTTACGCTACTCCTACATCTACGTCATACACCGCCAAGTGTTACTCTTGTGGCGTAAGTCTGCCGGAATAAAGCTTGGAAGGGCCAGGACATTTTTTATTATAACTCCGATTCTATTCGTCTGAAAGAAGAACGTCATATACACCTAGGATGGCTTGAGGGTGAGTAAATCATGGGGTAATTTTCATTTTTGGGTGAACTATCCCTTTAGCATCACAAGATCCAAATCGAATCGAGTGAAAGCTACACAAATAATATAACAGATCAGTGTTGACCTGTCATGGCAATCACTTAGCCTACTATGTGAACAATCTGAAATAGCAAACACAAACCTGTAATAGTTCTTCCACAGCAGCATTTGAAACAACAGGAAAACAGTTCATCTGTGTTTGCACGTTTGACAATGACATGCGCATTATGAGTGTATACAGACGCAATCTCGACTCCATTGAGAAACATCAATTATTCGGCAGCGGTGTCAGTTGGAAAGGCAGAGGCTTTATATCTGCCAGCCTTTCATTCCAGGCATCATCTGTTTGTGCCGAGTGGGAGAAAGTTCTCTGGCAGAAATAATGACCAAATAGAAGCAGGTCTTTGAAGACAAGAATCAAAGAATTCCAGCCGCTGGATCGAGGGAATTGATAATGACAGTGTTTTTCGTCGGGGCAGTGAGATTAATCAGAGACCGAGGGGAGAGGGGATGGAGGGAAAGAAGAAAAAAGAAAGAGGCAAACATTTCTACCGATCCTAATTTTTCTGGCGTGGACTGACTGCTGAGCTCTAAAGAAGTGCTGGTTTTTGGAACAGACTGGGAGCGAGCTCATTAATGTTTGTGTGGATGGATCAGACGAGAGACTCGCTGTGTTCTCTCTTCCTTTATCATTTCGCTCTTCCATCTCATGGATGTTTTTTTTTTTTTTTTTTTTGTTAAAGGCCGCCTGCCTTAAGTGAGGTTTCTGCTAGCGATGTTTCACTGGTATACGAGCGGAGTGATCCTGAGCAATGGCAGCATGGAAAGATAGTTTAATGTCACCTTGTCATGCTATTTTGCTTCAGGGACATGAGGAATCACAAGGCTGTTGGAAATGCACTGGGGATTTTAGACTGGCATTTTTGAATTTGTCTTACGGCATATCCCCTTTTCTACTCTATTTTGGATCGCACATGTCAGTGATTATACAATATTTCCAGTGATCAATTTTTCTTCAAAGACCAGTTCCATTAAAACTGCTCATATGAGAAAGATTAAAAGCAAGTATTATTGTTATATCAATACAAGCCAATGTTATTTTTTCTCCCCTTTATATATATATATATAAAGGGGAGAAAAAATAATATTGGCTTGTATTGATATAACAATATATATATATATATATATATATATAGCAGAGGTGGGCATAGATTAATTTTTTTAATCTAGATTAATCTAGATTAATATTGAAATTAATCTAGATTAATCTAGATTAAAATGGCTCATTTGAATTCTCCCGAAGGCATTCAGAATATGTGTGCTACCCAAATAATGACTAAAAGTAAGTCTTTGAGAATAGTTTGCCTCGCGTAGGGATGTGCATTTCTGCCAAAAATGCCATTCGACAATCGAGGAGCAAAAGTCGAATATCGTAAAAAAAAAAAAAAAAAAAAAAAACAATGACAGAAAGGGAGGCCAATTTCATCTCCATCGATTTGTCATCAAACAAACTGTTTATTAATTGAACAAGTAACATGTTTTCGTCCTTTTTTTTTAACATAGTAGGCTAATTGGAAGAAGAAGAAAAACAATACGCACGACAGTCCGTTTTTGCATCGCCAAGCTCGTTAGATCAAAAAATAATGTCATCATATGTCATAAGAATTTTATGTGAACCTGCCTTGTTACTGCAATAGCCTCATTTTTAAACAAATTAGTTTCAATCAATGTAAACTATTCGTGTGATTATGCCACTGCGCAATACACACACAATAGAGGGGTTTCACGACGCGTCATCAATCCGGAAGTCGGCCATTTTGGAGGCACAGAACGTAAATAATGCCACTGAACTGAATGGACTTGCAAATTTGGCTGATTATTGCTGCTGAAAAATGGTCGAGTTTTTGTCTGTACCAATCGGTCACATCGGGAAAAAACATGTTGAGTGCTATAGACTGTCAAAAGTTAAAGAGAAGAGTGCAAAAAACTGATGAAAGAAGGCGTTTGTGGTTGAGAGAGGTAGTACATCATCAGACAGGTGTAAATGAAGCGTTGACTATGGCTAAAATGTCGACGTAGTTAACTATGGCTACATTCACACTGTCAGTCCAAATCCGATTATCTTTGTATCAAATTGGAATCTGATCTAAAATGATGTCCACACTGTGTATCGCAACTGTTCAGATCCGACGTGTGTGTCCATGCATGTTATTTGGTAATATGGCAATGACTTTGCGTTGATGGAGGGGTTGCATTTGCAATATAATGTTAGATGTTGTCTTTTTTAAATGTTACAACATGGAAATGTGTATAGCCGCCGCGCTGGACTACTACGGCAGAACTGTAGGAGGCTGGTATGTAACGTTACTGCTTTTTTCCCACGCTCGTCTGCGCCGGTTTCAGAAATAATACTTTTCTGCTCGTCCGGCACTTTGCAACAACACAGCATTGTTTCGGCAGTGACTTTCAGCATGTTTCCTATAAATGACGTTTGCATTTTAAGACATACCACGCGAAATCCGATCGTTCAGACTGAGGCTGATGTCCTGATATGTGATTTGAATAGGATTTCAAACCACATATGGATGTAACTTGAAACGAATTTCATGTGCTTTTTTGGACTGACAATCTGAACGTATCTTATTTCGGGATAATAAATAGATGGAAGAATTGCAGTAATGTTACGTGCTAGAGAAGCTAACTCGTTCGGATCTTTAGCAGCTACCACATAATGTGACCACATAAAACATATTAACTTTAGTTTGTCAAAATGTTGCGCTCTCTCCTGCTTCCCAAGTCCTTCTCTATATGATTTCGCACCTACCACGTGTTTTTTCCGTGGTTTATTAGTGTAACAATGTGTTCAGTAGTACATGAACAGTGCAATCCATGCTGTTGTTTACATCCGAGTGCCTCCATAATGGCCGCGCATCCGGGTTACCGCCCAGAACGTGACGTTGGTGAAACCCCTCTATGTATTACCCGAATGAAATGAAATCGAATGTATCGTCCTGTGGAATCATTCATTCACAGACAGCTTACGAAGATGTTCAACTAATAAAGATCTTCATCGCTGGCAAAAATATGATGCATTTGCAGATTTGCATTCACTAGACTAGACTGTAGATCGGCCACTTCATCCAACGCTCTTGATGCTCTTAAATCTTCCTGTTTCGACTCCGAGTGTGAATTGAAAGCGCTTCAGACGATTCAGTGCGCGAGGAACTGAACAGATCAACTGATTCGCGAACCGATTTAGACAGATCATCTGACAACTTGTTTGATGAAGTCTTTGAACAGAATCGACTCAAAAGAGTGATTCATTTGTAAATGAGCATCGCTCATGCCCATACAAAGGACACAGCGCGCTTGGAATAAACTCATTTAACAACGTATTGCATTAAAATAAAGTAACGAGAGGAACGTCGCCCAACGTAACAAAGTAAAAGTACACCTTGTGTCCCTGACAGGAAAATACCCTACTGCACGATCTGTGACAGTAGGCGCGGCGTCATACTACACATTAGAATTGCGCGAAAATATAACGATATTCGAAAAAGCTATTTATGATCCCAACCCAACTTTGATTAACGGCGATATTTTTTTTATCGCCCGATAAGAGTCTCACGTTAACGCAGCACGTTAACGCCGATAACGGCCCAGCACTAGCTTATTAGCATATTACTAGGATATTGGCTGTTTGTTCTTATAAAGCGCATATTGATGCCTTATTCCGCATGACCATACATTCCTTAATCCTACCCAATACCTAAACTTAACAACTACCTTACTAACTATTAATAGGAGTTTTTGAGGCAAAAGTAATAATTAATAGTTAGTTAATAGTGATTTTTGGACCCTAATCTAAAGTGTGATCATACAATTTTTTTCTGCATAGTTTTTTTTTTTTTTTTTCAGTGATATTTAAATAAGCTTTTACATATTTGTTTTATTATTAAATAATAATAAATAGTTTAATAATACCTATTTCTATAATTTTGTGTACAAAAATCACATTTTATTTATTTAAAGCTCAAGTCCGTACCTTTTTTGGGTTAAAAATAATCCAAAATAAATTTTTGAGCAAGTAGATAACCAGCCAGTGTTCAAAACTCTCTGCTTGCCTTAGCTCGATTTAAACCGGTAAGCTTGTAAACGTTTTTAATTCCAGTGGTACTGGTCGATTTCCGCGGAAGATTCGAGCATGTCTTTGCGTCATTACGTCACATCTGTACACATAAAGAAGGAGTCTCGGCTAGTATAGGCTATATTGTGTGTGAGGATGTTGGAGGTGCAGATTTATAGCCTTTTCTCACAGCACTTGATATAATTAAACTTATTAATTTGATGGCGGATCCAGAAAGGTTCAAACGACAATCACCAGTGACAACAGATTCACCCGCTGTAAAATGCAAAAGACTTTGGACTGAGAGTTTGGAAAAAGAGACTGCAACCGGACCCATGCGAAAACAAGGATAAATATCTGAAGGGCTTTAAATGTAGTTACACAATGCTGATGTTGTTAACATTAACAATTTGAGAACAAAGTATAATTTGCACGGTTTGACGTGATATGATAAGCGATCGTTAGATTTATTCAGCGTGATTTACTGCAATGCTTTTTTTAAGTTAGTTGGTCAGAACAAAAGTGGATGTTACTTGTTCAGATGACATTTCAGTGTGAAAATTCTTATGTTGGTCATACTTCCAAAAAGTAGAATCTGTGATTCTGAATGCCAGTATCCACACCGGCGCGGCGACTGACAGCCGCACATTCTCCTCAAAAACATTGTGTTCATCCGCGCTGTGCCGTGTCGAGGTACAACTCAAGTAAAGTTGATAATTCCGTGAATGACTGCAATTGCATATTTCGAACAGAGATGGCGACAAAGAGGAAAAACTGCGGACTGCAGCTTTAATCAGGGACAGTACATATTAATAGTACATAACAATATGTAAAATGTGCCAGATTAAACCAACACTGGCTAATAGGAAGATATTTTGAAGAACGATTGGAACCAAACAGTTGTGGGGCACCATTGACTTCCATAGTATTTTTTTTTTCTACTATGGAAGTCAATGGTGCCAAACAACTGTTTGGTTCCAATCGTTCTTCAAAATATCTTCCTTTGTGTTCAGCAGAAGAAAGAAACTCATACAGGTTTGCAACAACTTGAGGGTGAGTAAATGATGACAGAATTTTCATTTTTGGGTGGAGTATCCCTTTAAGTTTAGGTATTGGGTATATTAAGGTATATTAATTATTATATTAATTTGGAAATGGTTAATGCAGAATAAGGCATTAATATGTGCTTTATAAGTACTAATAAAAAGCCAATGTCCTAGTAATATGCATGCTATAGGCAACTAGTTACCGATAATAGTGAGAATTGCACCCTAAACTAAAGTGTTACCAAAAAAAAAAAAAGAGATAAGCATTGCATATGGCTGCCTCACATCCATTAAGCATCTTGGTAAATATTTCATAACAAATGTGCTTATGAGACAGCATATGATCCCACCAACCTGTGACCCATGCAGTCTCCAGTAACGCTCCCCTCTGCCAGAGCTGATCTGATGGGTGGAACTCTCTGAGCTGAGAGTCGGCGGAGAGCGTGACCTTTTAGCGAGTGTAAGGGATAAAATAAAACTGCTGTCAGTGGTAATGAGCCATCTGGACCTCTCATCCAGCCACCGTCCCACCTGAAGCCCCCATCAATCTGCTCCACTGCTGTCGAGGGGTGAAGGAAACATCTACCATGACCCACCGATGCAGCTCTAACCTTACTGTACCTGAGCAGTCAGGTGTGAACTAGTCTGCAGAGCCCTCAAGATGAAACATATTATAACTTTACATTTCAGAACAAGAGTTAAATGCCATATAATCCAGACATACTCACTCAAATTCCCTTGCACACTTTGGATGGGTCTGTATTTATCCAGTGTGAGACTATAGGGTTAATCTGACGTGCAAGTTTTGGTCAGACACACAGTGCTCTCTGCTGGAACTGACAGGAACTTTACACTTACTGCCCGAAGAGAACATTTGGGGAGCATTTGAACCCCAGCAACAGGGCTTACCTCGACAAAATGGAGATGCTGGTTAGAAAGTCTGGATTAGGTGACACCTCCAGAAACTGGACAAAGCCTAAATCAGGTAGACAACATCCAATTAAATGCAAGTGAAATAATGAAACAAAGTGAATATAAGTCTAAAACATGGTCCAGAAAAAAACTTAAAAAGTGGGTTGGTAAATATTTTGTTTTTGAAAGAAGTCTTATGTTTTTACCAAGGCTGTTAGAGCAAAAATACAGTAAAACTTTTCTATTTTAATGTATTTTATTCCTGTGACGCAACGCTGAATTTACATCAGCCATAACTCCAGTCTTCAGTGTCACATGATCCTTCAGAAATCATTTTAATGCTCAAGAAACATTTCTTATCATCATATCCTTAGTATCAATATTAAAAATAGTTGTGTGGCATCATATTTTTGTGGAAACCGGGATTCCTTTTGCAGGATTTGATGAAAGAATGTTAAAAGAAGAGCATGTATTTGAAATAGAACATTTATAACAATGTGAACGTCCGCTCACTTTTTTATAAATAAAAAAGGCTATATAATTTCATTTCATTAAAAAAATACCTCAAATTACTGACCCCAAAATTGTAATTTAATTCAATTAGCAGAGTGATACTAAAAAAAAGAAACTGGCACAGCTATAAAGTAAATAGGTTTATCATCATCATCATCATATATCATATATATATATATATAACCTCTAGAATGCCATGATTGACCAATCAAAATCAAGCATCCCAGAGAGTGGTGTAGTAAAACGCCTACAAGTGGAAATTGATGGATTTATCAGCTGAACCAAAAAGAGATGTTTAGCCCATTATTCAAGACGGTATGACCAGTGAACAGGCCTTCAGTCATTATTTGGTGAGAATCTTGATATCAGCTGTTACTAACACATTTTTACACCATGCGTATGTGCAAGTGAGAGAGCTACTATATTGTTTGGTGTCAGTGACATACCACACAAGCCATTTGGACTTCTGTAAATGACACTTGTATGGTGCTTTTTATTCTTTTCAGGGCTTGACAGGCCTGGGTCAACAAACACTTTTAAAAGATAACCTTGGAGATTCTTCTTTTGAGCTCCACAGAAAGAAAGTCATGCAGGTTTTGAAAAGTCCATGATGCATCAAAACGGAATAGACTTGTATAGCCGTGGTCCTCAGACTCCATATATTCTATACTGCGAGTAAACAGTGCTGGGGAAATATGGGTCTGACCATGGAAGACACAAAGGTCCCACATAAACCAACATCAATGACAGCCTGTGCAGTGGCTCGTCACTCCCACTTGGCTTTTTGGATCCTATAGGACGCTGTCAAACGCAGCTCACACACACACTCACTCTGAATGGCATGGACTGCTTCCTCATTCGGAGTGATTCACTGCCACTTCACAACACCACTCTTCAGAGTCTGGGACTGACATTTCCCACATCCAGACTGCTGCTCCTGACAGCCACAGAGAAAAGAAGAGAAGAAAAAAAGACAGGTGCACAAGGGGTCTGACTTTATGTGTAGAGACAAAGATATGCCTTGTGGAAGCTAATCCATGTGTTCAGGTTTTACAGTTATCGGGCCAGGGAACTTACAAAGAAGGGCTGGTAAACCTATAGATGATCTGCATTAGGTATGTAAGGTACTTTCCAACAAACAGCCTGAAACTATTGATTCAACAAATGTTGAAACAGTAAAAGGTGTGGAAACCGTAACCAAAGAAAATATTATAAAAGCTGTTTAATTCATTATAAATTATATTTTTTCAACCCTGTCACCGACATTTGGATGCATCAGAAATTTGAATATATCAGCAGATTAAAACCCTGATGACAGCAAATAAGCATTAAATAAACATCAACATTAAACAACATTTATATAATAATAAAACATACTATATAATTGGTAACATCGGGGTTGCAAAGTTAGCCTTAATTAATGTATATATATGATCTTTTTTGACTGTATCTGATAATAACACTTGAAATGAGTTTATTTACTTGTATTCCTTCCATGCTTGTAGACGAAGCCAGTTTTTGTTGTTAAATGATACATTAAAATCACCCTTTGTTTAAAAATGCAAATAATTTTCATACATTACATGGTATACAATACTTTAAAATATGTAATCGTTCCCCCAATAGGGATTTGTGCCCACTCTTAAAAAATTAAGCTTTATTGGCATTGAAGGTTCCACGTAGAACCTTTGACATCCAATTGTAACATTCAATTTCCATTGCACAAAAGGTTCTTTATAGTGGAAAAATGTTCTTTAGATTATAAAAATGTTACTAAGAAAAAAAAAAATCTCTGTTCACTGAAAGGATCTATGGTATCGCAATGAAAACCCCTTTTGGAACCTTTATTTTTAATTTGTAGGAAGTGAAAACAATGTGTGACATCTTTATAAATATCTCTGCAAAACCTAAATTTACTTACAATTATAAAGCAAACCGTAATGACAACATTAAATTTAACCATGACTAAATGATGGTATATCGAAAGACTGATTAATAGGACTCTACTGAGAATTCCTTTGAAGAGATAAGGCATATTTTTCACATCCCGTCTAAAGTATCAAATGTTTTTCAGGTTGTTAAACCAACCAGACTGGGTCATCGGTCAAATCTGTGAGACGGGGGAAGCCAGCAGGTGGTCTTGACTGTTTATTGAAGTGTTTAAAATCCATCCTGCCATTAAACCAATGGCTACGAGGAGCACTTACGTGTCAGAACTTCAGCCTCACTTTACTGGTGCAGGTCTCTAGAACGTCACTGCGGGACTTTCTGTAAGGGTCACTCAGGCAGCATGACAGGGGTTAAACTCATTTCTAATCATTTTCACTTTGAGGTCTTGAACAAAGAATTAATTACACTGACAGTCTTTCACAGAACTGTTAACATTTCCATTTCCTGAAAGGCTTTGGTGTGAACATTTGCGCAAAGAACTCAAACAATGCCAAGGCCACTGGTTTTAAATACTGAAAAGAAGTGTTATACAGAAATGAATCTGAATAGACTGGCCATTCAAACTTTAGGTCTTCTTCCGAAGCGCTTATTGTATCGGTCACTTAAAAGAGAAAGCAGCCTTCAATGGCGCACAAAAAAAGTATTAGCTACTGGGAGCCCCAAAAACATCTGACGTTTTCATTCTGGGTGTTTGATAAATTCTGTCATTTCTTTGTTGTTTAGAATCTGTAATTCTTTTGTGTTTTATGAGTTTAATAAAGGACTCTGCCTCTTCTTCTGTCCAAACCAACATGACATCATGACTTTGCGTAAACATACACGCCACTTTCAATTCAAGTGGCGTGTTATCTATACGCATTTTGAGGTATCCGCGTGTATGTCCACGCCGAAATCTTTTGCGTGTATGTCTACGCCATTAAATGTCCGAGTGATTCCGCGTGTATGTGTACGCCGTTAAATGTCCGAGCGAAACGAAGCAAAATCTATATCTACATCTGTGGAGCGATATTTCTTTTCCTAGGATGGTAGGAGAAGACTCATAAATGGTATTAACCCCAGTGACGGGTAGGTTTAGGGACGGGGTTGGGGTAGGTCATATATTTATATATACATAATACAGTAATATAACGTTAAGTCAAAGGCGTTGATAAACACGCTGAAAAGCGATTATGCGTGTTGATAGCACGCCAAAAATGAAAATACGAATTGGCGTGTCATACATACGCCATTTCATGAGATCAGTCTGGTCCAAACATACCGCTGCATCTACGTCAGGTGACCTGTAAATGTGGAAAAAGTTTCCATTACAGTTTTGCGAAATATTACTTTTTCGATCTGCCTGAAAACCCCCCTCATGTGAGCGTAAAAAGCCTTTTTCGTGAAAAATTTGTGCTTTCGCGAAATTGACGCGTTTCCATTGGGCATATTTTCAAATCGCAATTTCAATTTGCGCAATTTGAAGGGTAATAGAAAGGCGATCTTCTAGAATCTTCTAGAAAGAAGCAATTTCCTTTAAAAGAGCAAATTCCTCTAAAAGTGCAAATACATGGCGGTTTGCGTATATTCCAACATGCCTTTCCGTCCGTGTTCTCCTGGGTGCGATCGATTTATGTCTCCATCGGACGGCCACGATCGTTGCCTTCAGTGTATAGACATTAGCTATGTTTCCATCCAAAGCTGCAAATTTAACTTTTAAATTTGGAATATCGCATAAAACATTTGCGAATAAAGCAGCGTTTCCATCCAGTGAGTCGAAGAGAACAAAATGGTCACTTCCTAAAACAGGCGCTGAATATCACTAAGAAAAGTAGGAGAAGCCACTGTATGTAATAATGTTTGTATATAATAAATTACTTGTGGCTCAGAGCGCGCGGAAGAAAAGCAATAAACACATTATCTTGCTTTTGGAGGCAAATGCTGCAGTTTGAGAACGCAGTCGTGTAAGACAAATGTGGTTTCAGAGTTTGGACAAATGGTTAGCACTTACTGCCCCGTCACATAGCCTTCTCAAGACAACTCGACACGGCTACACAATCCAATTTGCATGGTACCTGCCAAAGTACAGTAGCCTGACTTCGTCATACTCATATTCTAGTCAGAATGTGAGTCTGATACTGCTCCATAGGGCTTTGATTATGAGGCGTGTCTTAACCGAACCAGAAAAAAAAAACCCTCTGCACTCAATTGGATAGACCTACAACCAATCAGAGCAACGCAGTAAGTGTTTTTTTATGAGCTACAAAGTTGTCAACAGAACTCAACTGCACGCACGCTGGAAGTAGTAGTAAAATAATGAGTGTTGCTTCTTTTACTTGGTCCTCCATGAGTGCGAGTGTGCGACCAAAGGAGAAACCACAACGACCACAGGGCTTTCATTGCGTCCCATCTTCTTAGCGACCATCGGAGCCAGCTGTTAATTTAAACTTTTGTCGAATCCCGTTCGAAGGACGGCAAACACATCTTTCCGATCGGCAAATGCCTTGATTGCAGTTCTCTGTTCGTCTTTTAAAATGAATGCGCTGTCGATTTCTTTTACAACAGACGCGATAGCGGAATCTATACATCTCAATTCTCCAGCTGCAGTCATCTCTGAGGGAAACCAGTTCAACCCAAGCGTTCTTTGATAACGCGATGATTACGTAACTGCAGATCATCTGTCCATCATCGTATAAAGCCCGCCCTGGCAATTTGATTGGCCCGACTAATTCTGAACCGATCATAATTACTCCTCAATGGATCGAGTCCAGACCGAACTTCCCGACCAAAAAATTTTGTGGGCGGGGTTCGGGCTGGCATCCATGCTAAAAGTACAGTGGCATTCTCTTCACATTCTCTTCACATTCTCTCTGGGCGGAAATCTCAGTTCTGCTTGCAAAGAGCTGCAATAGAGCATGTCCCTTCAGCAGAGATGAAGATGGAGTTCTACAGCCCTTTATTGTACCCAAGAAGGGTGGTGGGCTCAGACCGATTCGGGATCTATGAGTATTGAATCGGGCCCCTCACGTGGCTCCCGTTCAGGATGCTCATTCAGGAATACATGCTGACGTGCATCAGATACCAGGATTGGTTCGCGGCGATAGACCTGAAGGATGAATACTTTCATGTCTCGATCCTTCCTGTTCCTACGGTTTGTCTTTGCAGGGGGGCATATCAATACAAAGTCCTCCCTTTCGGGTTGTCCCTGTCTTTTTGCATCTTTAACGAAGTCGCAGACTGCCCTTGCCTTCTTGAGGGAAGTGGCGATTCGCATCCTCAACTACCTCAACGACTGGCTAATCCTAGCTCACTCTTGAGAGTTGTGCACACAGGGACATGTTCCTCGAGCACCTAGCCCAGGACTGGGACTTCGGGTCAACTGGTAAAAGAGCAAGCTCATCTCTTTTATCAGTGTCGAGTTGAACTGCAAGGAGTTGAAAACTTTCAGAAAACTGTGCTCGCTCAGTGCTGAACTGATTGAATTTTTTCCAAGTACAAAACAACGGTCCCTCTCGAATATTTTCAGAGGCTCCTGGGGCATATGGTATCCTTAGCCGCGGTAACGCCCAAGGTGGGCATGGCGCCGCAGCACACATCATGTGGTCATCACACTGAGGTGATTTCGCACATTCAGATCTTGGATGGACCTTTCGTTTCTACGGGCACGAGTTTTCCTAGAACAAGTGTTCATACGTGTTGTTATAACAGACGCATCCAAGACAGGCTGGGGCACCGTGTGCAAAGGGTGTGACTTTATTATCAGGTTCCTGAGAGGTGTGCAGAGGTTAAGTTCTCAGAGACAGTGCCTCATCCCCTCTTGGGATCTCTCGGTGGTCTTACAGGCCCTACAGAGAGATTTATTCGAGCCTTTACAGTCAGTCGAGCTCAGCGCCCTCTCTATGAAGACGACCCTCCTGACTGTGCTCACCTCGGTCAAGAGGGTGGGAGACCTACAAGCCCTCTCAGTTAACAAAACATGTTCGGGCTGGCAGACTCTCACGTGGTCCTGAGATGTGCCTAAGGTTCCTACTACCCCTTTCAGGGATCAAGCGTTCCCTCCTGATAAGGGAGACCCAGCCCTGTCTCTCTCTAAAAATTAAAGAAGCAAATTTTTTGGTCAATGTTTTGATCAATATATAATATGCTACTGATATGCAACCAATATATTACATGTAACATCTGATGAGTGGATTTTATTTTAAACATTTTATAATATAATATATTTTTTTACAGTATATAACATTGTACATTTAAGCTATAAAAAAAGTTCATTTAAAATAAAAAAAATTTGATCAGTAACTGGAAATTCCTACCAGTCTCTGCGTAACAACACATGATTATATTCCATATACACAATTTTTCTTACTTTTATTATGTTATCAGCAATGTACATTAAATGTTTTGTTACATTTTTTGTATTTTATTTGATATTGCATTATTATAGTGTACTGTGTATTATCCTAATGGTGTTTTGTATTTGTCTGAATGACCCTGAGCACCTCATACACAAGTATAACTAGGTTTTATGGAGAGGCCACTTACAGTACGATGATTCATCATATGGCTTTCTATTTAACCACTTTTATTATCATGGTGGTTATCAGTGCATTTTAAGGTTAACAGAGACTTTGGTGTTTCGTGGTAGAATATCAGTATTATATAATTTATTACAATAAATGGTTATAAGTTAAGTTTAAAAGTCAATTTATTTTTATTTTAACTAAATGTAACAGAATATTTGGCCCCACATTTAAATGAATCATTTGATTAGATACATTTTGCATTGCACTTATATTTAAAAAAAAAGATCTGCATGTAAGAGCTGCAATTAATTTCTGTAATTACATATTGTTGACCTTTCGGTTACACCTTAACCCACCCCTAAACCTATCCATACCAACAAACCTGTCCCATAACCTTTCCCGTTTCCCACCTCAATAGCAGCACAATAAGTACAATTGTTTTTGTATTATTCAAAAAGACGATTGTCTTTTTTTTTACATAATAGTTAAAGATAAGTACATAATAGTTAAAGAAACCTAATATAAATTGTGACTGGATATTTTATTTTTTGTGTGCATTGCATTTCCCCAAAACACGATTGATACTTCACATAGTTAGTGTATGATGGAGAACAATAAACAACTAAATTTACGTCTATATGAGGACAAGGACGTTTAAGCATGCGTTATTGTTTCTCCTTCAGAGAGATAAGCTATCAGATCGCTCAGACGCACCGCCTCATTAGGAGCAGACTTCATACTCATCAAAATGCATTAGGAGACAAGCATCTGACACGGGCATTAAAACGACTCTCGTGCAAATTGAATTTGACTACTCTGGTGAGGGGCCGTCTTGCTCGCGGGAGCACTTTGCTTTTGCTCAACATCTCTAGACTCGCGCTCTCTCTCTCTCTCTCTCTCTCTCTCGCTCGGGATGTCAGCATGGCCCTCCATTTGTCTGGAGCAAATACAAAAATCAATAATTTAATTTCACTTTTCAATTAAGTGAACTAACAGAGGTTAGTCCCCATGTTCTTTGACCACAAATTCCTCCCATGCCATCCGTCTGAATTAGCGCTCATTGAAAATAATGACCGGCTCCACATGTCATGTGTTATCTGGAAATGTAGGGCCCATAGGTAGGTAACATCATTTGACTCCTGCTAATTAATACAATGGAGTAGATTTAATGGGCTTCCCCGTCTTTGTTTATCTGGTGATTTATTTCAGGTTAACGGGGCTCAGCACCGCATTCCATTATCAATTTAATTACCGTTTCTAAAGATGGATAAATAATTTTTTCATCACGGATGCACCATATTGACAGGCGTACTGAGGTCATTCATGTTACATTATTCAGTTAATAAACCAAAGGCAACGGAGAATGATATTAGAAGGATAAGAAAGCTTGTCTGTCTGTCTGTCTCTATCTATCACTTTTGATCAATTTAATGTACCCTTGCTTGAAACAATCTATATTGTTAAAAGCGCTATTTAAATGAAGGTGACCTGACTTTACTTGCTGAATAAAAATATGAATTAATTAAAATAAATAAATAAATAAAGCCAAGTGCTGCCTTGCTGAGCATCAGAGACTTCTTTCAAAAACATACAAAATCTTACCAACCTCAAACGGAGTGGTAGTTTGTGTATGTGTGTTTTATTTAGATTTGATTATAATTATATCCTATTACAATTTACAATGTAATAGTAGATACCAAGACATGCAAATTGACTTATGGTATGTATTTCTCTAAAAATACTAAGATATATTTGTTTTGTTTTAGATGACACATTAAATGGAGTAATAGAGTTAAACATAAAATTATGAGGGCAAGTATAGCATATGCGATTCTTCACGATGAAACCAACTAAATTTCTTCTAGCTTTCTTGTCGTGTGATATAAAGCATACTTTAAAGATGGAGAACAGACATAAGAGCCTGTGATGTAAAACCCAGACTGATGACGCTGGAGTGTGAGATTTGGCAGCAGGCTCAGTGTGTGGCCCCTGAATCCCACCACACACACACACGAGTCCGAGTCTCTCACACGCCAGGGGCTACAGAGAAATGAGTCATGAGGGACCCAGACACACACACACAGAGAGAGAGAGAGAGAGAGAGAGAGAGAGAGAGAGAGAGAGAGAGAGAGAGAGAGAGAGAGAGAGAGAGAGAGAGAGAGAGAGAGAGAGAGAGAGAGAGAGAGAGAGAGAGAGAGAGAGAGAGAGAGAGAGAGAGAGAGAGAGAGAGAGAGAGAGAGAGAGAGACATATTTGCTGCTAGTGCATCTTTTTGTTAGCACTTCACTAAAACAGGTTGTTCTTTACATGTTGTGCAACTAATGATGTTTGTACTGATTTATCTTGTAATGGTTCCACAACTACATGCAGGATAATATATGTTTAGTTACATGTCAAATATGGATGTTTGAGATTATTAAAATTAGAAATCCCTAAAAATGAAACCAGCATGAAACCAGTAAAATCTTCAACTACAAATAGAATTTAATGACTCTAAGTGTCACGTGGTGTAAACATACTTTCCTTGAAAAAATTGTGTACAAAATGTAATTTTTCAAAGTAGAAGTTTTTGTTGACAAACGTAAAATGTTACTAAATTTATATTTAAAAAATAAAAACATTGGCAAGTTATAAAATTGTCCGAATATCTGATTTCACATGATTTCAAGTCCTCTATCATATTTCCAAGGTTTTCTTATGCGGATTTTTTTTTTGATTACACCAGTGATTTGGTGGACAAAAGTTTCTAAATCAGTAGGGCTGGGTTACAAATATCGATTACTCAATTTTAATAGATTCTCATTTTGAAGAACTAATATCGATTATTAAATCCCAAGAATCGATCTCTGCTGTTTTCAGTTGATGAATCAACAAAGATTTGTAGCTTTCCTCCCATCAAATAACAATAAGCGTTGTGCTTTGTTACTTCATATATGAAAAAGTCCCATATTTCAAATTCTGTCAATTTTATTACGAAATTCAAACAATAAAGATCGTTCTGGCACTCTTTAAAGTGGCGCGACAGATCAATGTGGCGTCTCAGTTCAGTTCTCTACTACTAGTTACAGCATGAAATAAACAGTACCGAAATCCACATCATTACACATGTAAACGCTCAGTGTTTTAACTGTGGAAAGACGTCGATAAAACAGCACAATGTCACCCACTCATTAGTCAGCAAGAAAAATGGGGAGGGGAGCATTTCGCTGTTTATATGCACTATATTGCATATTCATTGTATTTTTACTTAACCTGCTCATCAGTATATAATGTATTTTTGAACAAATAAGTCTTGTTTTATGACCTATATATATATATTAAAAAAAGTCAAGACAGTCACAGAATCACGAGAAATAAAACCAGAAAACCATTCTTTACAGCATTTTGTGTCATTTTGTAACTTTTAAAAAACGATTATTATGTAATCTTCGTTGTGCAGCCAATTTTCATTGTTCAATTAATGCAGTACGTTTTTGCTTTGAGTTAAAGCACTTGACTGAGACAGAGCTGTGATAGATGTACAGCTTCTGTCATTACATACTAATTAAACAGTTCTGCAGGCATAATTTTAAGTGCTGTCATTAATTTCCTATACATTTATTAATGACTCCACAGGGAAAGGGAGAGAGAGAGAGAGAACAGGTTTTTGAGTTTTGCTTTAAATGAAACCAGACGAGAGAGAGAGAGAGAGAGAGAGAGAGAGAGAGAGAGAGAGAGAGAGAGAGAGAGAGAGAGAGAGAGAGAGAGAGAGAGAGAGAGAGAGAGAGAGAGAGAGAGAGAGAGAGAGAGAGAGAAGAGAGAGAGAGAGAGAGAGAGAGAGAGAGAGAGAGAGAGAGAGAGAGAGAGAGAGAGAGAGAGAGAGAGGTGCTTTCTTGTGGTTGTTAGTGGATGGGAATCTAGGTCAGTCTGTTGGATCCATTGGGTGGATGATGGCATGGATTCCAGGATAAGGGCTCCAACAGACTTTGTTTGGGGTCGGAGGTAATTGGCCCTTTCCTCCTGCAAAAAGGCAGAGAGCATCTACATTTCTGTCAGCTCTGGTGAAAATCCAGTGATGCGGGACCAAAACTATTTTTTTTGCAATTGCACTGCATCTAGCAGAAGAGCGTCAGAGATAGCAGAGGAAATGGAAAGATATTTAAGTAGCCAATGCGTGTCCTCTTTACAGATTTATAGTTAAATACAAACTGCAGTTCCACCTATGTGGAATGGAAAGAGACATGATTGTGATTTTTAATTTTTACTATCTTATAATATAAGGCAAGCATCATTGTAACCGTTGCTCATTCTTAATACGCCGGTCTACAACACATGCCACACCAATTACATGAATCATACTTGTAATTATGCTCCTTATTAAGGTGTGGTATTGCTTGAAGCACTCATATTTACAAAGTTCACTTGAATATAAAGCTAATGTTTTACTGTACTAAATAATACGTACAGGTCATTTAAAACAGGCCATCCTTTTGTTCTTTATATTGTGACATTTTTCCAAGAAAATGTTCGGTGCAATATGTGCATTTCTATGTAAAGTGCAATTACTTCATACATTTATTTGAAAGTTCAATATTTACAACAAAATATTTGTAAAAATGCATCATGGTTTCCACAAAAATATGAAGCCGCACAACTGTTTTCAACACTGATAATCATCAGAAATGTTTCTTGAGCAGCAAATCAGCATATTAGAATGATCTCTGAAGGATCATGTGACACTGAAAAGTCAGCTTTGATCACATGAATAAATGACATTTTATAATAGAAGTTATTTTAACTGTAATAACGTAACATTTTTGATCAAATAAATGGGTTGCACTTTATTTTAAGGTAACAATTACATTGTAGTTAAAAAAAGTACCGAGTAATATGAATTAACTCTACGGTTAGAGTTTGGTTTAGAGTTAGTTAATTGTAATTATGCATAATTTACTGTTATTACTATAGCAAGTAGATGAAATAACGTGTAACTACGTCACTTTAAAGTGTTACCAATAAATGCAGCCTTGCATAAGAGGCTTCTTTCAAAAATGACCCCACACTTTTGAACAGCAGTGTACTATATATATATATATACACAGTGTATATATATATATATAACTTCTGAATGCAGTCAAAACATAACCCAGCATGAAATCTCACATCTTTAATAACAATAGTAAACGATCTTACCTGACATGATTTTCCTTTTGAAATAATGCACAGTAATTGCTATACAAAAGACAAACACAAGTTAATGGAGCCGCTACATACAGGGTGAATTCAGGTAAAGCATCTCAACGTCAAAAGCGTCCCAATTTACCCTATGCCAGCATTCATTAGTTAAAGGAGCAGTTTGCAGCGCCATTGTTGTGCAGGATTCGGCTGAACTCTGCACAGCCTGTGCCAGAGCGCCACCAAGTGGTGGAACAAAGAAAACCGACAGCTGCAAATGACCTGAGCACTGGCAACATGCATTTGACATGCCGAGGAAGCTGCTGATGTTCTAGAGAGGACTAATTAAATCTGCTGTCGCCTTTAATGACGCGCAGATTTATCGCCACATACGGAATTGTAAAACCTCCAATTCCCTGCGAGGAATAAAAAAAACACTTCAGATTGCAGAGGAAGATCAACCTTTATTTATTGAAACTGCTTGCATACAAAATATATTGCACTATAACCAAACAATGTCAACATAAAACCCAGTCTGTTCTGCTATTATGTACAAAGAAATTATTACCCAAAGTGCAGTAACATACAAGGTCAGTCTACCTCAGTTCATTATCTACAGTATTTCATGTTTTTTTTTTCTTTTTCTTGTTGTTTTTTCTTTTCAGCTCTTTTTTCAATCACAATAGCCTATGATGTGTGCAAGAGATGGTTTTACAATTTGTCATTTTCATATACATTCCAAAAAATAAATAACTAGAAAACAGTCTGTTTGGCAACACTTCAAAGATTCGGAACAGTATTATTTTTTTTATTTTTTTGGAACAGACTGCAGTGAACTGAGCCGTCTTGCCAGTTTACTGCCCGCCGTGGACGTGCAGGTTTTTAAAAATACTGAGTAAACCATTTAACACCTTAATTTGAAGTAAAGGCTAAATTTAAGAGCCACACGAGAGGGGCCGGACACAGCCGGGGCCGCCTCGATTTTCGAGAGTGGTTTGTCTTTCCCGACCCGCAATCCTCTGCCAGTCACAGGTTCTTTTTCGACGTCTCCGAAGCCTTTCGTTCCGCTTTCACAGGCAAATCACTTTAAAACTGGTGTAAAAGCTTAACAGGTAGAGCTGGTAATCTGCCAAGGTGACTAGCGAGAGCACAGGAGCATAAAGAGAAGTCGAAAACGTAGAGGAAAAAGAGCAAAGAGGATAACAAACGACAAAGGAAAAGCAGAAAAACTACCATGGTTACCGTCACAGTAGGTTTCGAAAGAGTCGTGGGTTAAGAAACAGCATCGCGTCTTAAAAATGTAAACTAAAGTTTAATGCACAAGCACTAATCGGATAAGACAGACGGTTTTCATATCAAAGTTAACATTGTGTCGCCCCTTCTTCTCCCTCTCGAAGCGAATTCAGCTGCAAAAAGTACAGTAGACTCAAAATTAGCGAAGATATCTAAACTTCCGTTTAGTTATGTTGACAGCATACATGTGATTCACCTGCCGAGGAAGTCTTATCACATTCTAGTTTATTATAGGTTTATAGATTATAAAGTACTTGCAGAGTAACACAAACATGATAAGTGCACATTTAAAGTTCAATCTAAAAAGAACAGCAACAATCTCTTAACGGATGACATAATATACAGAATGCAACCCCACAGTTGAAAATTTTTCAGTCTATGATGAGCCATTGTTAGGACGAAGACAATGTTACAGAGAGTTGATATAAGTGCTTCAACACCTGATGCTGAAAAATACAGCAGGAACGATGGCAGTTTACTGTGGTCAGCGTGAACAAAAAAAAACAAAAAAAAGAGCATTTCCACCCTGTTGAAAAATCACCTTGTGTCGTTTATCACGATGGAAGGTAAAATAAGAGAAATCAAAGACATTTATTTAAAGGAACCTGCTTTGCTACTTCTATGGAAAAGAAATTCGGAATTGTTCTACAATGCAAAGATATGCTAGATGTCAAAATGTATATTCGGCGATGCTTACGTCACTGAATTAGCGTTGATATTCGTTCTCTGAGTGGTTGGTTACAATTGATGACTTCCACAGTTGACTAGGTTAGTTAGGTTAATACCTTTACTACTATGGTGAAATATGATTCGGCCGACTTGATAGAATCCTGCTTTTCAGACATACAAAATGTTCATGAATTACATGCAGCACAGAAAAAAAAAACACCTCTTTTTTTTTTTGTCGTCGGCTGAGATTTCAACACTCGGACAGGTGTTGTTCACGTCTTCTTCCCTGATTTAAACATCCAAATTATGATACTATCCACACTAGTTAAAGGCACAGATCCAGACAGGAGCATTTTTTTGTTGTTGTTTACATGGTTTGCCATTTTTTTTTCTTTCTTTTTTTTTTTGCTAATGATGTGGCTAAGATCTCACATCAGAATGGGCTCGAGTGACCACGGACACCAAAGCGCGTAAAAACAATGTATGCCATGAGATGTGGCATAAACTTGTGCCCCGAGCGCTTGAGTTCATCCTCCAATGTGTTACTTTCCCTTTATTGGACATTGTGGAAAACAAAAACTTTAAAAACCAAACATTTTTTTTTTTCTTTTTCTTTTTTTTAAGTCACGATTCCATTTGAGAGAGACATTTAATCCACAGCTTCTTTAAGTTTCATAGGTAGTTATTTAGAAAGTCAATTAGAAAACCTGTAGCTTCAGTTGTGATCTAGAGACCGGTCTCTCTAATCCACGAAGACTACCAAATTCCACACACCATACACCAAGAGACCTCGTCTTTTTACCCCCACTATCAATTACAAAGTGTGCTTTATGTCATGTCTTGCGACAGCCCTACTGACCTGGTTCTCTTTGGCCTAATGTGTCTCTAATGAAGAAGCATCTGGATTGGTGGAGCTGAGTGGGACAATGAGGGGAAGGGGGCAATTTATTCTCTACGAAACGCCGTTCACAACGGCTTGGCTGTCGGGGACATCCTGCTTCTCTTTCTTTATCACTCGGTCCTTTATGGGTCTCTGTCGGTTCCCTCCACTGTCTCCTGCCAGAGCTTGAGAGCCTCGGCTGGTGTGGACGCTCCTCTCGTTATTGCTGTCGATGCGGATCTGGAAAACGAACAGATTGGACAGGTTGTACAAGATGAAAGCTTTCACACAGCAATGCATTTCTTCTTTTTAGTACGGATGTCAAAAAGTACCAGTTCCAAGTGAGTTTGGACACTGCTAATAATAACTCAAAAACATCCATTACATGTCAATAGTTTATTTGTTATTACTGTTTAATAACCACTTGGTTCCAAAGTTTGGGGTCAGTAACCTTAAAAAACAAAAACAAAAAAAAACAATCGTTTTCTTCAGAAAGGACGCATTAAATTGGTCAATACGACAGTAAAAACAATTTAATGTTACAAAAGATTTCTATTTCAAATTAATGTTGTGTCTTTAAACATTCTATACATTAAAGAATCCTGAACAAGAAGTATCACGGTTCATATAACGTATTAGGCAGCACAACTGTTCTCTCGTACTGCGTAATATCTTACTGTAGGGGGGAAAACCTCTTTTCCACGAGATATTGAAGCCAAAAATTATCCTTCATTTTGAATTAATGTAAAACGCGCTGCGGCAGCACGCAGACATAGGCAAGACATAGGCGTGCCTATTGGCTGTCCTGTAGGCAACTGCAGCAGCCTATCGACAGAGGCCCTTGGTGACGTCAGATCCAATGGGGTGCTTCACGCCCACTACGACACGTCCCGCCGAGACAGGCGTAGCCTGGGCCTATAAATACAGCTGATATAATCTGAGAAATAAGCTGATATAATCCGTCTGAGAAAAAGCTTTCTGCGGGACGAACCTTTGCATCTGAAGCCGCTGGCCTTCATCTCGCTGCCTTCAGTCGCCGTACCTGCTACGCTTTCCGGCGTTTATATCCTTTTACTCTGCCGAGTGTGTGTTCGCCGCTGCGACTCACACTCTATCTAAAAGAGCAGCGTCTTTTTAAAGATGCCTCGTTCCTGTGGCTCGTGCCGAGCCGCACTCAGCGACGGGGAGCGCCATTTCATCTGCGTTTCCTGCCTGGGTAAGGATCATGCAGCTCTCGCGCTCGCTGACGGCGGCTGCCATCATTGCGAGCTATTGCCCATGGTGACTGAGGACTCGCCTGGCATTTTTCTCCGAGTCTGCACTTCCGCCCGCTATAGTGTCGCTCTATAAAAAGCGGCGTACTCAGCGGGTCCCTGAGCCTTCTCCAGCCCACGAAAGCTCGCCGGTTCGCCCGCCAGCTTCACTCGAGTCGCTCACCGACGGACAACGGCCGCTGTCCGCCGCCGCTTCCACCATTGATGACGACGAGATAGCTGCATCTGTAGAGGAAGCCAGCTGCTCTATCCTGGCGTCGGACAGTGAGGATTGGGCGAGCTCTGCGGGCACCCCCCGCTTCAAACGCTGCACGCACAGTGTTTACGTTACAGCACACTGAAGCTCTCCGGTCGCCACTATGTTGCGGGCAGAGCCCAGATCTCATTCTACCCCTAGCTATTCATGCAAATGCGTGGGGAAAGCTTCCCGGGGTATCAGAATGGGTGCTGAACATTATAAAAAGAGTTTATTCGCTGCATCTACTTCGAGCCGAAATAGCGAAACTATTGAGCAAAGGGGCCATAGAGCCTTTATCTCAAGCTCAGAGCGAAGGGGGTTTATACAGCAGATATTTTCTGGTACCGAAAAAAGACGGGGGTCTCGGACCCATTCTAGATCTAAGACAGCTGAACAAAGTGCTTGTGAAACGCCAGTTCAGAATGCTCACAACCAGGAAAATCCTCGCGCAGATTTGCCAAGAGGACTGGTTTATGTCAATAGATCTGAAGGACACGTATTTCCAATTACAAATAGCGTCACGTCACAGGCGATTCTTGAGATTCGCCTTCGAGGGCCAGGCATATCAATACACAGTCCTACCGTTCAGCCTGTCCCTAGCACCCCGTACATTTACAATGTGCATGGACGAGGCCCTCGCACCCCTGAAACTTTGGGGCATGCGAGTTTTGAACTACTTGGACGATTGGCTGATTCTAGCTCGATCACACTCAGAGCTCATAGAACACAGGACCATATTACTCGAAGATCTCGAGAATCTAGGTCTCAAAGTCAATTGGGCGAAAAATTCGCTGTCTCCCAGTCAGAGAATATCTTTTCTGGGCACAGAACTGGACTCGCTGTCTATGACAGCGCGACTGTCACTAGAGCGCAGACTGAACATTCAGCGCATCACGAAATCCTTCCGCTGCGGCACTATAGTCCCGCTCAAAAGGTTTTAGAAAATGCTGGGTCTAATGGCCTCAGCATCATCAGTACTCCAGTTGGGTCTGCTTCGCATGCGCCCGCTGCAGTTATGGCTAAAAGCGCGAGTACCACCTCGGGCATGGGCCTCCGGTCTGTTTGGTGGCCTATATAAATCGCCAGGGTGGCGTCAGGTCCCGAAACCTTTACAGGCTGATGGAACGCCTCCTGTTCTGGGCTCAGCACAATCTGCGCTCATTGAGAGCAGCACATGTGCGTGGTCACCTGATTTTGGGACCGGACAGACTGTCCAGAAACAATGTTCCACCAGGAGAATGGTCTCTGCACCCGCAGACGGTCCTACTGCTGTGGGAGACATTCGGCAGCGCGCAGGTAGACCTGTTTGCGTCCCAAGAAAACGCTCACTGTCCAAAGTTTTTCTCCAAGAGCAGGGATGCGCTGGCCCACATCTGGCCCCTCTTCCCACTCTATGCCTTTCCCCCCCGTCTCGCTCCTGCCTCAGGTATTGGAACGAATCAGGGAAAACGGATGCTCAGTGGTAGGGCTGTCGCGGTGAAGGAATTTCCCTTGCGGTAATTTTGAGTGGCTCAATAGCGCGATATGCGGTATTACCGCCATTTATTTATTTATATTTATTTGTTGCTATATAAATACGTGTTATGATGTGGTCAGCATACACAAAAACAATGTAACCGAAACTAAACAGCGTTTCTGCGCATTGAAAGGCTGTCACTCAGCGCACACATTGTTACGCCAACGCACTGTCTTTTGAGTGAGTCATTAAACAGTTCATTCAACGAAAACGTTCAAAAAGCTGATTCCTTAAATGATAGATGTCATGAAACAAGGTGTTATTTTTTAACTTTGAGCTCCACTTTTCAAGGCTCAGCTGGCCAGCAATGCTTCACTTTTGGGCAAAGCTGAAGCAATGCTTCACTTAATAAACCAATGGCATTGATTCAATGCGTGACTCGCTGCTTTCCCCCCATGGCTTCCTCGCGCTGTGTAATGCTGACCAGCGCTGCCGCCATTCATGGTAAATACCCTTACACGTTAAAAGGATGATATGACAAATATTTCGCTTTCCTTGGAAACGGCAACCTTTTCACGAACATGACTTGACTTCAAAGACAGACGCAGGTAATCGCACGCGCTCAGTCGATCACATTCACTGTCTGTTTAGGCAAATCCACGAAGCCTCTGTACAAATCACCATGATAAACAGTCTTGTTATCATTATGAACTTACTTAACATTCAATACACATGGTACGAACTACGAAGGGTGGCCTTATGAAAAAAGAAAATGCGGTTCGCGGTTGCTGCGGTTACTTGAATTCCTCTGCGGTTGGCCTGTCAGTAGCGCGGTATTGCAATATTGCGGTTATCGCGACAGCCCTACTCAGTGCTACTTGTGGCTCTGCTCTGGAAAAACCAGGCTTGGTTCCCAGTTCTGATGCAGCTGACAAGCACTGCCCCATGGCCAATACCAATGAGGAAAGACCTCCTCTCTCAAGCCAAGGGCTCGATTTGGCATCCTCGTCCGGAGCTGTGGTCCCTACATGCATGGGCCATCAGCGGGTACCCGCTAACCTCCCGGAGGGAGTGTTAAACACGATCACGCGTGCTAGAGCCCCGTCTACTAGATGACTCTATTCCTCAAAATGGTCTGTGTTTTCTGGCTGGTGCAAAGCTCGAGGCTTTTCACCCATAGACTGTGGGGTTACGGAAGTTCTAGTCTCAGCCTCAGAACTTCACGCCCACGGAACGTTGGCTAAACGTCTGATGCATATGGTACACTTAACTGGAAACACTTCAGGAATGTCGAAGTCGTCATCTGATTGGTTGAATTTTATCGGATTTCCGGGGGGCGCGAGTGTCGCGTTTATTTTCGGTCTGCCGGGAAACAAAGCGCAGACGTGTGATTGCGGAAGAAAAACTGTTCTGTTTACATGAGTGACAACGAGCATTTATCAAGATCAGCTAAACGTAGGATTCTCAAAAGTATGCGAGGTTCACGGCGTAGACTCTTTAAGAGATGTCCAGGAGTTTTGTTTGAGGCACTTAGTGGAGACAAAAAGAGATATTTTAGCCTGTTTGCCGACGGGATTTGGGAAGAGTATTATTTTCCAAGCCTGGCCGACCCTTTGTCAGCATTTATAAGGATTCCCAGCAGATCCAACTTTACTAGTTGTGTGTCCCCTCCTATCTATTACATAGCTGTCAACCCTCTCGTTTTTTCCGGATTTCTCGATCACGTATTTTAGCTCTTTTCCCGCTGTCTTCCCGTTTTATTATTTTCCCGTAAAATATCCCGTATTTTTACGCTCTGATTGTGTGAGACGTACATGCTCGGGCAGATTCGGCTTGAAGTCGTTCATCGTCGGATGCGGCGCCGCGCGCGCTGTTACAAAAAAAGCTGTGCACACAGCCAAGCGAAATGGGGTCTTGCCGGTCTTGCGCACCCAACGCGTAATCTTTGCCGCGCTCGTGCGGACGCGTCAAGTATAAACAATTATACTCCGTGTTAGCGCGCGCTTTGATCGGTAAAGGAGCACAGACCTCTCCCTAATCATCTCCAGCAGCCCCCGAAGCACCACGTATCGTTTCCCTCGTATTAGTATTTAAACATTCTCTGATAAAAAATGTTTAAAAAATGACACACTTTCTCTCATACACACACACACTGTCTCTTTCTCTCTCACTCATTTGTAGTTATAAACTCTTTAGACTTTTAATGATTAGTGCTTTATTTTTAAAGTTTGTGGTGGGTAAGAATCGTGTAAAAAAATTCCCTTATTTTGGGGATGGATTCCGGGAAATCTCCCTTATATTCAATGTTCAATGTTGACAGCTATGATCTATGGAAGATCAAGTGAAGTACCTAACTGTGAAGGGGATATCAGCCGCGTTTGCGGGCAAACATGAAACAACAGACGCTGACATCGCAGCTGGCCGATTCAGTATTGTGTTCGGTTTTCTTCTCCTCCTTTGATTTTCTATGCTGACTGACTTGTTGCACGCCGGTCTGTTGTTGTGGGGACATTTCCACGTGACGCTGAACGAAACGAACTGTAATTGGTTGTTTGACATGTCGGTCAAACGGCCTTATGGGCGGGCCTTGGCCAAAGAAAGCTGCTATGAGTTCCAGACCTTCAGCCGTCAGTCTGAAGGTCTGGCTACGCGAGACTACGGAAGTTCTCTCCTTCCTTTAAGAGCTACTGGATAAGGGCAGAACCCCATCCACGCTCAAGGTTTATGTGGCGGCCATAGCAGCGTTTGCTAAACCAGCGACTGGCCAGTCACTGGGGAAGAACGATCTGGTCATCCGCTTCCTTAAGGGAGCTAAGAAGCTGAATCCTCCCAGACCCCCTTCAGTCCCCATGTGGGACCTTTCGACGGTTTTGGAAACCATGAAAGGTGCCCCGTTCGAGCCAATCCATTTATCAGACATGAAACATTTGTCGTTCAAGACAGTGTTTCTTATGGCTCTTGCTTCAGTGAAGCGCATAGGGGATTTACAAGCGCTCTCAGTAAGCGCGATGTGTATGGAATTTGGGCCAAATGACTCGAAAGTCATACTCAAACCAAGACACGGGTACGTGCCTAAATCCCTCAACACACCGTTCAGGGCTCAGGTTATTTCACTGTCTGCCCTGCCGGTGTACAACGAGGAAAAGGACGCGAGCTTCCTTTGCCCAGTGAGGGCATTAAGAGCTTCTGTGTCTCGCTCATCTGTTTTCAGACAGACAGCTCTTCGTTTCGTTCAGCGGATGTAGTAAGGGACTAGCCGCATCGAAAGGGACTAGCCTATCCAGATGGATAGTTGATGCTATAGCGCTGGCCTACACTTCTAAAGGCTTGCAGTGTCCTTTGGGTGTCAGAGCGCACTCCACAAGAGGCGTGGCCTCGTCGTGGGCTTGGTATAGTGGGATTACCTTGCAGGATATCTGTATGGCGGCAGGCTGGGCCTCCCCGTCTACATTTATAAGGTTTTATAACCTAGAGGTTCCCGCCTTACAGGCTAAACTACTTTCGGTCTAAAGATCAGTACTGTCTGCCCCGTTGCTTCGGCTCAGAATACTGAGACCGCTTGAGCACCGCTCGCTGATCGATAAAATAACTCCATGGGCAATGAGTAAGACCCACACTGTCACCCAGGCCGAACATGCCGAATGACGCTTATAGCCTCTCTTCTCAGACTCTCTGTGAGTCCCTGGTGTTTATGCACTATATGAGCCCCGGGCACCTGCCCTTGGGACTTTGGTGTTGGATGCCAGCACGCACAGTGTTTTACACTGTGTTCCCCTAGCGTAAGATATTACGCAGTACGAGAGAACCTCTCGTAAGAGAACGTACTCGGTTACTAACGTAACCTCGGTTCTGTCTAGAAGAGGGGACGAGTACTGCGTATCTTTGCTGTGCATGCAACACGCTCTGGTTTGCTTCGGCGATGAAAAACCAGATTATATCAGCCCATTGAGCTGTATTTATAGGCCCAGGCCACGCCTGTCTAGGCGGGACGTGACGTAGTGGATCTGACGTCACCAAGGGCCTCTCTCGATAGGCTGCTGCAGTTGCCGCAGGACAGCCAATAGGCACACAAGCTGTCTTCCCTTTGTCTGCATGTTGCGGCAACGCGTTTTACATCAATTCAAAATTAAGGATAATTTTTGCCTTCAATATCTCGTGGAAAAGAGGTTTCCCTCCCTAGAGTAAGATATTACCCAGTACTCGTTCCCTCTTCGAGAGAGAACCGAGGTTACGTTAGTAACCGAGTACGTTTTCAGGATTGATAATAATCAGAAATGTAACTTGAGCAGCAAATCAGGATATTAGAATGATTTCTGAAGGATCATTTGACACTGAAGACTGGAGTAATGATGCTTAAAATTCAGCTTTGATCACAAGAATAAATTACATTTTAAAATATATAAAAGTTATTTTAAATTGTAATAATATTTCAAAATATGACTTTTTTAGTGTATTTTTTTTTATTAAAAAAAATGCAGCCTTGGGCAGCAAAAAAGAAAAAAAAAGGGAAAAAAAATCTTACCAAACCTAAACTTTTGAATGGTAGTGTAAATGGTACTAAAGTAATGTTACATTTAGAAAAACTAAACACCATGTAGTCTTCAATTTGCAAATTTGTATTCATATTTAAACCTTTAAAATAAAGTAGGGTGTTTAATAGCATATGTACTTTTTAAATTGTGAAAATTCACTGGTATTGTAAAAAATATCAAGACATGTATAAATAATTAAGCTTAAAACAAAAACAACACAATGTATAGCAAGCATACTGATAATCTAGTAGGCCAATATTTGAAAAATTTGGCATTAGCAACTAACAGCCTTTTTTATAGATAAAAGACAAAAAATGGTGTAAATATTGTATTTAAACTTACTAAGTGTAATCTGCTATAAATATAGTGAATAAATATTGATATATTATATATATATGAAATATTATATGTATTGATTCAGACCTGCAATGAGTCTTCCTGGGGTCTCAGCTTTGAGTCTCTGGAACTACGAGAGCGGGACTCATTCCAGTGCATTTCTTCAGCTGATTTAAGACAAAAACAAAGACTATTACAAAAAACGAATACACGACTTAAAAATAAATAAACAAAAAGTAAAACGAGCTGAAATGTATAATATACAGTCCATTTATACAATCTAGATATCAACAGATTTACAATCAAGTGTTTCACTTTTTTTTAATTACTGTATGTGACATTATAAACTCCCTTCAGACAGGTAACAACTCTAAAAACTGACTTTTGTATCCTCCTCCTCTTCCTCTCCCTCCACGACCCCGGGGTCCCCCACCCCTTTTGCGTCCATCAGGGGCCCTTTTGGGGTAACCCATGGACTCCTCATCTGTGGGGGCCAGGGACCAGTCGCTGAGCTCATCTCTGTGGTCGGATTCGGTCTCAGATGCATTGGAGGCCTCAGAATTGGTGCCTGGGACAAATACAGTAAATAATCAGATAATTGGCACTACGCTTTAATTAGTGGATGAATGAAGCTTAAATATCAAACCAACGGCTATTATGTTACAGAAAGTAATACTATCATATGAAAACAATTGTCTTTCATTTAAATGCCCGGTTTCACAGACAAGGCTTAAGCCATGTTGCAGACTAAAATGCACATTCAAACTGCTTTAACTGAAAGCAACTTGCACGAACACATCTTAAAATATATCAGTGCCATTGTTTTTTTAATGTTTCTTTTCTATGGCACATTTATAAAAGCTACTTAAATGTCCTAATTTAACTAAGGCCTAATCCTGGCTCAATCTAAGACCTTTCTGTGGAACCAGGTCAAAATATTTTAAGTGTGATGTTTAGGGCCACCAATTTCCATAACTAGTTAAGCTCTACGTTTATCATTTGAGGCTGGTTATACCTGAGGCCAGTGTCGGGCCCCGTCTCCCTCTCCCTCCACGACCGAAGGGTTTGCCGCCCCCCCGTGACGGTCCCATTCCATTATCAGCCATGAAGGGTTTTTCCTTCTCAGGTCGTCCCGGCAGAGCTCTGGGTCCCCCTCCGATCTGTCTGAGCTGTTCATCGATCTGCAGTCTCTCCATTCGCAGCTGATCAACCTCCTGAACAAGACCAAACAAACATGAACAATGTACCGTCACACACGAACAAAGAGGCTAAATCAGAGTAGTGAACATCACATGATTATCTTTGGGGCATTAAGTATGTCACTAGTCAACAATTGCTGCTTTGCAACGAGTACTAATGTGCTCGGCGATCAGAATCTGCTCAACGAGAAGAACAAGTATTCTGAAGGAAATGTAAAATGCTTGTTCGAGCAGAACTCGTACCAACAACTGCACAAAACAACAAATGCTGAGGTCAAAAAACAACCCCAGGTGTCTGATATTCTAGGGACATATTGAGGAAATTCTTCTTGAGAAAGAATTTAAAAATGTCTTAAATTTCTAAGAAATTCTAAGAAGTGTTGTCTTGGGAAAATGAGAGGCTTTGGATTACTGATCTGATTGTATGGCAGTTCTATCAGAAAACTTGCTGATCAACTCAAACACCTCAGAGGCTGCTCGCGCTTTTATAAAGGTGCAGTAAGCGATTTCTGAGAAACACTGTTGAAAGTGGATAGGACTGAGCACCACAACACGTTTTGAACCAATCAGCTGTAGGGGGCGTGTCCACTCATGATGGGGGAGGAGAGAGAGTGAGAGACATTACAAAAGCTCACAGGAATACCACTGGAAAAAGAAGGGTGATGATTAGATATATTCGAATATTCCCACGTTAATATTAGAAAATCTTTCCAGCGCTGGAGAGACCGAAGCGGGAAGGCTTGAAAAAATGTTAGCTGTAACAGGACCGTTTTTTGTTCTTCCTTGTCATTCATTCAGCATCTAAGTTTTATTTTCGAGAAGCATTATTTTGCTTCGCTTTAGCTATGATGAAAGAAACACTTTAGACATTTTGGGGGTGGAGCAATGAAGGGAGGGGTGTGTTTGTTTGTGTTGATTTCAAATATCAACAGTGTTTTCTAGAAATTGTACTTTGATTGTTTTTAAGAGCCTGTCTGGTGCATACATTTGCGCTCTCCGAAAATTCATTAAACATCTTACCTTGTGTATTTACGAAGAGTTTAAGGTTATGGTGATTTTTAAGAATATTCTTTTCAGGAACTCATATTCCTCTTAAGTTTTGTTTAAAGAACTATCTTAAGAGAAAAATGATGATAATATCCGAGAGAAATGTTTTAGGGAATACAGTATTTTTTAAACTTATTCTTCAGTTAGAAAATAAAAATAAAAAAGCAGTTTAGAAGAATTTTATTCTCAAGATTGTTTGTGAGAATGCAGCCCATGGTCTCTAGTCAATTATTTATTGCAACACTATCAATTTTTTTTTTTTTTGCCATTTTATTGACCGCCAAACTGAAACTGTAAATTAAACGGAAATACTTAAACACCAAAGTTTAATAGTCAGGGTTTACGGGTTATTTTAATCAATAACCCCAAGTATGATCAATAGTAATTATGCAAGCAACCTAAAAAGTGGTTCTTACCTTTAGATAATTCAGATGGTAGTCCAGCAGAATACGTGCATTTGAAATGCTTTCCTTTGTCCCAACAAACACAAACGGCACCATTCCCTGCAGTTGCAATTAAAGTATGCGAAGTCAGTATGAATTATAATTTGTCAGCATGAATGATAAATTCCATATTGGATAGATACAGTCGACCAAGGAGTAGGATGTATATATATTAGGGATGCTCCGATCAGGATTTTTGCAAGCTTTATATAAGTATTATGTAGGCTCTCTGAATGATTTCATGTGATTTCAAGTGGCATACTTAACCCTTGTGCATCCTTATGGACATTTTTGTCTTTTTCAAGTTGTTTTTTCTTTTTTTCACTTTGCCTGTGTGCCAAAATTTGCCAAAAAATCTTTTTTTGCACTAGGTACACAAAATACTTCCTCTCAGGGCCTTTTGAACAAAAATGTCCACAGTGAAACCAATTAAAACTGCTATTGTTAATCCCAGGGCCATTTAACTATAAAATTATGCAATCTTTGTTAAGAGGCTTTCATTCTGTTGGCAAGGCTTCAAAATGTAACTTTTTACAATTTTTTTTACCAGATGGTGCCATTTTTTCAGGTATGGCCTATAAAGCAAATACTCGCTTTATTCGTGTTTTCTGCTTCGGCATATTTAGAGCCAGTTGGATAAATTATGCAACGATAACTGTAACGATAACTCTTAACGATAACTCTTTTTTTTTGAGATATCAACCTCAAATTTGGAACACAACTTGTTTAGATTTATGGCTTTGATTTTCTAGCCATTAGGGTTCAACATGTTTCATAAAATATACATTTTATATAAAATAATGTTCATAAAGCTTCACATTTTTATGACCGTTTTTTGACAGACATTTTTGTCCACTATGGACCCATGTGTAACTTTTTTTAATTGATGCAAAAGGGTTCAAAGTAATGGCTTATAGTTTTTTTTTTTTTTTTTTAAAGGTATCGAGTACATGGTCATCAACCTTTAAAATTGAGGAAAATAGATTTTGATCATGTTTAGAGGTTCTAATGTTACAACACTGTGGAGAAAACCCAAGAAAAAGTGATGCAATTTATTGATCTATTTTGCTTGTTATTCATGCTTGACATGATGACTATTAGAATCATATATGACAGGTCATAAAATCAAGTCCACTTGTTCACAATCATGACAACTGCATCTGGGCCAAATTTAGTCAGTTTCCATTAGTTGAACATTCAAATGACGTTGGAAAACACTGAATCATGATCGCGACGCGATCGGATCCCTGAGGTTCCATATTAGCCAAGCGAGCATGTCATAAGTTACTCCGTGAGGACTTTCTCCAAAACTACGCATCATGTTATGTTGGGTGTGGGCTCGATTGAATCGAGAAAACCTGCTCTAAATAAAGATGTGCGATCTACTATGGTTTACTAATACTAATTGCAAAGTTACAAAGCAGAATGTGGTGCAAAAGCCTCATCTGTATACTGTTTACTTGCATGTTTTACGTGATCAAATTGCGATCGGTTAGTAAGATTGGACACATTTAGTGACTACCGATCGAGTCATAGAATGTGACTATCGGCCATTATCAATCTGCGGCTGATCGATCGGAGCAACTCTAATATATATATATATATATATACACTCACTAGATTGCATTGTAGATGGCATTGAATTATGTATTCCTAAAATTGATTAGTAGGCTATAATACAGTCTTCACCAATTACTATGAATTAATGCATTTTCTCATGCATCATCACTTCTGCCACCCATAAATACAACAACGAGTGTGTTCAGCCGCCCACTCACTGACCTCCTCTAATGGAGAAGGCTTTTTGTCGTTTTCAGGTTCCACTCGAACTCTGACAACTCCCGATTTATCCACAACCTCTTGAATCAGCTTCCCACTCTTGCCAATGACTTTTCCTGCAGGACGGGGGTAGAAAATAATTTAATGATTCACATTAACCATCATGGTGCAGGACAGAAAGTCCAGTCCGTGAAGGAGAATGTTGCTCATTTAGTTTGTCCTTACCGACTAAATTCTTAGGAACTTTGATAATATCTTCAGAAAACTCCAGGTAGCTTCTGGCCTTCCGTACAGCTTCCTGGTCCTGGAATTGAAACAAAATTCATCGCAAAGACCCATCAAGACATCTCAGATATGCGTTTTAGGCTCACATATTCTAACAGCCAATTGACTTTACCGACACCAGAAAGTCCCCAATAAAGCAGTTACCTCTCCATAGATGTGAAACGTGCAGGTCTCTTCATCCAGATCTATGGTTGTGACCCCAGGAATCTTTCGTGCTTGCTGGATATTCGCCCCATGGGTGCCTATGGCCAATCCCATGAGGTCATCACGCACCACAAACTGCTCATGGAACCTTGAAGCCAGTTGCCGAGAGCTCTGGAAGAGAATTGTTTTTTATTAATTAAGCGAATGTTGTACTTAATGGAAAACCATGATGGCATGTGTTTTAAAAAGTGGTTAATTTTTTAGATTTAAGCTGTTTAAATGTTATGGTTAAAAAAATGCATGTTCAGTTCAGTTGTGGCTTTTGAGGAGGATATGCAAGGACACGTCTACAGTATTAGATTTTTAGCACATTTTCACGTGTGAAATTGCAGCGCTGCCTGATACACAAGAGTGCTTTCTGTATGAAACTCAACAGTGGGTTCAAAAGCCCTCAGCAGTCCAGCTACTCTTGTACCGTAAAATAAAAAAAGATTCCAGCACTGTTTAGCCACACATTTGATAGCATTCTCCAAATCTTCTCCAAATCAAACACACTTATGCAAAGAAATAACTGCATTAATAAAGTAGTTGTTAGATTATGGACATAAACAATTTATTCAATTAAACAGAAGTCAATAATGAAAAAAATATATATATCAAAGAAGAGATGTTTTTAAAGACATTTCAAACCATAAAACACATACAAATTCAAACATTGGTTGAAACACTACAATTTAATTCATTTAAAAAAAAACTATTCAATGCCTCATATGCGCTAATTTGAAAATATATATATATATATATATATATATATATATAAAAAGTGTTTCCCATACATTGATTTATCTGTGGCAGTTACCATTAACCATTACCAGTAACCATTGCTGTTAAATAAATTAAAATAGAAAGCGCAACAAGGCTTTGTGTCCTTATCAAAAGACTGTTTGCGCTGCGCAAAGAGAAGTGTGCACTTCTCTCACGTGATCAGCTCTGTGTATTAGACCCCAGTGAATGAATGCAGTGAACTCCATCTGTGCATGTGCTGAGTTTAGCGTGCATTTGGGAAAATAGCGGTCACCAGTAACGCATTATTTCCATAGTTGCCGAATACAGCATTTCACTAGATTTGTAATGAGACACATTTGTAAACTTGTTTTCCGCCAAAATAGGGACAACAGAAAAAGCTGCTAATGGAACGACAGCCGGAAGTAAACGGTTAATAATAAAAATAATTTTATATTATTATTAGTAGTAGTAGTATGTCGTGTAATGTAGACTGAGACACTATAACACAACTAAAAAGAGGTTTGAGTTCCCTTTAAAGTTCAGGTACAAGTCAATGCACTGACTTTTTCTTTGTTCAATTTGCACAATGAATATGGGTTGGAGCTCTTAATTTTTAACTCTTAATTTTGAGCACACGATTTATGAATTTAACTGCAAAATGTACAAAGTTATATATATATATATATATATATATATATATATATATATATATATATATATATATGTGTGTGTGTGTGTGTGTGTGTGTGTCCAGCCAATCTGTCACATTCAACTGCGTTTTCACCCCAAGTGTGTATTATTTGATCACAACATTTTATACACAAGATTTCATTATACACATTTTAAGAGCTAAAACAATACCTATATGGAGCCAATGCATCTGTAAATATAGCTCAGCATATCAACAGAGTATCATATTATGCCATAGCAGGAGCATGGGCCATCACAGTGGTGCATGTATGCACGTAATACCCTTTTGCACCTTTTAAATATAGACTTTCTCTACAGCCATCCCATGCATTAGTGTCCAGCAGTGATATTCTGCATGACTTTATAATGGTAAGTAATAAACCAGCGAAATTCATGATAACACTATCAGCCTTCCTCGATTCGGTATAAAATACGGTTGCACTACCGCAAAACAACAAGCATTTTACATAAAACGATCCAATGACCGCTTGAGAGTATCAGTAAGGTAGTCTTTGTGGACTTAGTTGTGAGTGAGAGTGTTGAACCTGACACTAAACGTCAGGGAGTCCAGGGCAATACCTCCAGCTGTCTGGTTGCTTCCTCATTCCTCAGTATCAGCGTCAGCTTTGTGCGCAGACTCCTGAAGTGCATGTCACTCAACATGCCTATTCGCTTCGAGGTGACCTCATTAACAGACTGAAAGAGAAAAAAAAAAACAATACACTTAAGAAAACGTCAAAAATCATACATGCGTTCAAAATTGGATTTGAAACATTCCAAGTTACCAAAATAACCAACTGCTTTTCTTCCGAGTCATAAGTGACGTTAAAGGCTCCGATCGCTTTTTTAAAGTCTTTATGTGCCGAGTCTTTCGCACACCTATCCAGAAACAAAAAACGATAGTTTACAAATTTGCGTGATATCATTCCGGTTTAAAGTCTGAAACAAAAGAATCCACTTCAATATGTAAAAGACATGAACTTACATCTGTCTCAAGTCTTCAGGAACATCTAGTCTGATTTTGAGAAAGGTGTTCTTTGATGCTGCTTTGTTGGGGTTCACAGGTCGTAGCCTCTCTAATGTGACGATTTCATTTAGCGTTGCATCACAGGCTGCGTATTCTATCACGTAAAACTAAGTGCAGGACAGAGCAACAAAACAGTTACAATACATCACATAATTCAGCATTCAACTTCATGCCTATGTATAGTATTCAGGAGAACCCTTACTGTAGCTCACTATCATTTAATGACCATGTTTAAGTGTTACATATTTTGCTAGTACTTTGTACATAAACTACTAAAATTGAATCTACTTTTATAGACCTTGTGTGAAATATAGGCTACAGAGCTACCGCTGAAACGAAGTTCAAAGACAAAATTGTGAAGATGCTTGTTTCTATGGCGCATAAAGTCTATAGAAAAGGGGCGGAGCTACATAAGGTCTATATAACAATACGAAATCGCTTACCTCGCCTTTCACCATGCGAACTTTGGCTAGCCACCATCCACAAGGCTCCTTATCATTGGCCCTGGAGTAAACCTGTGGAAGAGACAGGTAAATGTGGAAAATACGCAAAAAAGGGCACTATATAGACTTTAGTGCATGCGTGTAATATTTGTTTAAGGTTTAAAGAACGTTTTCCATGTTGAACAATCTTTGACAGCCCATACCTCCACTTCATCACTCTCGTTTATCTCTTTCTGAAAGCCGGTTGGAGGTGGAAACCGGACATCTTGGAAAGAAATCTGTCGTTCTGGCTGCCAACTGCAAAGCAATTTAAAAAAACTTAAATTTAGTTACAGAATTTCGGACACATTGCATTAGGAAACATCCCCATCAGAAATCACAAAGTTATATATTCACGTATGACAAGTGTATATTTATATTGAAGACGACATAAAACTGTACATCTGAAAACGAAACTATTTTGACCTCGCAAGGCGTTCGTGTGCTGAAGTTGGTACTCACTTGTTCTCAAAAGACACTGTGACTGTACTCTCCTGAACATCCTTAATATAAGCCTGGAAGAAATAATGAGGTATTAATTATGCACTGATCTTGCCTCAAAACCTAGACAAGACTGCATTTTTGGAGGGCATCAAAGGTGCCTATAAACAACAGTCTTGGAGTGCAATTCTACTTTACACTTGGAACAAATTAGATATCGTTTGAAGGGTACATTTTAATGGTTTGGCAAAAACTGGCACCCTTTTACCTGTTATCTTGATGGAAACCATATGGACTAATGCATCATTTTGGTAATGTAATGTTGTAACATTTCTTCCTCATACCTTTTTTAATTCAATGTAAACAGGTCTGATATGTATGGGATGGTTTGTGATGTGCTGTTTTTATTATTCTTTCTCTCTAATTCTTTGATTGGTTTTTATTTGTATATGTATGCACAAAAGAAGATTGCAAATCCTTCTTTAAAAGTTGTCTTCCAATATAACATTATTTGAGCAAAAAACACAGTCCACACTGAATGATATATCAACAGAATTGTATCATTCTGAGAAATGAAATTCCTTGACTTTCACATTACTTTTCTAGCAGTCCATTAAAACAGTAAAATTATAATTTCCAGTTTATTATTATTATTATTTAGAGTGGATTATAGAAAATACATATATAAACTGAATTAAAAATCAGTCTTCTATGAATTTCGTAGGACTGTCTGTATTAATTTCAATTACTTTTCCCGTATGGAAACAAACATTTTAAAATCCCCTGGTACATTTGTAACCACATGGTTTGTAACCATTTACATTATTATTCTAGCCGTCCATGAATACAGGAAAAGTATCATTTCTAGTTTATTATTATTAATATTATTTTGAGTGGGTCATACAAATGCACACAAAATTATACAATGAATAAATTATTTTCGGATTGTATTCATTTCAGTGACTTTTCCCAGGCGTGGAAACAAGCTTTTTAAAATTCACTGATATTTAACGTTACAAGTTTTCCATGAACATGAAAAAAAAAAAATTGCCTGCTTTATAAACTGCTAAGTTACAACAATACATTACAACTTCATTGTCATAAACTGTATAGATAACGCCATTTTAAAGCATAAAGTTACAGACTCGGGAAACATATAAATTAATTTTAATACCATTTACATTGTCATGTACGCTTTAAAGGTCTAGAGCCATACAGATGATTTTAAAATGTAAAATGAAATACATTACATCAATCGCCCATAAGTGGAGAACTCAGTGTGTACCATACACAGATCCATACAGAACCGAGCCAGCTGACAGATATTCCGGTGTCAACACACTAGATATGCATTAATAATACACATGATATCGAATAATTTCGATGAATCTTTAACGCCTGTCCATGCAAACACACGTCGAAGAGGCCTCGAAGGCCTACTGCACCATCGAGCATTTGAGCTCTGCGTTCACGACGGACTGGATCAAATTTTACACACATTATTTGCATCATCCGTTGAGTTAGGCACACACAGGAGGCATATAAGACGAGATCTGAAGCCCACCTTGTAGAAAGCTCCACTCGCCCCTCGCACTTCCACCGCGAGCTCGTCCATGTCTCCAGTAATCTAATACACAACTGATCACAGCTGCAGCAGACGCGCGCGCTCTGTAACACACAGCAGCCTTATGCTCGGACGGTGTCGTAACTACCGTGTGTACCGATGTTTGTGCTCGTTTTCAACGAAATGAAAGCAAAACATTGATGTGTAGACGGTCTGCAGCGGCCGCTGTTGAATGCATCGATGTAAACACAAGAGCCTCCCTATTTCCCCCCCGTCACGTGACACAGGCCCGCTTCCCTTCCGTCGAGAAGCCACGCCGCCGTCACGTGACACGCGTCAGCTTTGCTTCTTCTGCACGCCACTTTTCTGCAATTAAATTAGCTTGACGTGCTACGTATTATTTTTTAAAATCCCAAACATATAATATAAAAAAATATCCGTTTGACTTTTTTTTTAAACAACATTATACAACAACACTATGAATAACAACCATTAACAACCAGGGGGAAATAATACACTAAAATACAGCTAATATATATATATAATGTGCTGCCCTGTTTCACACATTAACACCAATGTTGGATTTCATAGGCAGAAGCCTATGTTTTTAATAATCCTTATTCATTTTTGAAGCAAAAAAAGTACATAACATAGTGAGTCTTGAACAATGTCTAGCATTTCTGTATTTTACACCAAAATAATGGAGAGGATGCCAATATTGTGTGTTTTAGGCCAATAGGTTATGAAAGAGATAAGAGAAAAGAGAAAGAGATAACATAATATGTTATGCCAATAATTGGCAACATTTTCATAATAATATTTCATTTCACCTAATATTTCAAAGGAATTTATATATATATATATATATATATATATATATATATATATATATATATATAATTTATTTCACTTTTCACTTTTTACTGTACACATTTACTGTAACTCCTGGTGTACAGTCGACATGTATTAAATCAATGCTGTTTTGTAACAGAAAGTTATAGTCTGAATTAGAAAACCCTGTTACATTTTCCTGAGATAATGAACATTTCGAAAATTACTCAGATTTAAATAATAATTACAAAATATTATCATTTTTCCAAAAGAGTCATAAATTGGATCACTAAATTAATGCCAGTCATGTTTAAAGACCAAGGAGAAGGTGTTGTGGTGAAATCTCCAAACATTTTGTATCTCTGAAAACTAAAATCTCTTCACAGGACATCCAGACTTAAAACTGTGACATGTATAGTGTCAGATACATTTTCTAAAATATAATGTCCATGAGGACAAAAGTATGGGTCCCAAGAGGATTTTACACTGAAAAAAATAATCCTGTAAAAAAAATGCTAAACTACAGGCAGCTGTGGTTGCCAGCATATACCACAAAAATACAGTGTGTTACTGTTTTTGACATTACTGTAACAGCTAAATACCGTTTTGTCAGCTACAGCTATGCTGTTAAATTACAGTTTTATACTGTAGCTGACAAAATGGTATTTAGCTGTTAATTGCAAAAACAGTAACACACCGTATTTTTACGGTATGATGCTGGCAACCTGTACTTTACAGTTTTTTTTAAAGGATTATTTTTCACAGTGTATGTTTGAAAAAGGTTACAAATGGCTTTATAATTGTTTTTGTGAATCAATAACAAGAAAATTTTAGGTAAATCACAAGTGGGCAATTCATAAGAATGATATTTAAAAACACCTTCAAACTAAATTTGACTATGGGGACTGAACCAATAGCAACCAACTGCTTTAGAGTAAATGACAAGTTAAGGCCTCAATTTTCATGTTTGCAGTAAAATCTTCTTGAAAGGATACATCTGTCATTGTGATATTTGCATATCCAACATCTGAGTTACACTTACCCAATGGACAAAAAAGTGAGATTATCTCAAGTAAGAACATTTTAGTTGCCCTTGTGACCACTGATTCACCTAGCACTCAAGAAATATAATGTTGTATGGCACTGGGCGAGACGGCTATGAATATTCTCGGTTGTCAAGTTTGGTTGAAAAGGCTTAATGATCCGGAAATAAGACGGAGGGAAGATTAACTTGTGGTGCTGAAGAATCCTGCGTGTGCCATGGACAAGTCGATCATGGAGGAAATATTACTCGAAGCACAAATGATGAAACTGCGTTTGTCATATTTTGGTCAGATGGTTTGAAGGGAAAGATCCCTGGAAAAGACATCATGATTGAAAAGCTAGAGGAAGCTGCAGAGGAAGACCGCCAATGAGATGGATCGATACGATCACAATGACGACAGGATAGATGCTGGAGGATCTCATCAGACTAGCACAAAACACAATCCTTTTGAATTCTTTAGTCTATCAAGTCACCAAGACTCGAGCCCAAATTAATGAGATATGTACATGATGTACATTGATCAACCACAAAATTTAAACCACCTGTCAGATCTTCCAAGCCAACAGGGGCTTTCATGGATTGGATTTGTTTGTAGATTCCATCGATGCTCTATCGAATTGCCATCCACCTGATGTAAAAGAAAACGGGACTCATCGCACCAGGCGACCTTATTCCATTGCTACATGGTCCAGTTCTGATGCTCACGTGCCTATTGTTGGCGCATTCGGCAGAGGAAAGGGGTCATCATGGACATGGGCACTCTGACCGGTCTGCGGCCACAAACTGCAATGATTTTTCCTAGTTTAGCTTTATTCAGCAATAATTGTTTCTCGTAGGCCTGGTTTCACAGACAAGGAGATTAAGCCAGTTGTAAAGTTGTATGTCATAAACATGTCATCTCTGTATGTTTTGCAAAAAATAATAATAAAAAAATAAATTAAAGTAGACTTTGAGCTGTATGCACGTCCCAGCCGGGTTCGTCACTTATTGGGGTCCCCTAGAAACATTTTCCGTTGTGGTCTGTGTTATTTGAAGCGCGTTTCTGTATTTGGCGTGTTGTGAACTTTTGCAGTGCGTTTCTGTATTTGGTTGTGTTGTAAGTATTTGGAGGAGCACACATGTGTTGTGAAACTGATACCGTAATACATACAGTAGGTGAAAAACAGTATGTAAGCCGAGTGGTAGCTATGTCGTAATTCATAGTATTCATAAAATGTATACTATGAATGGCAAATGGTCCTAGATGACCCACTACTTCCGGCGAGATTCAGAAATGCACATTCGATGGACACTTTACTATCCCATGAGTCCACGGGAGAGGATTTGTGCGTGGAGGTGTCCACACTTTATTTATATACACACGACACATTGATACTTTATAGAACACATTTTTTTAATGGTCGCCAAGTAAGTAAACCAAATTCAAAACCTATACACTATGCGAGTTTGGACGCAGCATGACTGTTTATTTGCTGCCAAATATATCACAACCCTTGACAGGTGCCATTGAAATGATATAATCAATGTTATTCAATTTAACTGTCAGTGGTTTTAATGATTGGCTGATCAGTGTCTATGTATGTATGTTCCGTGTGTATGTATGTGTGTGTGTGTGTGTGTGTGTGTGTGTGTGTGTGTGTATGCAGTTTGGCAATATTCCCCAGGTTGGTTTTCAGTTTACGATGTTTTATGTTTAACAAATTTTGCTACTGCACATTACAATTTTTACAACAGTAAACAGTATGTTTATATATATATATATATATATATATATATATATATTGTACTGTTGTATATATATATATACTGCCAGTCAAAAGTTTTGGATCGGTAAGATTTTTTATGTTTTTAAAAGTCTCTTCTGCTCACCAAGGCTGCATTTATTTGATAAAAAAAGTAATATTGTTAATATTATGACAATTTAAAATGACTATTTTCTGATCAAAGCTGAATTTTCAGCATCATTACTCCAGTCTTCAGTGTCACATGATCCTTTAGAAATCATTCTAATATGCTGATTTGATGCAAAACATTCATTATTATTATAAATGTTGAAAACAGTTGTGTAGGACAACTGACAACTTTCAGGATTCTTTGAAAGTTCAAAAGAACATTTAAAAATCGATTTTTTTGAACATTTAAATATAATTGTTTATAACATTATACTTTACTGTAACTTTTGATCAATTTAATTCATCCTTGATGAATAAAAGTATTGATATCTTTTACCCCAAACCTGTACTGACCCCAAACAATTGAACGGTAGTGTTTATTGTTACAAAAGCTTTCTATTTCAGATAAATGCTGTTCTTCACTTTCTTCTCATCAAAGAATCCTGAAATAAAAATGTATGCGTTCCACATTGATAATAATGAGAAATGTTTCTTGAGTATCGAACCATCATTAGAATGATTTCTGAAATTTCTCATAGAAAACAGGTGTTTTAAATTGTAATAATATTTAACAATATTCCTGTTCTGTATTTTTAATCAAATAAATGCAGCCTTGGTGAGCAAAAGAGACTTCTTTTTAAAACATTAAAAATCTCACAGATCCAAAAATTTTGACTGGTAGTGCATATACAAAGTAATTGTGTACTGTACATGTTAAACTGCATTCTGACACATCATTGCATTTTTGCCTGTAATTTTTTAGTACACCACTGGATGTCAGTGTTGTATAATGACTGTTTCATGAGTCCAATCACACTGCTATACAATTTTCGGTGCTGTTTATAGTATATATTTCAGACACCACGTAATAGATTGTACAATATCAGGTTTCTTTTTATCATTAAAATATACAAGATTCAGTTGTCAAAAATGCTGAGTAATTTCCTTCGTTGTACTCCAAAAAAACTCAATGCGATCTATTTTTTGATAAAAACAAGTCCATAGGAAATGCATTACTCATGTTAACCAACAGCATCACACTCACTCCTTGTTTCTAAACTCGTCCCGACACAATCCAATGTGTCCACTCTCACTCACAGCAGGCCGCTGGTGTTGTCTGACCACATCACGCTGAAGAGGAGCGAGAATGACGTATAGGCAAGAGGAGAAACATGTGGCCGGTGTGAGCGATACATGGCTGCCCTTCTCAAGCCCCTGCTGAAACGGATGAGATCAGTTGTGTGATGCTCTTGTCCCCGGTGGTCTGGCAGGGTGGGCAGCTTGATGGTGTGAGCACTGAAACTCTCTCTTCAGACCGCAGGTGGCCTGCCAGAACACATCAAGCAATCATGTGTGCTTGATACAGGAGGTGAGGAGGTCTATCGGTGATAGAGACACAGCGGTGGATGAAGTAGGCTACACAAAATCTGGACATTTGATGAAAAATACTCCAGTAGAAGTATGAGTAAATAGGAATAAAAGCCACCCGTTACTGTAGCCTATATGTATATGTATATTCTACAGAATTGGTTCAGTCAGAAAAATATGTCTTTTTCCACAAATGTTGTATGTATGCAAATTATATGATATCCAAGGCACACGTTTCTAGTAATTGTGCAGTTATTTCTCATATTGTATATACAGAAAGTTGTGGAATTTTGGAACCAAATTAGTCACTGCCGAAATACAATAATATCTATAAGAAGGGTTATATTGACCTATTAAGATTATTAAAAGTTTGCTTAATTGCAGAAAAAAAAAGTGTTTGGTAGTGACGTCCCTTAAAGATTTTTAAACTTTTGAACACACTTACCTCAAATTAATGGGACATTGTTTATTGTATTTCTATTTTTTTATTTGATTCTATGAGTATTCACCTGCAGTCATTTTTTGGAAGTGAACTGCAAAATCTACAAGGTATAAAGCTATCTTGAAGTTGCAAAAAAAAAAAAAAGATTGACTCACTGTTACAGAACGAACCAGAGGAGAGACGTACAGATCCATTCGCAAGGCTTTATTCCAAAAACGTAGTCTTAGTACAGGCAAGGTCAATGAACAGCAGACAGGTATGGCAGAGGCATAGCACAGAGAAACCCTAAGGGCAAGCGTGGGTCGACGAGGTGCAAACAGAATCCGAAGGGCTAGGCTGAGGGAGAATCCAAGTGACACAGGCAGGAATCAAAACACGAAGGACAAGGCAAGACTACAGTTCAATGGAAGGCTCAGTAAGTAGCTAACACTTGGGGAGTGTTAAACGCTGACAATACAGTACAAAGAAACAATATCCGGCAACAGAGAGAGGAAGTCCAAGGGTTATAAAGGGTGTGTGATGGTTCTCAAGTGTGAGCGTGATTAGTGGAATCAGCTGTGTGAATCGTCAGTGCAATGAATGATGGGGATTGTAGTGAAGTGCAAGAGTCCATGCTGTGAGTGGGAGACCTCTGGTGGTGAATGTCCGGAAGTGAATGGACCAGATACGTGACATAGCCCCCCTCCAATGAGCGGCTTCCAGACGCTCCAATAACATCCAAGGCGGGACGGAGACAAAGATCCTCACAGCGGAGCAAAAGACCACCAGAGCAGAGCAGGCTGTGCAGGCGACCAGGGCGGAGACGACCCCTTGGGGATCCTTCTGGCGGCCACGGCGGAGAGGATCCTTCTGGCGGCCAGGGCGGAGAACACCCCTCAGGTGGTCCTGGCGGAGAGGATCCTTCTGGCGGCCACGGCGGAGAAGACCAGAGAGTAATAGGAACCGACACCGACTCCGGAACAGGAACAGACACTGGCTCTGGAACAGGAACTGGCTCCGGAACAGGAACAGACATGGGCACAGGAACAGACACTGGCTCAGGAACAGACACAGACTCTGGCTCTGGAACAAACACAGACATTGACACAGGAACAGAGACAGACACAAACACTGAAACAGACGCTGGCTCTGGCTCAGGAACGGCAGACACTGGCTTCGGCTCAGGAACAGCAGACACCGGCTCGGGAACAGCAGACATCGGCTCTGCGGACGTGACGCGTAGCGTCTCTGGCTGTGCGGACGTGACGCGGACAGTCTCTGGCTGTGCGGACGTGACGCGGACAGTCTCTGGCTGTGCGGACGTGACGCGGACAGTCTCTGGCTGTGCGGACGTGACGCGGACAGTCTCTGGCTGTGCGGACGTGACGCGGACAGTTTTTGGTTGTGCGGACGTGACGAGGACAGTCTCTGGCTGGACGTGGCTGACGTGAAGCTCTGGCTGGACGTGGCTGACGTGAAGCTCTGGCTGGACGTGGCTGACGTGAAGCTGTGAAGACCCTGGACTGGACAGGACCAGTGGTGAAGGTTCTGGATGGGTAACAGGGCTGGACAAGAATTCATAAATAGTCGCCTCTGACACCTCCAAAGGTTCTGCAGCAGATGCCGCCACCTCTGGAGGTTCTACAGTGGTAGCATCAAGAATCTGGTAAAGTTCATTAACAAGACAGGTACCGTGCTCATCTATGGTTCCTTTGACCCTGACATGACAGGCTGAGAGGACATTGCTGGGCGCAACCACCATACAAGGGGCTGAAGCGAACACCGCCGCTTCAAGAGGTTCTGCAGCTCGTGCCCCCACCTCTGGATTAACTGCAGCGGGTTCCTTAGCCTGGGGCAGTTCTGAGGTGGTATACGCAGCCCAAACGCAACATAGAGCGATCCCCATCATGGGAAGCGCTTCTGACAGGGTAATCAGTGCAGGATCAGAGGGATCAAAGTGAGTGGGTTTGGGGATACCAGCTGTGCGTGCAGAAACCAGTGGTGCATCCCTCACACTGGAAACCAGACTGGGAAATCGAAGCACTGACCTTGAATATCTGGGTGTGGCAGACAGGACGTGAGAAGATTCTGGCTGGTCAGTGGTGACATGACGAGACTCTGGAAAATCAACTGTGACTTGGCTTGACTCGTGACGATCAACTGTGACTCGGCTTGACTCGTGACGATCAACTGTGACTCGGCTTGACTCGTGACGATCAACTGTGACTTGGCTTGGCTCGTGACGATCAACTGTGACTTGGTGGGGCTCTGGAAGATCTGCTGAGACGTAACATGGCTCTGGAAGATCTGCTGAGACGTAACAGGGCTCTGGAAGATCTGCTGAGACGTAACAAGGCTCTGGAAGATCTGCTGAGACGTAACAGGGCTCCGGAAGATCTGCTGAGACGTAACAGGGCTCCGGAAGATCTGCTGAGACGTAACATGGCTCTGGAAGATCTGCTGAGACGTAACAGGGCTCTGGAAGATCTGCTGAGACGTAACAGGGCTCTGGAAGATCTGCTGAGACGTAACAGGGCTCCGGAAGATCTGCTGAGACGTAACAGGGCTCCGGAAGATCTGCTGAGACGTAACAGGGCTCTGGAAGATCTGCTGAGACGTAACAAGGCTCTGGTGCGGCTGCCATTATAGGCACGGAAGGAATGGTGCATTCCTCTGCGAACCCCACAGTGAAAAACGACCCTGTTAATAGTAGAGCATAATCTAAAAAATGACTGAGCGATGTACGAGGACCCTCATGGATTAATCGAGATCTTAAGGGTTGATTTATGCCGTCACAAAAAAAGTCAATGAGAACGCAATCAGGCAGATCAGAAAAATATGCTAACTCCAAAAACTCATGAATATATACCTCTAGCGGTCGCTTACCCTGTTCTAGGGCTAGTAACAGTCTTGCAAGGTTAATACCTGACCAGTGTTCTTCCGAAAAGCCGCTGGATCCTTGTTTGGCCGGATATTCTGTTACAGAACGAACCAGAGGAGAGACGTACAGATCCATTCGCAAGGCTTTATTCCAAAAACGTAGTCTTAGTACAGGCAAGGTCAATGAACAGCAGACAGGTATGGCAGAGGCATAGCACAGAGAAACCCTAAGGGCAAGCGTGGGTCGACGAGGTGCAAACAGAATCCGAAGGGCTAGGCTGAGGGAGAATCCAAGTGACACAGGCAGGAATCAAAACACGAAGGACAAGGCAAGACTACAGTTCAATGGAAGGCTCAGTAAGTAGCTAACACTTGGGGAGTGTTAAACGCTGACAATACAGTACAAAGAAACAATATCCGGCAACAGAGAGAGGAAGTCCAAGGGTTATAAAGGGTGTGTGATGGTTCTCAAGTGTGAGCGTGATTAGTGGAATCAGCTGTGTGAATCGTCAGTGCAATGAATGATGGGGATTGTAGTGAAGTGCAAGAGTCCATGCTGTGAGTGGGAGACCTCTGGTGGTGAATGTCCGGAAGTGAATGGACCAGATACGTGACACTCACTTATTGACAACTTTATTTATTTCATTTATGGTTGGTAAGTAACTTCAAAGTAACAAGGAACATGTTTCTTGAGATGTAGTCAAGATATAATGTTTGGTAGAGTAGTAAAAGTACGGGCCCTATCATACACTGGGGCGCAATGCAGCGCTAGGAGCGACGCAAGTGTTTTTTGCTAGTTTCAGCCTGACGCAGTTATCATTTTCACGTCCTGCGCCACGCTGTTTAAATAGCAAATGCATTTGCGCCCATCTGTGCGCCCATGCAGAGCATGCTGGTCTGAAAACGAGGTGTGTTCAGTCGCATTGCTGAAATAGACCAACTGAAACTGCAGTATTTTTTTTTTTGTTATTTAAAGCTCCAGTCCGTAACTTTTTTAAGTTAAAAATAATCCAAAATAATTATATTAAAAAAAAACTTATTCTGCCAGTGGTCAAAACTATCTGCTTGCCATAGCTAGATTCAAAACGGTTAGCTTGTAATAATGATTTTAATTCCAGTGGTACTGGTGGGTTTCCGCGGGAAATTCGAGCATGTCTTTGCGTCATTACGTCACACCCGTACACATAAAGAAGGAGTTTCGGCTCCTTCGGCTATACTGCGCGTGACGAGATGTTTAGATGTATAGGCTTTTCTCGCAGCACTTTACATAATTAAACTTATGGCATCCAGAAAGATCCAAACAACAATTATCAGTGTCAACTGGAGATTCAGCAGTTATAAAACCCAAAAGACTTCGTACTTCGGATTTAAGGTGGCTAGAGAAAGAGAAAGAAACCGTCTCATGCGAACACAAGGACTTAAACATCGGCGGGGCTTTTGAAAAGTGCGTGAACTCCGTGTTTTGAAGGGGTTCAAAAAGGAAGAAGAGACGGCTTTTTTCTGCTGAACAAGTAAGTTAAGACATTTCAATAGTTCAATCGTGTAACAGTACGTTTTCTTAATTCACACAGTTATGGAGTTTCCTTTGTTGTGCCTTTCTCGTTTTGCTATTATGGAGAATATGAATTCTGAACTACACAGGTAACCATAAAACACATTAAATTTAACATTAGTCAAGCAATGCTGATGTGATGTTGTTAACATGAACAATTTGAGAACAAAGTAGGCTATAATTTGCACGGTTGCTGTAAATCGCGTTGATTAAATCTAACGAAGCTTATCATGTCGAATGCTTTTTCCCCCTTAGTTGGTCAGAACAAAAATGGATGTTACTTAATTGTTCAGAAGACATTTTCTTATGAAAATTCTTATGTTGGTCAAACTTTCAAAAAGTGAATCTGTGATTCTGTATGACAGTATCCACACAGCGCGGTGACTGACAGCAGCACTCGCCTCAAAGCACTGTGTTCATCCGCGCTGTTTCATGCCGATTTACAACCCACGTAAAGATGATAATTCCGCGAATCACTGCAGTTACAGATTTCGAACAGAGAGATGGCGACAAAGAGGAAAAGCTACGGACTGCAGCTTTAAAGAGCGCGTAAGTAATATGTGCCTATAGGCGAGTCCACAATGCACGTACACTCTGCTTATTACACAGGGATGCGCAGCAGCTCACAAACATGCCAAATATTAAAAATAAAAGGTTTACAATGTAAAAGATTATTATTGTGTACATAAAAATATGGTGGAATCCTTTAAGCTCGAGCACGAGCAGATCCGTTTGCGCTCTGGAGACACGTTCAGTCTTTCCACTGTCAAATTCCGTCATGTAAATAGCGAATCCACCATGGCGCGAGCGCATCTGGCTTTTAAAGGGCATGTGGGATGAGACTCTGATTAGTTTGTTGCACGTAAAGCACAAAACAGACCCATTACTCATTAAGAGGATAGGGACAACACTTTTAGACCACGCGCCGGGAGCGCCCACCATTTTTCCCGTCGTTAAACTAGCAAAAGTGGATTCGGACACAGCCTAAGTGCACTTGCGCCGTGAGCTTTCAAACATGCGCTTAGATCGTTAAAAAAGGTTTTCCAAAATGAAAAAAAACTGTACTGGGATTGTAGTACATATATTTAAAGAGAGAGAAAGAGACTAAAACAAGATTAGAAAATGATTTTAAAAACATTTCAGAAGAATGAATAAACACATGTGGCTGGGTGCGGTGTTACGCCAGTCTGGCTTTCTTCATGTCATGTTTAAAAATGCATGAAGGCCTTTTGCACAGATTTCTATTTTTTTGATGTTATCATAACCTCCTAGACATAATTAATGTACATCCCTTACCACCGCCTAACAGCAAAATGAATATTTCATTACTAATCCCGTCAGACGTCAATCAACCGTTTCACGAAAAGAAATTGGAATGATTGTCACCTCGATAGATAGACAGACAGACCTTTGAAACACGACTGAGGTGACAGACACACAGGGACAAAGAGAGCACTTCTAGACCGTTAGAATGATGCAGAAAGTGACGGCCAGTGTCCAATTTAGCTGACTTGTCCATCACCGGGCTGTGATCAGGGCAATGTGGGGCCAAGGCCTTGTCATTGTCATTTTTTTCTTTTGTTGTCTGACTGACTTGCTTCTTAGAGCTTGTCTTCCACTGTCGCACGTGTACAAGCCAACCCAGTGAAAACATGTCTTTATAATGTTAGAGAAGCTCTCCTGGTGACTGAAGGTGTCTCAGCTGAGGTGCAACCGCTCAAAGCTATATTCAACTATTTTTGAAGGTGAGGCACCTTTGGATCTGCCAGGGATCAATACAGAGCGGAGCAGAGGGGATATCGATAGAAGAGGTTATTTTAAAACCAAGAATACCAGAAAACGGATCTGTATCCGGGGCAGGCTATATATGTGGAGCACATGTGCAAACAAACACACATCAACACCTGAAGTGTCACATACTGTATGTACACAAACACACACAAACATGGAGAAAAAAGATAATTCTGAAGCTGTAAACAACCCTGACCTCTTACAGTGTTAACTCTGTCAGAAACAGAGAAAACATGGACTTGCTGCGTAACAGTTCAACTCCAACAGTCATTATTTAGTGTGCTCACATTGTATTTTGTGTATGATAGGTAAAATGTGTTTATTCTATTGTAACGTTTTAGGTCCGACGAGGATGATAGAGATGCAAAAGGTCCCAAACAAATGTATTTATTAAATAAAAACAAACTTAGGTAATCCACAGCTATGAAGGCAACGTAACACTGAGTAACAAGAACATTACCAGACAAAGAACTGAATGAAATGAGTAACTTAACCCTCTGGGGTCCTTCATTTCAGAGTCACACTCAGGACCTTCGGGTCCAAATGAGCCGGAAGGGTGGGATTAATATTTGTTAAAAAAAAACATCTTTTTTTTTTTTTACTTGTTTTTTTATAATATTTTTTCTTTTCTTTTTAGGTGTTTTGAGATCATTTCAAAAATAAAAATGATTTATAATTAATATTAATGCAATAATTATGACCCATTTTTTCCCCATTGAATATAATAGATTTTTTTTTTTTTTTTTAAAGCTGTATTTCATTTTAGAGTCAAGCCTAAGCGTCATGAAAGCAATTTTTGAAATGAGATGGATGCCATCTGGTGGACAAACTGAGCATTTTAAAAATTCAAAACCCATATGTAATCTGAATTTATTAGTGTGCATGTGTATACAAGTGTGTGTGTGTGTGTGTGTGTGTGTGTGTGTGTGGATGTGTCTGTTTTGCACTCTTGATGTTTTATAGATTCACCCCTTCACTGTTGTGTGCTTTTTTTCTGGATCATGGCTTATTTAGATTGTACGCACAAAAAAAACTCTGTATTTTCACATTTTTGCCAATTTCCCATTCATTTCCTATGCGGGTCCATTTGGACCCGAAGGTCCTGAGTGTGACTATTTTTTTTACAACCACTTAGACTATTCAAATCCTGTCCCCAATTTTTTTGGTGTTCATATACCAAGTACCAACAAAGTCACCAAATTTCGGACCATTCCGATAAAGCTATGATTAAAAAAAATTATATATTTAAATGCTTCGGGTCCATTTGGGCCAAAGGACCCCAGAGGGTTAAATAAACAGGTGACAACTTAATCATCATGGTAAATGAAAAATAAAACAAAGGAAAACAAACTAAAAGTCCATGAAAACAAAACAAACAGGCAGTCTGTGACAACTGTACATTTAATTTTAAATGCATTCTCTTGACATAATCTTTTTTTTTTTTATACTGTATATAAAGTTGCATGTAAGAAAATGTTATGCTTATGAATTAACATGGAAATCATGGTTTTTGGACATGGTTCCAAAGAAAGGCATTTAATTGTATTGAATTACACTGTATATACATATATATATATATATAAAAAAAAAACTGTACTTGCAGATCATATAACATTAATGAAATTAAAGGACTACTTCACAAGCTAAAGCACACTTTTAAAAGCACATTTACACTAACACTTTATATACACTCTAATAATCTTTGTTTATGCTTTAAAGTAGTACACTTATTTTGATGTGGTGACTAAATAACCCAGACAGCAACATACTGTAGTGTCAGCCCACATCTGGTACGTATTGAATCCACATGTACCAAATGTGGGCCGGATCCGTCAGGTAATGTCAAGAATCTGAAAGCGGACCCAGGCGCAGAATAGCTGTGAAGGGTTTTTTTTTATCATCAAGACTGTAGACAGGGCACAAGGAGAGTGAGGTGTGAAACAGTTCAAACAGTAGGGCTGACGACACGATGACAGGAAAGGAGGACGACCACTGAAACCAGTCCTGGGTGACAACGGGCTTGAGAACTGCAAAAGAAGAGGCAGCAGGTGGAATGATGTTGAGGAAGACCAGGCAGGAACACAAGGAACCAGAGGCTTGATGATCTCTTAGCTGCCATGCAGTGAATGTCAGTGGTCAGAAAATCTCAGGATGCAGGGCAGGGACAAACACAAGACTCACAATGAACAAGACAAAGACACAACAAGAAAACAGAGCAAGACAAGAGAGTAATTAAATAGGAAATGTAAAATTAAAGACGGACACAGAACAAAGATAACTAGGAATAAAATGACTGGAACTTGCAATCAAAAAATAAAACAAAAGAACAAACTGACTGGGAACTATACGATAATCTAGAGTAGAAATAAAATCAAAAGAGAAAAAACCGAAGACTAAAACTAACTAAAACAAGACTGGAAGGAAAAAAGACAAAAGGATACACTAGAGCTAGAACGATCAATATCACAACAAGAACTAAGTTTACCCATAGGAAGGCCAACAGGAATAAACCACAAAGCACACAAACCAAACCAGCAAAGACATGAGGGAAAGAGGCACAATATAAAGGGACCAGAGCACATGAGGATCAGGTGAGGACAATTAGTGAAACGAGGAGTGGACTAAACAAGGTGGCGTGGTAACATGAAACAAGGAGGCGGGACAAGAGGAGCACATGGCCAACACAAACAAAGACACAGCCATATGCTCAAGCACAAGACAAACAAGGAAACATTAAACAGTGACAAAACAGACAAGACTGTCACGGCGAGACCCCTGATCTGGGCCAACACTATGTTGCTGTCTGATATTACAAAGACTGTGAACTGTGAAGTACTGAATTGTGGAGTTAGACCGTTAAACAGTTTTTCACCATTGCTATTTTCCGGATTTTTTGGGCGGGGCTAAAACGGGGCTCGATGACGCACTGGAGCTCCTGAGCTCCTGGACACGCCCCTACTTGATGATGCACTGAGGCCACTGAGGCTGGCTCCTCCCCTAACAATAGAGCACATTCGCATCAGTCCACCGCTCAATCGCTAGTTACTGTCGCTATTAGTTACTACAGCCTACAGTTTGCTAGCTAGCTATGCCTTCGACACGGAAATACGTAGGCTACTACCTGGATGCGATCATGTACAAAACAGATCGGTGTCTTTATTTAAATTTCCTAAAAACGATCACATCAAGAAGAGGTGGATTAATTTTGTTGAAGAGCCAACCTTGATGTAGAGCTGAGGATCACCGCCAACACCCGCCTCTGTAGTGATCTTTTACACGGGATAGTTTTATAAACTTTCATCGGAGACAACTGGGATTCACTGATAATCCGCTGTTACTGGTGAATGGGGCCGAACCGACTGTCTCCCGCCTCGGCCTTCATCTCCCCGTCCCGAAAGCAGTATCACCTAATATCAGCGTCGGCAGCTTTCCCGTGAGTGGGCGTGGTTTCAGCGCAGCCAGCGGACACGCCCCCAGCGTTTGAGAGCAGCTAATTTTTTCAAGATTTTGATAGCTTATTTTATGTACTTGCCGGCTTTTTTATCATTCAAATTTGGCTGGGTGGCTAATAACACATTTTTCTGTGGTGTGACAACCTCAGAACACATACTTAATTTTGACTTTACAGGGACTTTAAATTTAATATATTTTAAATGAATATTGAAACTACATCATTACAAATGTGTAATAGCAAATATATTTAAATACATTATATAAATGTGTCAATAGAAATCACATTAAAATCTATTTTATTTTATAATAAATGCTTGCCATAAATTCAGCAGTACACTTTAACCATATCTCATAGACAATAGAAGTAATTACATATAACGATGTAATTAAGTCCTACTTAAGTGGGTCAAAAATTGCACTAAATGTTAGCTAACTGCATTAAAAAAAATAAGAAATAATATATTCAACCCGATCACACTAAATGAGTCTCAATAGCACGCAGTGTGTTTATCGTGCAATTTATACGCGAAAATGAGTTTTTACATGCATAGGATACGCATGGGTAGGTTAGGGTAGGTTTAGTAGTGGTGTGGGGTGCGTGTGTATTACACGCAAATGAACTGCGCATCAAATGCATGTGAAAACTGCGTATCATATGCACGTAAAAACTCATTTTCGCGTATAAATTGCACAATAAAACACAATGTGTGCTATAGAGACGCATTTACGTGAGAACAGGCTGATATATTAATTGATTTATTGATTAATTCTTCTTCTTCTTCTGGTTGTCTGTTACGTACTGCTATGAGACAAGAAGGTTGAGATCTAAATGCAGCTTTTAATAATGGGGCAATCCAGACACGTAATCCAATGTACAGGCAACAGGTCAAACAAACAAAACAAGGTTGGGAACAAGGCAAACGGGTAATCCAAAGGCAGGGAGAGAGTCCAAAAACCGAAATACATGGAAGCAGAGAAATGCTCAGAAATGCAGCGCAACAACATACAGGTGAATGTGATCATGGCTGATTAGTCTGGGCAAAGGATTATGGGAAATGTAGTTTGTGGATGTGTGGTGATTGTCCGGCTTGGAGTGTCCTCTGATGGTTATCCCGGGCACTCTCACTGGTTATTGTTACATTATGTTACATTAGACAATCCTGGCCCTAAATAGCACATATTAATAAAACAAACTAAGACTCTATTGGCATGGTGCTAAAACTGCTCAGAGGGAAAAACTTGAATGGAGATTGAGGGTGAGCTTGTGCCATTTGGTTGGTGCAGGTGACAAACGGGTCATGTCCAGTAAATTATTAATCTTGCAACAGCCTAAAATCATTACGTCAGATACTACAACATCTACTGAAATAAGGAAACTAATTAGTACTATATATTTACCTAAATTATTTGTCACTCCTCAAATCAGAGATTTATTTGCCACAAGTTTGCAGCCTTCTCCTCATTATATAAGTTATGCTTTTCCTCACTAAATGAGGCATATACATGCAACTTCTCTGATTTGAATATACTCATAAATTTAGTTGTGGCCCAGCATACAAATGAGAGCATAGAAATGTATTTTTAATCTCTGTCGGGACATAATGAAGGATTTAATTCCAGGAATGAAGACTTTGCAATTACAAAATGTCTTAATATAGAATCTCAAATTTACATAAAAACTTGACTACACTTTTTCACGTGTACACAATTTCACATTATGTAGGACCATTGACTTTTTTGTTGTTTTTCTTGTGTCTAAACCAGCAAAGAAATGTTGAAATCATTCCAGAAAGATAGCTTTTTGCCAACACTTTAAATACTAACTATGAAAAAGGCTTGTATTTTACCTGAGGCAAAACATGAACTAGCAGATATAATAACCACATGCATTCTAAGCTACAGCCAAGTAGATGCATTTTGCTGTTGCCAGCAAGTTCAATGAACACGTTTTTTGAGGATACCAAGAATACATTATTGATGTAAACTTTGATTCATAATTGAAATGAACAATGTATTATGATTGCTATGTGCTCTGCTATCCACGTTTTGCAAGTGTCAGCCTGGAGCCAAATCAATTACTGAGCAGGAGACATTATAATGTGGATTACCGCAGTGAAGTGTAGTGCTTGACCACTGTCCATATTTATGTCAGCGCAAATTCGATCAAAGACTAGTATCCCAATGCCTGCATGGAATCTGCACGATTTACACAGAATTCAACCAATTATTCACAAAAAGCTGCACATCCTCATTCCTTAGGCGTTACTCTGTTAAATATCTTGGCTAAAGGAGCTGTTCAGCCACAACATCAGTTTAAAGGGCACAGCACAGACAAATAATTCACCATGGGTTCCCTTTGAAATTTCTAATGGGTTTAAAACTAATGATTTGTAAACTAATACATTTTGATTGCATGACCTAACCAGCTCCATATGGCTTTTCGGATGTAGTAAATTTGCTCGGTAGCTCACCTGGTACAGCATTGTGCTTGGTTATGAGTCACGATAAAAGAGCTCAAAGACTTGTAGAAGCAAGCTATAATGACATGGTTGCTTCAGCAAATGCGTTTTTATCTCATGCTTTTGTTAACACTATGGGCACAAGTGTTTTTTGCTAGTTTCAGCCTGACGCAGTTATCATTTTCACGTTCTGCGCCACGTTGTTTAATAGCAAATGCATTTGCGCCCATCTGTCCTCCCATGGTCGTGCTGGTCTGAAAACGAGGTGTGTTCAGGCGCATTGTTGGCGCGTTCCTGTTTTGTGGGAACTGAAATAGACTGCGCCATTGACCAACTGAAACCTGGTCTAAAGTCAATGCCGCAATATAATTTTTTTGTTATTTAAAGAGCGCGTTAGTAATATGCGCCTATAGGCGGGTCCACAACAAACACTTTGCTTATTATACACAAAGGGACAAGCACAAACATCCCAAATATAAAACAAATTTGGCATCCAAAAAAGGATTACAATGTAAAAGATTATTGTGTACATAAAGATATGGTGGAATCCGGCTTGTCCCGTAGATGGTCTGCTTGCGTGCTTTAACCTCGAGCATGAGCAGATCCGTGTCCTCGCTAGAGAAGCGTTCAGTCTTTCTGCTTGCAAATTCTGCCATGTAAATTGCAAATCTGCCATGGCGCGAGCGCAACAGGCTTTTAAAGGGAATGAGAAATGACACTTTGATTGGTTTACTGCATGTTACGCCCAAAACACACCTATTACTCATTAAGAGAATAGGGACAATTCTTTTAGACAACACATTCTCATCCCAAGGCGTCATCTAACTGACACTTTTGACCATGCGTCAACATGCCGACGCACATGGTACCCTTTAAGCGTCAATATGAGACGCTTATCCTCGGGCGTCATCTAACTGACGCTTTTGACCATGCGTCTAAATCCGACGCACATGGCACCCTTTAGCGTCAGTTAGATGACGCTTCCGTTATGGGTAGGTTTAGGTCTGGGGTAGGGTTAGGGTTAGACCACTAGGATGCGCGTCTCATATTGACGCTTAAGGGGTACCATGTGCGTCGGCATGTTGACGCATGGTCAAAAGCGTCAGTTAGATGACGCCTTGGGATGAGAACGGGCTGTTTTAGACTATGAGGTGGGTGCGTCGACCATTTTTCCCGTCGTTAAACTAGCAAAAGTGGATTCGAACTTCCACCATGCGCTTTAGAACATGCGCTTAGATTGTTAAAATAGGGCCCTATATTTTATGTTTAGGGTAAGGTTTAGATTAATAATAACTGATACCTTATTTTCAAATGCAATAGAACATTAGCCTTTAAGCGTTACTCACTGGACATTTAATTTAGCATGATGATGTTGGGCAGTCAGAGATCACTTTTGAACCAGTGGACAAGAAGAATAGTGAAAGTGATGAAAGCGAGCACATGACAAAGTCAAGAGAGCACACAGAAAAGGCTATTGTAACTTTACATTTTTATCTTATCTGAGCATTTCAATAGTGAATATTTACATAACAACATGGCCACCTGGAATGAAGAAAGTGAAGACCAACTGTTGCAGTGAGTTCAAGCACACCTTTTCTACCCACTAGTGATGCCCCTGAAAACAGGCGATGCAAGGTGAGAACAAAGTCTGCTTCCATCGCTGCCAGTTCTTTGATGTCGGTTTGGTGTGTCCCGGGTTTTATAGACAGTATCGGTGGCCAGTTGCATAAACTGCTTTAACTAGTCACCTATTTTTTTCTTCAAGGTCATTACTTTTTAAAGTCAGTTACGAGGTAGATTGTTTCTAATTTGAATCCGGACTTGGCTAATATTAATAAACCAAATTAGTTTCTAAGACACAGTCTTAAAATAGTGGCTGCTTTTATGCAACTGGCAGTTGGTTTATGTCTTGAGGTAAATTGAGGCTTCAGAGCTGATGGCGGAGGCAAGCCTGGACCATGGCCATGGTGCTAATGTCACGGGTGACAAAGACGCTTAGCGAGCGGAACCCTCTTGATGAGTCACGAGTTTCCCGAGGGAACGATTGGTGTGCGACACATCCCACTCCGGTTCCGGGTGTGGCAGAAACATTGTCCGGCCTGATTAGCGCTAATGCACTGCAGGTGCGTGAGAGAGAAGAGCGGCGTTCACACAGGCTTCCTGCTTTACAAGCCAAAGATAAAAGGGCTATTCAGAGAGGTTTCGGTGTTGTGCTGGTTTTCTCGGAGCAGTTGTGGGCACAAGCTTGCTCGGGGAAGTTGTCTGGGTGTGGAAGCCGCCCATTGAAGTCTGCTGGATCAGAGTTCGTCTGTGGGAATCTGCTGGACTGATTTATCGATTGAATCTGCGCTGTGAAGGGAGAGAGAAAGATAAGTGAATTGTAGTGGTGGGCAGATCGAGGCTTCGTGAAGCAATGAAACAGTTGAAGCAAACGTGCCATATTGTTTCGAGGCTTCGAATCAATCCGACACCCGTCTCCACGGTGACACCTAGTGGTCACTTGCAGGTGTTGATCTGAAACAACTTTGATTTTTAATACAACGAGCCAATAAAAAAATGTTGTTTTTTTATTATTATTATTGTATTTTTCTAATATATGAAGCTTGTAACCTGTAGTCTCTTCACATTGCATAATGTTATTTTGGTCATGAAAAATGAATAAAAGAAATCAAGCCACAATGTCTCACTTTCTTATAGATTTTTATTCAAAAATATCAATTTCTCTGCTGTCGAAGGACTCAGCCTACTTCTTTTTTTTACAGATAATTTCTCCAGCCTTTGAAAAAATTCTCTCACAAGAGACACTTGTTGCTTGCATGCAAAGATATTTTTTTTTAGCAAGGACATACAAATGAGGAAAGATTGCAGCTCTCTCTTTCCAGTAAGTTAGGGGATCATGAGTTCTGGGCAAAAACGCATCGTTGAGGTATTTTTTCACTTCCACTGTGGCATCAGCTGTAGCATTGTGTATCATCTGGGTTTCACAGATACGATTATCAAAATGTTCCATAAACTGTCCTGTGTTTCTACTGGTGTTGATGATGATGATGATGATGATGGGCCTAATGTTGTCATTTGTGGCTCTGAATGAAAATGAAAATCTATTATATGCATCTATCTATTAATCTATCTATCTATCTATCTATCTATCTATCTATCTATCTATCTATCTATCTATCTATCTATCTATCTATCTATCTATCTATCTATCTATCTATCTATCTATTATATCTATCTATTAATCCATGTATATATCTAATAATCTATCTGTCTATATCTATCTATGCATCTATTAATGTGTCACTATATGTACTCTGTCTGTCTCTCAGTCAATGTGTAAATTTAAATGGAAGCCTAAATATAACTAAACAAATTGCACTATATAAATGTCTCTATATCACCAAAAATCCGCTACCTCAAAACCAAACTCCTTTCACAAAAACCCACGATGTGAAAATGCGTTGACTTCACTTTTATACTGTGTGTGATAGTGTGATCTTTCCCGACCGACCTGTCAATCAAACCCTGATTCGGCGGAGCACTCCACCTGATGAAACACTCAGAAGCTTCATTTAGCCGTAGTCACGTGACGTGGGTGTTTTGAATCACGCTTCGGATCAGTGTTTCGAAACATCTGCGCTTCGGGATCTCGCAAAGCTTCGGAACGACTGTTTCGCGGCAGCCATCCCTAGTGAATTGATTTCATCTTACGAACATTCGAAAAGCTCGAAGAGGATGCAGTGAATGTAAATCTGACTGTTGGGGAAGCTATGTGTTTCGGGAGTGTAACAAATGGATTGAGGCCTCTGATCAGCCCTATCGTGTGAGTGAATTGCAGTGCTTTTGCCTTATTTATATACATTGATTCATGGCTGTGGATTTGAAGTGAACACGAGTGTGGTGTGCTTTTGCTGAGAAGTGGCCCCAACCCCTGCTTACACGTTTGTGAAAAGTTATTATATCTGCTCTCCATCAGAAGCCCAGAGTGATAGAGCTGAGCTGGAAAGTATCCTGTACTGAGAAGAATCCTTACCTTCCTACTTACCGTCTGAGTCTGGAAGTATGCAGCATCGCTGGTGAAGTAAGCTTTTGAATCATTGTCCCACTACTGTGCACTGACGAAAGTATCCTGTACTGAGAAGAATCCTTACCTTCCTACTTACCGTCTGAGTCTGGAAGTATGCAGCATCGCTGGTGAAGTAAGCTTTTAAACCACTGTCTCACTACTGTGCACTGACAAAAGTATCTTATACTGAGAAGAATCCTTACCTTCCTACTTACCGTCTGAGTCTGGAAGTATGCAGCATCGCTGGTGAAGTAAGCTTTTAAACCACTGTCTCACTACTGTGCACTGACGAAAGTATCCTATACTGAGAAGAATCCTTACCTTCCTACTTACCGTCTGAGTCTGGAAGTATGCAGCATCGCTGGTGAAGTAAGCTTTTGAATCATTGTCCCACTACTGTGCACTGACGAAAGTATCCTGTACTGAGAAGAATCCTTACCTTCCTACTTACCGTCCGAGTCCGAAGTGAGCCGTATCATTGGTGAAGTCACCGTCTGGGCGAAACTGGACGTTCAATCAGTACCTACCCGTAGCTGAAGAAGACCTATAGGACACTGAAGTCTATCACGTTTGTGCTCATTGATATATTGTGTTCAATAAAGATTGTTATTCCTTTGAACTTATCTCTGGTCTGCGTTGTCCATCTGTTGCGGACCCGTGGTGTCGGCTCCTCACGGTGGTGTCCAAGTCAGGGGTAGCTGTTCATCCGAGTCCGCCCCGGCCTGCACCGGTGACACTAAGACTGAGGGGCTGGTTAACTTGGGCAGGGTAACTTGGGCAGACATGGCATGCACATAAGTGGCCAAGAAAGAAAACTCAAGGACAGCCTTCCAGACAAGACTCAACAAAAGGAGCCTCCGTAACAGGAGGGCACACATGGACAAGACTAGTGTCTGAAAACTGAGGGACAGTTGGGGCCTTTTGTCAATGTGAGGGTGCTAATGGATGCCCCCAGCGAGAGCTGATTCTTGGTTTGGGGAATGTGGTTCTCCTCTATTAGACCATCATGTAGGAAGAGCCACTTAGGAATATAGTTAAGTTAATAAACTTGACTACTTGCCATTCTACTTCTAGAAAACAATACTTTACTGGTTAATTTAATCCTAACCACAAACATATATTTTAGGGCAATCAAATGCTATGAAGATAAGTGGATAAAACACAAAAAATATCCACATAATCATCAATGGAGTTATTTTCTTGAAATGAAGAAAGGAGCTCCATTGCTGAGTTCATTATTAATTGATTATTCTGTAACATTGGGCACAATAAAGATAATGGAGAGGCCCAATTGCAGGCCAGTTGCCCCAAACCAGAAGCTCCTATGGCCATCATGACATTTGCTGCTTATTATAATTAAGAAATTGTCTCATTAAGACAACTGTAGAAATTGTGTCCCATCAGAAGGCAAACCAAAACATGTTTTAAACAAAGCAACAAAGCATCATTAAAGCAATCATTAAAGCATCTTCCAAGGTAAAACAAAAAGGATTTTGTCATAATGCTGAGCCACTGGCGCAAGGATTGTTTAGATCAGTTGCTGACTCGTCCGCCTGCTATTATCCAGACTGTTTTGCAACCAGAGGCCTGGAGATTAAGACAGAGTGTGGATCCTAATACTTGATATTCAGTTTATGTAAATGGACTTTTTCCGAAGCATGATCTCTTGAATTATTCATCCGCTGAATCAATTGAAATTTGGGTATATTCGATTTTTAGACAAAAGTGTTGTATGTAAATAAACCTTTCCTACAAAAAAGTTCCTACAAGCTGTGAGGTTATTTATTATGTCCGACATTTTTATGGCAGCAAAGCATTTTAATACAGATGTCCAAATGCACCCACCTAATTAAATGCCTGGATAAAGTAGTGTCTAATATCTGTTCTAAACTCCGGAGTTTATTTTTTGACGCTTGAGTAATTGTCTTACAATGAAAAATTTGCCACGAGGAGCAGCAATAATTTGAAATCATTCTCTTTGTTGTCCTAAAATCTGCCAATGGCATTTCAACACATCTGCAGTTTAGCATCACAGCATGCACAATCAGAAAGCACAGCCATTAAACACATGGTCTAATCAGAAAGGATCGTCAAAGGCATGGATTTAAAGTGCTGTTGAGATGAGAAGAGTAGTCTGCGCAAAGCAGACCTCTATATTTGAGGGGTTGGATAGGAAGGTTGGCTAATGTATTTTCACTGGCTGTGGTTTATAGTGGTTGGAGAATGTCTTAAAGAGTTCATAAAGTTAGATGTACTTAAGGTTACTTTAGCTTTCATTCTCTGTCCTTACAGTGAGCTCTCTTAGGCCTTTGGGATGTGAAGGCTTCTCTTGATGGTTCATTGCTTGTCTAATTAAAACTGTTGGTGCATGGTTCTCTGCTTCATGGGAGGAAACAGACTCAAAGGCTGGTATTGTAAAAACTTGATTATACTAAACTTGGTAGAATGTAATTTATTATGCATCAAAGGTTCTAAAGTAATTCACAATTTAGAGTAATAAAGTAATTCAAAATTTAGAGTAAATCTACACTTTATAGATTAATTGGTACTTCATAAATAAAAAAGCAACACATCCTCATATCCAGGGTTTTTCTTGAATGTTCTTGAATGATTTATGTCATAAATATATGCAATTTTCAAAATGTACTGTTAATACAAACAGTGTCTCACAGAAAAAAAACTTACACAGCAAGGGTGTTTTGTATGCTACGAGTTTTATGATAAATTATTTTGAAAAATGATGATCAAATGCTAAATTAAAGGTGAAGTGTGCAATTTCTCAAATTAGTTTTGATAATTAACAGTGGTTCTATTTGATATTACACAATCCCCTACCTTGATAGGTAAGTTAGGGGCTTTGTTCAGTTTACTTCTCATCCCAAATAATTTGGATTCAGTTTTACCTAAATCAAGCATAGCGTCAGTTCTGACAGGTCACGTCACGTTAGTCAAGCTCGCATCAGCTGACTCTCAACTGATCCACGTCTACCTATAGGAATATGTCTACCTATCACTGTGTATACATATATAAGCTCCTTCAGGATTATCAGCAGCTATAGCGTTTCTCAGGAGCTAATTACCCTCCTCCATCCCCAGCTCCTCCTCTCGCTCAGTCAGGATTTGGCTTTCTGATTCCCCTTGAATCAGAATAAATTCTCAAATTATGTTGTACTTTAAAATCTTGAATTAATGATATCTGCATTCATTCATGTTGGTTCTGTTCTGTTTACCCTAAGGGGGGTTATTGCTGCTCTCCCTGCTCTTATCCATGCTAGGCTGCATGGATGCGCAGGGAGTTCTCGCCCAGAACAAAACCATACCGCCAATCCAAACTGTATGCTAATTGTCAATCGTATTTGACGATAGTGGTCCTGATAGAAATGCAATAAAAGTTTATTATCAGAGAGCCAGTCTCTTACCCTACAAAGCTGTTCACCTAATATCACTTGTATTTTGAGAACATCCTTGTCCGAAACCAATAGAGCAGAGTCATCAGCATATAAAAAGAAATTACAGTCACAAACAGCTTGCATGTCATTTATGTATAAGAGAAATAAAAGGGGGCCTATGACACTTCCCTGAAGAACTCCATTATTAAGAATTGTCTCCTCTGAGATTTGACTGTAGTTTTAATCCAATAAAGGCAGCTTTGGTGAGCCTAAGAGAGATGTTTCCAAAACATTAAAAAAAAATTCTTACCAACCCCAAACTTTTGAATGGTATAGCTGATTATACTTTTGAGATTTTATACACTCTACAACAACATGTATGTTTAAACCTAGCTTTAAACAAGTTCACAAGATGCAGCTCTAACTAGTTACCTCCATGGGTGTTGTTATGCACTTTATTGCTAATAGGCTTTGGGAGTTTGGCTGTATACTGAAGAGAATATGTTTTGTGAATAAAGAAAGCAATGATGATCCTGTTAGTGGATACTAATATGCTGAGGCAAGCAGGTTAGAAGAGGCTGTAGGTCTGGTCATGCCTGTAGGCATGAAGAGTCTACTGGGTTCTTCTTTCACTAACATTAATGAACAATTACATCGATAGACCATGAAGAAACCTTCATCCACCACTGTTGCTTGAAGACACGTAAGGATAGTGGCCACTCAGCGTTTTGACACTGGAACAGAAATGTACAGACATTCTTTAGTGAAATATGGTTGCTCAACTAACAACAACACTAACATGGCACTTGATGGCAATAGATTTACAGTAAGTGCTTGTTTCTTGACTTCCTCTGGGGATATTTTGCCTCCTGTACTAGCAGTGAATTTTAAAAACTTGACTTTCATTAGTACAAATTATTCGTACAAACATTTGAAAAAAATGTTTCTTTTTTAAATGTTATATACTACCAAAACACTGCTACAATATTTTTTGAAGTATAATTTCAAACTGCTATAAACAACACCATGCATATGGCTGAAGAGATTTTAACAAATCAGAATTACCATTCATGACCTCCTAAGCAAACATTAGCCATTAAATACATAATTGATAACTATTATTGGTACAGCAATCAAGTGTGTCTGGATATATTTTATATTTGATCATTTATAAATCAGTGTATAATGAATTATGAGCATGCTCATAGAAAAAGTAAATGCATGACATAAGTACAGTAGGTTATTGTTTTCTACCCAAATCCTGGGTTCAGCCTTTTGGGTCATTTGTTTCCGTGTTTGGGTAGTTCCTTGCATAACATTTTATGATTTTATATATATATAAAAAAAAGATACAGAATATCTTTGTATTTAATTGTATTTAAATAATTGTATTTAATGCTTAGAAAGTTAAAATATGTTCTCAGAACACTGATTGTTTAAGGTAATGGAGTCAATCACAGCATATTTCGGCTGCGAGTGAAACACAGGGCGTTAAATTCTTTATATAAATGTACTAAATTTTTACTATAAATGGTCTGAAGTTAGAAGTTCCCCCGCTGAACATGATACAAGAGTGATCCAGCGCCGTTACGTGGAAACAGGACAACAGAGATTGGTCGATTACACTTGAATTACTTCTGTTTAATTTTTACTTCTAATATTTGTTAAACCTGAGTAGTATTAACATAAACCATGTGTCAAAAAAGGTGTTTTATGACTTTGATTTATGGTTCTGAGGTTCCCCTGTCTCTGATTTATGATGGGTCGCTGACAGGCTCCGGTATGTCTAGGCTGCGCGACGCCATGTGACATCCTCCTGCGTTGACATCCTGGGTCAGAGGTGTAAAAGAAGGGTGTCTGGCCCTTGGCCTTCCGGGTTTATTGGCCGTCTACCTGCGCGAGATGTTATGTCGTTGTGTATTCTGTCTGCTGGGGAGGCCCATTTTCACACTTCGCCAAAACCTGCGTGTATAAATGTGTGTTGAACGCGAGCACAGTCACTGAAGCGTACTAGTGTGTCGTGTCTCGTGTCAAGCATCACCGCTGTTTATTCTCGTTCTCAAACTATTTTCCAAGCCATGTTGTGTTGTTGGAATCGCGAGTGCAAGAAGATGGAATCCTGTTCTAACAGTGAGTGTTTTTTATTATTTAGTAACATTGTTAAGGATGATTATTTATTTATATGAGTGTCGCTGTTCTATTGCGTTACTTAAGGTTTTATCTGCCCGCTTCAGATGGTGATAGTTTGAGTATCTTCGATCTTGTTGAGGAGATTAATTTCCTAAATCAAGCCGGCGGTACGTATAATTATGTTTAAATGTTGCATACGTTGTGTGTGTGTGTGTGTGTGACGGATGATGTTTTGTTTTGTTTTCGCCAGGAGGCGTGGCTAGACCTAGCACAGCTGCTGCTACGCACAAAGCTGTTGCCTCTTCACGAGCGATCACGGAAGCACTTGTGGCAGGTATTGTTAAATGTTGTTACACCCGTGTTTAAACAGTGTTGTGGCTGTGTGAAAAATATCTTATCTTCTCTGGGTTTTTTGTTTTTACCAGGGCCGAAACGCGTGACTATCAAGGCCTTAGTACATGCACCACCGCGAAGCTGCGAGTCTGCTAACGTTGAAGTTATTCCCCTGGGTATGTGCATTGTGATTCGGCTTTATCAAACAATGTTATGCTGCTATGGTTTGTTGATTTTGTTTTAAAACTTTAACACATGTATTTACAGATGGTTTATCAAACGTTGTGAGCAATGTCGGTGTGTCTGAACGTGTGAATGATCCAGATAAGCCTAGTTTGAAGGGCATAGTGGCGAAACCGAAAAATAAGTTGAAACGTAAAGCTGCTGTGGTGTCCCATGCGGACGCAAAAGCTTCTGCTGATGGGTCATCGAGAGACGTACCACAGACATCTGCCCCAAAAAAGCCAAGACGATCAGCTGATAAAAGTAAGTAATGAACAAAAGCTGTTGGATTGTTTTCTGTTCACACTAAATCAGAAAGATAAATATTGTTTATTTGAATGTGATAGTGAGAGGTCGAATGTGTTTGTGGATGTATAATGTGCCAATACGCTAGTTTAGAACTGTTGTTATCATACATTACACCATTGGAGAACTGTGTGTAAAAAAAGTGTAGACATGATGATTTTAGGCTGCTGTGCCATTCCATATTAGCATGGTCTTGTTTGATTGTTTGTTTATATATATATATATATATATAAGAGAGAGAGAGAGAGAGAGAGAGAGAGAGAGAGAGAGAGAGAGAGAGAGAGAGAGAGAGAGAGAGAATTTGACAATACGTATTGTTTTTTAATGTTACATTAGTACCAGACTGATTTTTATTTTATTTTTAGTCTTAGAAAATATAGTTAATATTAATATTACTGTTATCATTATAATATTAACACATTTGTACTAACTTTTTTTTTTGTTTGCACCCTTTTCTACTTCTTAACAGAGGTGGTCGTAGTTCCCGATATAAATGATGTTCAGAGCTGGAGTGAGGGTCTGATACAATCGTGGGACGGCTGTGTTTTTACAAACGACCCTAAAGAAACACCGCAGTCTGTTCCAACCAGCGAACGGGTCGTGGTCGTGGAGGAATCCGACCCTGAACAGCTGCCTTCAAATCAGGAGGCTTACAAACAGGAATCACAACCCTTTATAGACAATCAGCACATAGCCGGACTGATACAGGACTCTGTCAAGACCGCATTGAATGCCTTCGAGGTACGTTTTGACAAACGCCTTAATGCCATTGAGAGACGTTTAGATGCTTATGAGTCAACACAACAACAACAGGGAATTTGGCTTAAACAATGCATAGCAGCGCAACGGTTGCATAGTGGTACTGTTCAAAAAGTAGCCAGAGAACAATGCCTGACTACAGAATTGTTAAAGCAACTGGTGCTTATGCTTAAAAAGAAACTTGGGTGAGTTGACAACATTTTATATATATACATATTTTGCATACTATGTTTTTTTTTTTTTTTTTTTTTTTTCTTCAACATTTGTCAGTTTTTCATTCTATCTTTTTTTTACTGTATGGACACAGGGTTTATTATCCATAGTTTTTAACGTGTTGCTACATGTGATTTAAATAAATAAAATAAAAAAGATCTGATTTAAAAATGCCTAAACGTTGTCGGGAGCCAGATGGTTTTGATCAGGGTCCGGTAGCTAGGTTTAGACGAAACGATGGTAGCGTGGTGCCCCTCGAACAGTGCAGTAACACAGAAACATTGCTCTATTTAATACAGACTGTGGAGGATATGAATAGGTCTGAGTCTTCAACTGATACGTTGGTAGAATTATTAAACATCGTGAGATCAATGTCCGATGAGGATCCTGACCCAAATAATGATTTTGAACATGTTGTAAATACCCAACAAGCAGGAGAGGTGTTAGAACCTCGTCCAGAACCAAATTCTGCATTTGATCATCTTGTGTCTTTTCACCAGTCAGGCGAGGGCCCAGGTACACAGACACATCGCACACTCAACCCTGAAGCGCCCAATATGGGTCTCACAGATAGAGATATAGAATCACTTGTAACAGTAGGTGGTGATGTTAGTGGGTACACGGTACTGCCACGAGCACGGTTCAATGGTCTGGAAGTCCACAGGCTTATAAATTTGCGAGAGATATCTTCGACAGATTTAGCAGCCTACACAGTGTTTTTACATGACACACTTTCTGAAATTGTGGAGTTTTCCAAACTGTTAGGCGGAGACGGATGTTTAATCAGCATCACGTTGAGGGGGTCGAGTTTGACATCAGATGTTAGTACACTTTTGACGGGTAGCAATGGTTATAGTGTAGATCTATTTATAAACGACCTTGAAAAAATAATGCAGAGCAACTCTGACGTACAGTTTGATGAGAGATTGAATTTAAGACTGTCGATAGCGAGAAGTAAACACGGCGGCGTTTATCGAAAGATCCGTGATCTTGCCCACAATGAAGTGATTACCAAAAACAGACTTAATCTGTTCTGTCCCACGAACATTTCAAACAATCTTTGTTTTGCAATCTGTCTGGCACATTTCCTAAATCCACAGAAACCACACGTAGAGCTTGAGTCTGTAGCATCTTCAATACAGAAGTCAGCTGGCTATGGTGATCAATACAAGATAGCGTTTAATGACATCAGACGGTTTGAACAGATGCTGAGCGTTAAAATAGTTGTCTTCTATCGGTCTGATACGGGTGTTTTGGAGAAGTATACAAACACAGACGATCCGCATCCTAAAACAGTATTTTTGTACCTGCATGACAATCATTATTTTATGATTAAAAATCTACGTGCATTTATTGGCACCCCATACGTGTGTGAGTTCTGCCACCGAGGATTCACCTGTAGGAGAGATCACAGATGTCGGTACATCTGCGATGTCTGTAATGACCCGGAATGTCATAAACACCCCAAAAAGCCAAAACATTGCGGCGACTGCCTGCGCTACTGTAAGTCTAACTATTGTTTCGAGATGCATAAAAAACCACCTCGGGGTATGCAATACGCGCAGTGCGACGTGACTAAATATTGCGGTAAATGTAATAGACGTTACCATGTCAGCGGTACTAAACCCAAACCCCATAAATGCCCTGCAGATCGTTGTGTGCACTGTGGTGAGAGTTTGGTCACCGATGGTATGCATCAGTGTTTTATCCAACCAGTTAAGCCGGAGATGCCGAACGATCGTTACATTTTCTACGATTTTGAGACCCGTTATGAAAATGGTAAACACGTTGCCAATTTTGTATGTGCTATCACGTTTAATGGCGAGGAATTCGTGGCTGAAGGGACCGATTGTGTGGATCGTCTCGTTAAAAAATTCAGACAACCACGTTACCTTAATTACACATGGCTAGCCCACAATGCAGCAGGATTTGACAATTTCATAATTTTGGAATTCTTTACTAAGATGGGGATTGCTCCTAAAATCACAATGCAAGGTTGCAGGCTAATCTTAATGTATGACACAGCTTTCAAGCAACGTTTTATTGATACATATTCCTTCATACCCATGCGTCTGGCCAAGACACCCGATGCATTTAATCTGACTAATGCAGAGAAGGGGTATTTTCCGCACCACTTTAACCGCGTTGAAAATGACAACTACATAGGCCCGTACCCTGACAAGAAATTTTACGGGTATGCGACAATGTCGAACCAAGACAGGGCTGCGTTTGATGATTGGTACAATACCATATCTGACAAAGTGTTCGATTTTAAAAAAGAACTCGCGCTTTATGGTAAAAACGATGTCGTTTTGCTGAGGGAGGCATGCATGAAGTACCGCGACGAATTCATTTTGTGTACAGGCCTTGATCCATTTAATTACACCACTTTGGCAGCAACATGTATGGCCACATATAAAACACACTACATCCCAAAAGACACAATAGCTCTGACACGTAACAATGCGTACACCAACCAGAACAAAACATATTCGAACATTTCAATTGAATGGTTCGAATTCATCCGAAAATCACGGGGGATAGAAATTCAACATGCTTTAAACACCGGTGAGGCGTCATTTGGGAAATACTATGTGGATGGTTTCTACGACGATGGCTACGTGAAAAAAGCATTCGAATTTCTCGGGTGTTTCTTTCATGGTTGTGAACGATGTTATAACCCCAACGACCTAAACCCTTTATCAAAAGTGCCTTATGGCGTTTTGAGAAGACAATGCGACGACAAGATTGAAATTTTGGAGCGTGCGTACGGTCTTCAGGTCGAGGTGATTTGGGAATGTGCATGGATGCGCGCTAAACAGAGTGATGTTGCAGTTATGGATTTCATGTCCACTTACAAACACACTGAAAGATTGAAACCCCGTGAAGCTCTATTCGGCGGCCGAACGAACGCATTAAAACTGTATCACAAAGTTGCGGAGGGCGAGCGGATTAGGTATGTTGACTTTACATCACTATATCCCTACTGTCAGGCTCGAAAATGTTACCCAATTGGGCATCCGGAAATAATACACAAGGATTTTCAAAACCTTGAAGATTATTACGGACTCGTCAAGGCAACAGTCCTTCCGCCACGGAAGTTGCTTCACCCCGTACTGCCTTATAGGACCGGGGGTAAGTTAATGTTCCCGCTTTGCCGCACGTGTGCTGAACAGCAGAACCAGACACACCCGTGTGTGCATACTAATGAGGAAAGATCAATTCATGGGTGCTGGGTTAGCATTGAACTGTTAAAAGCCGTTGAGAAGGGTTATGTAGTGACAAAAATCGATGAGGTCTGGCATTTTCCCCAACGCTCTGAAACATTGTTTTGTGATTATGTTAAAACATTTTTACAGTTCAAACAGGAAAGTTCAGGTTTTCCAAAAGACGTTGTGACCGACGCCGACAAAGAATCGTATGTTAGAGATTACTTTGAGAAAGAAGGGATTAAGCTGAATCTGGACAAGATTGAGTTTAATGCTGCACGTAGATCCATCATGAAGCTACTGCTTAACTCTTTGTGGGGGAGGTTCAGTATGCGCGAGGAGTTACCGACAACCGAAATACTAACAGACCCCGAACAGTTTGCCCGATACATTTTTGGCACTGAGTATGACCTCAAGCATTTCTCATTTGTGTCAGACACTGTTGCAATCGTTCAGTGGGCTTACGCAAATGGGAAAGGGACCCAGACTCGTGACATTAACGTCTTTCTCGGGGCTTTTACAACGGCCCACGCGCGGTTAGAACTTTATGATCTTATGGACAGGTTGGGTGATAGACTGCTTTATTGCGACACAGATAGTGTTGTGTTCACGTCTAAAGAGGGTGAATATGAGCCCCCACTGGGGCCATATCTTGGTGACCTTACTGATGAAGTTGGGGATGGAGACCATATTGTGGAATTTTCGGCAAGTGGTCCGAAAAGTTACGGGTACAGAACTGCTAAGGGTAAGGTCTGTATGAAGGCCAAAGGCATCACACTGAATGCTGTAAACTCCGAGACCATTAGGTTAGACACATTAATTGGGCTTGTCGATCAATATGTGAGGGGGCGGGGTGACAGTAATCACATTCTCGCGTACACCGACAGTATAGTGAGGAACAAAAAGCAGTTCACATTGCACAACAAGTCAGTTGTGAAAAAATGTAAAGTCGTATACAACAAGCGTGTACTGCTACCCGACCTAACTACGCTACCATATGGCTACTGACAACGTTTTTGGGCGCCGGGGTGTGGTAGACCCGGATGGTTTTGATTTTAGATTACAACATCCTTTTTCATGTGTGTTAAGCGGTCCTTCTAGCTCAGGAAAAACATTTTTTGTAAAAAAGTTGTTGGAAAATGCTAAAAGTGTAATTTCTAAAAAAATTGAAAACATTGTGTACATTTATGACTGCTGGCAACCTATGTATGATGAATTGTTGAAACTGTATGATATTAAATTTATTGAAGGTATACCGCAGACTCTGAATGATGATCGCTTGTTTCCCACCAACAAGACCAATTTTGTGATATTGGATGATGTTATGAAAGATGCTAGCAGCAATTCAGAAGTTGAACGTTTGTTTACCAACTATGTGCACCATAGAAGCTTGAGTGCAATATATATCGTACAAAACTTATTTTTTCAAGGTAAATCCAGTAGGACTATCAGTTTGAACACTAATTATTTGGTATTGTTTAAAAACCCTAGAGACAATACCCAAATTAATGTCTTAGCGCGGCAGATGTACCCCAGGAACACAAAATACTTTATGGAGTGTTATGAAAATGCTACCAGCACCCCTTTCGGGTATCTATTGATTGACTTTAAAGCGAAAACACCAGAACAGTACCGTCTCAGAACAGATATTCTGTCACAACATCCAGTTGTGTACATTCAGAAAAGAAAACATTGACAGAGAGATTTGAAAATGTCTGCAAGACTTTTAAGAAACCTACCTCTTTTAAAATTGTTATTAAAAGCCACGCCTAAACAAAGACGCGTTATTTTAGAGGCGGCTGCAGACGAACTCATTGTGACATTGTGTGAAGTAGCTCTTAACGTAGTCCACGGTAATATTCCGCTAACACCACAGCAATATCAGAAACTGAAGAGAAGAAGAAGTGAGATCAAAATTGTTGCAGATAAAAAGGTTGGAGTTAGACGTAAAAGACGGTTAATCAACCAACAAGGAGGATTTCTACTACCTTTGCTAAGTGCGGCAATCCCGTTTATAACCAGTTTGGTTACATCTAAATAAGTTTGGTGATGGAGTATGCCGAGAAGATGTTTTTAGTACCGCAACACCAGTTGGATAAGCTGAAATCCTCTAACACCCGTGAGTCTATACAACAGGTTGTGGAGAATGACCTGGACATGACTATAAGAAATATTTTGCACAGGTCTGATCTGGATCACCATGAAAAAGCTAAGATGTACACAGGTGTTTTGCAGCGGTTTTTAACACTCACTAGACAAGGGGATAGAGAATCCGGTACATTAACATTAAGGCTACCACAGCCTAGTAATGTTGAAAAAGAAGACCCACCCGCACCAGGCCATGTGCCCATGACGATTTAGGTGATTTTGCAGATGAGATTTTAAAAAATATTCCACAGAGGAGTGTGAAAAATGTTCGTTACATTTTAGATAAAATGTCTAAAACTAAAGATGTTACTTCATGGACTGAGTCGGGAGAGTTTGTGTTTAAAGGCAGAACAATCCCTGGTTCACACATGCTTGACTTAGTTAAAAGCGTCACGGCTCCACAAAAGATTGTTGACGAGCGGAGACCTGGCGGGTGGCGTGAATTTCTGGAGGCTTTTGCTAGTTTAAATTTGCCATACTCTGTGGTACCAAACCACAATGTCAGACATGCAATTAACTCTTTCAAAACCAAATCGACCACGTCTATAACTAGGGCTGTGTATTGGCAAGAATCTGGCGATACGATACGTATCACGATACATGGGTCACGATTCAATATATCGCGATATATTCCGATACTGTGCATAATGCGATATATTGCGATTTTTTTTTTTTTAAAGTAGGACTATCATTTTAGAAAAAAGTATTATTTGAAAAAAGACATGATGTGCATAAAAGTCAAACAAGTTTACTTTAGGTAAACAACAATTCAGTACAAGCAAAATCAAACTGCCAGTTTGGGACTGTGCTCACAGGTTCTTGGTGAACACATTTTTATATGCTCAAGTAAGCCATAATAAAATAAAATAAATACAGACCCTGTCACAATACATAAAAAAAGAAATCTGAAAAATCACACAATCTCAAAAAAGAAAAGACATTGTATAGACGGTATAGTGGGACGAGGCTCCATTGTTTGCACCATATAACGGAAACCTTCGTTTTCAACCACACTGAGCGGACGCATGTCTTTACAAATGAAATAAACTACCGACTGGGTTATTTTGGTTGCACGAGTTGAAGTCGTTGGTAATTTGTGCGTTTGAACTTGAGCAAGGGTGAGTTGTGAGGGGTCGACTCGTTTAGCTTGCTGTTCGCTTAACTGAGTGTCTGAATGGTGTCTTGCTAAATGTGCCCTCAAATTCGTGGTATTACCACCAGAGTACTTAATCTTTCCCAGACACAGTTTACAAACCGCATGGTTCTTGTCGATATCTGTAGAGCCCTCTTTACTCTGGAAACCAAAATAATTCCACACTTCAGCACGGAATGCAGCAGGAGCCGGTCTTACGCGGGGTTCAGCCATAGCTATGTTTTTAGCTTTTAGCAAAAAGTTAGACGCGGTTAGGCGAGAGACTAGTGGTGCGTCTCAGCATAGCCATCTAGTGGTAGGGATTTTAAACACAACATAAACTTGAACCATGAATATTTTTGCACGTAAACTAAAAAAAAAATCGATATTGCGTTTTTGAAAATCGATACAGTATTGCCAAGTAAAATATCGCGATACTTAAGTGTATCGATTTTCTCTTACACCCCTATCTATAACAGGATCATCTAAGAGGAGTAAGAAACAGAAAGACCCTAGTCGGTGGTTAAGTTTTTAAACTAACAGTTTGTATGTATTGTGTTCTCAATTTCTCTCTTTTTTTTTGAGAACTTATGATGTGATGTATGTGTAATAAAAGTGGGGATAAAGAAACAAAATTCCGTTCTTTAGTTGTTTTTATTAAAATATTAAGCATGAGACATGAACATTTCACCCATTTGTACAAACTGAACACATTTGAAAACATTTTCACTACATGGTGCTTGTTTTAGTTTTCTCACAAATGCTGACACCTTTTTGTCATTTTTAATAAAATCGTTGGTATACAATTTCATCACATAATCATAATCAAATCCCTTTGCCATGTGGTAGAGAAAGAACACACAATGTTGTCCACATGTATCTGATGAAAAATCTTGGACTTGCACAGTTGAATGTAGTACTTGACTAGAGTTGAGCTTTAAAAAGTTTTTGATAATCGGCGGAAAACCATGATAATCTGGTTTATTACCGAAGCTGTCGAAAAAACATCCTACACCATCCTCATTTATGTAGATAGCCAACCAGTGTTCCCCTGGGAGTCCTGAAGGATGTGTATTGATCAAAACCATTGCTGGTAGTTTTCTTAAAGGGGTTTTTGGTAGGTAGTCACATGGTAGAACTCCGAGAAAATAAGTATCGCATGAAACCTTATCCATGACAGCCGTAAGCTGTATAGTGTTCATTTGAATATATTAGTAGTAATCAACCAGGACCTGTCGGCGATTTGACACTTCAATCAAACTATCAAACAATGCATAAACAATTAAGTTAATCGTACGTGGTAGCGGCTGTCTAAAACGGGCTTCTAGTCTAATATTGCCACTTTTGATAAGCGATACGTGCTGGCTACACTCCTGATCCGGTGTGAAATTGAACGCATAGAGTGTATAGCCGTGCAGAAAATCCTCTCTATCGATACATAGAGGTTGGTTTTTAAGATGCCTTCCAGAAGCCAGCGCTAGCTGGTAAAACTCCCGCACTGCAGAACCATTTTCATATTCAGGTTGCAGGGGCTTCGCTGGGTACTGTTGCCCATCCAGATAAATGGCCAGAAATTCTAAATCATAGTTTTTAAACGCAAATGGGTTTTTATTATAGGCACCCACAAATGCATCATTATCAACCATAGCTAGAACCAGAGATTTTGGCAGAGTTCCTAAGAACAAGTTTTCTTGATTGCAGACACGTGAGCCTGCAGGTATTGAGAAGTTTTTCAGACACACTCTGTCGATGGGGTATTTGGCGGTGGTTGAGAGTAGAGCTTGTGCATGCCCCAGTCTCACAGCTGGCGACACAGACACTTTTTTCACAAATAGCGACGCAGACAGGATGTTTAGTTTATAGGCTGTAGCGTTGCTCCTCATCACGCAGAATTCATCCTTACCTCTAGTCATTCTAATTTTAAGATCTATTCCATTAAGTAATAGTTTTTCCTGAAAGAAGATATCACTGTGAACAGGCGCGAGTAGTTCGACCACATTACTAGCGTTGGTGAAGGCTGCTCTCTTTGTCAGCCCGCGATTTCCCCCAGCCGGGTCAGCCACATCCATATGGCCCGCAGTGTCCAGGTAAAAGAGCCCTGCTGAGAAAAGCGTTTCAAGGGCGTCTTTACCATAATTGGTAAGACATTCTATCATACAGCGGTATGGGTATGTGCTAGAACTCTGTGATATAAGCCGATCTCCAAGCGACACATCCACTTGTGAAAAAATCGTAGATCCAGGATAGTTCACAAGACCTACGGGATCTCCGTCTGCAATATCCGTCCCATCAGCATTAGTGATTTTGAGGCGCAAAAAAAGTAATGTGCTGTTTAGATCTATGTAATCCTCCCCATTCCCCGCAATAAAAAATTCCAGCGGAGATGTGTCGGATATCGCTGATAGTGGTGGAACTTCTATATAAGTGTTTTTTTCAATTGCTGTTTGAGTTAGTGGTACAGTAAACAGATCCAGTTCAGTCTTTAAACACTCTTCTGACATGTTGTGTAGTAACGCCATGATTTAAAATATTGTTTTAACAGAGCTCCTTGATCTTTTTGAAGCAGTACGCTTAGCTGTCTCCTTGCGCTTGCGTTTTACAACTGATGTTTTCTTGGGAGGTTGTTTTGTTTTCTTCTGCTTCTGGCCACTCCTCCGCACCCCTGGCGGCCTAGATGCTCTTTTGCGAGCCATTACCATTAGTCCGGATCCGTCTTGAGCATCATAGTTGTTGTTAAAAGATCTTGATAACGTATTACTAACAACGTCACTTAGTATGTTTTTTGCAGCTGATTTAAGATGCGGCTTGGCTATGCTAAATCCTCGTCTTAGTAGGGGTATAGCCATTCTAAAGAGCCCCCGAAAAATCCCCCCCAAACCAGCCCCATACATGACTCCACCTCCTGCATACCCGGGGAGCCCGCTGCCTGCCTGATTCTGGTAATAGGCAACGTAACGCATAGGGTCAACATTGTGATTGTTGAAATATGCCATTTTAAACAAAGTGTTTTACAGGCCTGAAGTGAAGTTTGATGCACACTTTCCCGTAAGAAAATGGGACGTGCTGGTTCTGATCGTCCTTCACTTCTATAACAATATCTGTGATGACTGATTTGTTGATAGACGCGTAGTGAGGTTTGTCGTATCGAACACTGACTGTGCTATTGTTGTCCCCTGTTATTTGTACACACTCCAGGAGCGGTACAAAAGCATCACCCACTGATTGGTAACGGATAATGTCCGTGTAGATATAAAGAGTATAGAAACCACCGTGTATGTCCGACTGATGCATTGCATATGTTACAATATCCTTTTCATAATTAGTTTTTTCAGGGTTTGTTTTTTGCAGAATAGAATCTCCTATAGGGACGCCTGGTTTCAATCCTAAAATAATGGCTAGTTTTCCATGGAAGGTCATTGAAATGTTAGGTTTTGCTTTCAGAAATACTTTGTTTTTTACGCGGTCATAACCGAGTTCCCCATGAGGCGCTACTAAATCATTTATTACACTAACTAGAGATGGGACATTGTCGTAATACCCTGTTTTTATTGGTATGCGTAGTTTCGATAAGCTGGTCTTCTTCACATCTACACCATGGCGTAAGCTGTTAGTGTACTTTTCACCATCGGTCGTGGTGGGTCCAATGTTTATCTCGAAAACGGCGTCATTGCTGTTAAAGGTGTACCAGCTTCTAGGATATTCAATTTGAACAAGCCCCACCTCCCATTCTCCTTTTATATTTATAGTGGTAGCCAGTCTTGTTCTATAATTAGAGATTTTATTATTAGGGTATACAGACTGCGAAGCGTTGCAGGGTAGTGTGACATAAAATCCACCCTCAGCCATGTCTGGTTTTTATACAACTGTATGCATCCTGTGTGTGTGGTTTGTATTTATGGCTTCTGTACATCAACTAATTCTTTCTGGTCGATCCATGACGCAAACTTCGCTGGCCATCCGAGCCACTGCACCAGCACTAATGTTTTGCGACCCTTCGTCTTCTTATCTAAAAATTTTTCAACTTTAAATGTCTTGTTTTTACTGACAAATATTTTTTGCAATTCTTCTGCATAAAAAACGCAGTCGATAACATCCCCGTCGTAATCACTCAATCTGTAAACAGGGGGTTCTCGTGGGATACACGCTGATATAGTAAAATACTCTTGTGTGTAGTTTTCCTCATACCCTTTTGCAAACGGTCCTCTGACTTTAGAAATTCGAACCACGTCACCAATCTTGTATTTAAATACGGGGTTAACACTATGAGGTCTGGTATCACCATATAGGTTATGCAGCACCACAGACTCGTTTTCTTTCCCCACATCAATCGGCCTCATCTTGATGCTTCTGTGATGGCTCGCATTAAATCCTTGTGTAATGTCTTGAAGTATGTCGATGTAACGTTTGGAGTTTGTAGCAGTTAAATATCTCCACATTCTACCTTTTAAGGTTCTATTAAACCGCTCGACAACACATGCCTTTAAATCTGTGGCTGTTGCGAAATGGGCTATATTGTACTGTTTTGTTACATTTTGAAAATGTTTGTTAAAAAACTCCTTTCCTTTATCTGTCTGTAATTTCTGTGGTATGCGTCCCTCTTTCAGTATGGATTCAAAAGCTTTAGAGACCTCTACACCACTCTTGTTTTTTAAAGCCCTTGTCCATGCATATTTACTAAAGAGATCGATGCATGTCAGCAAAAAATGGTTGTTGTCATTTACCGGGGCATATGCAGACATATCGACTAGATCGGCCTGGAACTCCATGTCGATACCGTAGACAAAAACCCGATTCCTTTTGTATTTTAGTGGGGCCGTTCTGTGTAGTGTATATGCATCCTCGCCAGCGAGCCAGTCTGAAACCTCTTTATCGGTTAAACGAACACCCGTTTCTTTTAAAACAGCTTCTTTTAAGCGTTTTTTCCCCCCTAAAGAACCAGGGTTAGAAGGTGTGTAATAAGTCTTTTTCATTTCTTCTGACATGTTTCCACTTCACGCTCCACAAAAAGAATAACACAGATGGTTTAAGTAATTTGGGTTTTTATTTCTTAAACAGCAAAAGAAAACAAAAGGTATCATACAGCATCAATGTAGTGTAAAAAATGTATACACATCACAATGTTTTTTTCAAGAATGTAATCAACCAGGGTTTCAATAATTTCACAAACATCAGCCTGATTGTTTCTTGTCAATATGTCTACACATAGATCAGTCACATATGTACACAAGCACAATATATCAGCTATTCTAATACAGCTGCCGCATTCAGTCATCAGGTCTAAAATCTTTCTGATAGTCACACAAATTGGTTCACCAGCATTAACGCATAAACGCATCAAATCTGTCCATTCATTTGACACAGTTCTTACAACAGACATTTGTTTCATGAGGTTTGTAAAACGATTGGTATCTACAGCACATCTGTTTACAGTAACAGATACATTGGCACATTCATTAATAATCTTATACAACAAGCCGGTCATCTCACATCTAATACGTTGTTTAAGTAGACACTTTGCCAGACCTGTTGCAAAACACGTATTCCCCATGTCGGTGTTACAGTCACTCAACTTGGACAATACCTTTCCAGCTGTCCACAGCGTCATAGACAATTTGTTCGCTGCTGACATCCACAACTTTCTCTCTGACTTCACGAAGCTTTTCCACAATGAAAACTTTGTCACGCAGTTCATGTAAAATAGCCTCCACTGAACCTTGAATCCTCTGGGGGTGAACCCTTAAACCACAACGGCTCAATGCTTGAGCAACGATGTGCTTAAGGTCCGGTTTCACCAGATTACGTGTCAGTTCCTCAAAGTAGGCGTCAAAGAAATAGGGACCCGGTTCAAACATGCAGGAATGTCTAATCTGACTGGGGTGATCCACTTCACAACCCAAACAGATTTCTTTCAGCTTTTTGTTGATGACGTGTTCCAGAAGGACCACAACAGTCGCTTTTATGATTTTGAATCCGTCCGAGCGGATACAACTGTCTGTGTTGTCGATTCCAGCAAGGGCCGCAGCTCCAGCTATTGCACCAGTGTTGCCGTATGGTGTTGTAAGGAAGGTCATGTTGTGATATCCAAGATCCATGCAAAATTTATCCAACCAACTATTGTCGCAAGTTTGTGGGTGGGGCTCCAGCGGCGTAGCATTGTCATCAGGCATCGCTGGGGGAGCCTCAGGGTTGTTGGTGTAGCAGTAGACTGTTGTAGATTCTTGAGACATGGTGAATGAATGTAGCAATTGTACCGATCTGCAGGCGTTTTTAATGGCTGTAATACGTGGGTGGGGTTAAGAGGCGGTCTTCAGCGTTGGTAACGCCCTGCTCAGGGTGAAACAATTTAATCTTTACAGAACTGTAACGGTCATATATGTCGCACCATCTAAACATCTTGTCAATGCATGTAAATACGTTGTCAAGCGTACGAACATCTTTCCACTGAAACAAAAATTTCATGTCGTAGCACAAGTGATGCTCAGATTCACGAACAGGCCACGCACGTTCGCAGAGCTTTGTCTTGTCGTTGCAGCAGAAAATATAAACACAATCGTCTGGTAACTTTTTACTATGGTCCCCGACCACCCGAAATCTTGTGTCAGCAATTGAGCCATCCCACTCGGCTACGTACAACGGATCATCACCACAGTCGTTCAAATCTCTCCAAACGTAGTTGAAAAACAGAAACCAGTCCTTCTTGTGGAAAATCACACATGGGGTCTGTGATGTAAAATCGTCTTCAACATCTCCTGTGTAGAGTTTCACAGTACGCATCACCTTGTCAAACACATACCTCACCACACGACCACCAGACATTGAGAAATCCTGTTTCACAAGAGCACTGTCTTCATGAAGAAATCTTGTCAAGCTAACATTTAGCTTTTTCCTTGGAGCAAAAGTTAGATCTTCTCTCATTTCAACAGGTCCTCATGTCGGCGAAATACACATAACCTTTCTAGGGGTTTTAGGAGTTCTCGGAGTAGCCATTGTATCAGGAAAGTCGTAGAATGTCTTCTGTGTTCAACAGTGTAACCCCTAACCTTATTTAAAACTGCAACAAAAGACGTAGGTAGTGACGTAGTTGTGAAAAAGGCACACCTCATACCATAAAAACTACAATGGCAAGTTGCGAGGTGTGAGTTCATTAACCCAGTCGTAAAAACCAGTCAAAAATTTAACATCTGTTTGATCTGTTTGTTTGTTTTTTTAAAAGTACCCGGACATCGGCACGGAGGATGTCACATGGCGTCGCGCAGCCTAGACATACCGGAGCCTGTCAGCGACCCATCATAAATCAGAGACAGGGGAACCTCAGAACCATAAATCAAAGTCATAAAACACCTTTTTTGACACATGGTTTATGTTAATACTACTAACCTGCTTAAATGTATGCCATATGTATTCAAAACTATGTAAAATATTCTATAAAATAATGGAATTAAGGAATTAAGAAAATAAAGGAATTATCATGCAAAAACCGGTGGTTGTGTGGAGTATTTTTTATTTTTTTGGAGGATTTAATTTAATCCTTAAACATTAATTTATGTATGAAGTAAAAAAGAAAAAAGAAAAAAAAGCTAGTACTATAGTAAACATGAATCAACCCAGTATGATGGGTTAAATCAACCCAGTATGCTTGGTTAAATAAACAACCCAATTTGGTGGGTAAAATTAACCCAACATGTGTTCCATCCTATATTTACAAATATAGTAAACATAGTATACTACGGAAGCCCTGAACCGCAACGTAAAAAAAAAAAAAAATCTAGCATTTCGAGATTAAAGTCGAAATATTTCGAGATTAAAGTCGAAACATTTCGAGATTAAAGTCGAAACATTTCGAGATTAAAGTCGAAACATTTCGAGAATAAAGTCAAAACATTACGATAATACAGTCTTCTATAGAAGTGTGTGCATTCATAACAGTGCGCGTCCACTGGCTCAGAGCGCGCGTGTGTGTGTAAAGAAATGCACTTGTGAAGTCGAACTGCCATGGATCAACACAAAATAGTAGCTTTTTACTTTTATCTGGGCTTTCAACAAAATTCTACACAGGTGCTAATCTACCAACAAGAATTACCATGGCGTTATAGACGAGCACACAGACTCCGCCGGAGTAGTATCACAATCTGGTCCAAACTTTATGTGGCAGTGTTTTTGAGGTGTTTTCGTGCTCGTCTAGGCAACACTATCTGGGTCGAGAACACAACAGTAACCGTTCTGTCTCCCTCTTCACCGTAAATACGTTCTGGATACATTTTAAGTGCATCATTCTGTATCCAATCATTTGGCCGGATCCCGTGATTTCCTCAGATTTAATAACCACTAATGGTGGTTGAGGAGAGATTCTCTGATATGATTGTAAAGTGCTTTGAGTGTAGGCCTAGTAGACATATGAAAGTGCTATATAAATGCCTTATTCATTCATTCATAAAGCTGGATATCTCCATCCAGTCTGAAAAGTGTTTTCCGAGTTGGTTTTCCTATAGGCTAAAGTCTATTCCGGCGCAGTATATTTTATAACGTCCTAATGGTAGCCTAATGCTGGTAGATTGGCACCTGTTGAATTTCCTTTTGTTGAAACAAAACACACACACTAACACACACAAACACACACACACACAGTGTGAAACACTCGCTATGCACCATTATGATGAATGCCTGTGTGTGCGGCAATGTGAAACGGCAAGCACACACGCAACTTCTACGGAAGACTGTATTCTCGTACTCTCGAAATATTTCAACTTTAATCTCGAAATGTTTCGACTTTAATCTTGAAATGTTTCGACTTTAATCTCGAAATGTTTCGACTTTAATCTCGAAATGTTTCGACTTTAATCTCGAAATGTTTCGACTTTAATCTCGAAATATTTCGACTTTAATCTCGAAATGTTTCGACTTTAATATCGAAATATTTCGACTTTAATCTCGAAATGTTTCGACTTTAATCTCGAAATGTTTCGACTTTAATCTCGAAATGTTTCGACTTTAATCTCGAATGTTTCGACTTTAATCTTTTTTTTTTTACAGATTTTTTTTTTTTTTTTTTACATTGCGGTTCAGGGCTTCCGTAGTATACAGTTCATCCTAAAGTTTTTTTTTGTTGTTTTTTTTTTGCAAATTTTTTGCACATTTTTGCTGACACAGGTCTCAAGCCTGAGAAATTAGATATTGGGGTCTACTGAAGATGTCGGACTTAATTAGGTGCATCAAAATAAATGCTGTGTTGTTAGCACAAAAATAAGACTGTTTGGCCCAGAAAAAGCATGCAGGAGGCAATCACTTCCACCCTTCCATTACCATAAACTGTTTTGAATTATGCAAAGAAAGAAACATAATTAGTTCCTCTGGTGCGAAAGCAGAGACAGAGGTTGATATACTGTCCCACATCTTTGCAAACAGAAAAATAACTGCTCGTAAAAATAGACCGCTTTCATGTGTGTGTGTGTGTGTGTGTGTGTGTGTGTGATACACGGCAGTTCTCTGGTGCACCCAGAACAAAGTGTAGAACAATAAGACTTTTTTCTGGCTAGATCGAGGGGAATCATTTTTTAAGAAGCCTTACTTCATATACTGCTTTCTCTGATACATTAGTCATTGTACAAAGATTCCCAACCCCTCATGTTTGGAAACAAAAGCTCCCTAAGCTTAACCCAGAAAAAGGATGACAAGCATTAAGTTCTTTATTATTTGAATAGAGAACAATGGTTTTGTTTGCCAGACTTGCACCCGGTTGCATCAGTTTTTGTTATGCCATCTGCAGTTCTTACCCTTTGTAGACCTCAAGGATGAGACCTTGATAGTCAGATCAGCATTTGGAAACTGTGTTTCACTTTGATGATACATCATACATGCAAAACAACGAAACAAACTTCACTGTCTTAAACTTTAAATATAGTCTTTATCCTGGTGAGGTGAGATACCTGATAGTGTGTTGAAAGGTCAGTGCCGAATAAGAGAGTCCATCATAAGGAAAATGTTTTTAAAATCTAATTTTAAACCTACATGCCATTCATTTGGGTTACATTTAGTTTTGAAACACTTTTATACTTTTATATATTCACAAAGTTAAAATGTAATGTGGTTTAGTTTTCAATCAATTAAAAAGTAATATAGGATATTTTTTTGCAAATATCATTATGTTTCTCTTCAGACATCTGCAACAGTGGCACACATACAACTGATACAACATTCCTTCAAATATGCTAAATACAGAAAAGCAAATCTGCAAGATTTGAACAAAACAACTTTCCCCACTGTAAGGAACTTAGCTATGGGAAATATTAATAATCAATAATAACTTGTTATGATTAATTATTAATATTTGGGTCAGTTAATTGGATTAACTTGACATGGCTAAATTAATATTACAATCAATTAATCAGTTCGTCCAACGAACTCTTTTGATTATTAATTTATTCTAAGAAAAGGGTATCTTTAATGGCCACAGAAGAATAATTATTTCTTAGCATGTACAGCGCTTTGAGCATGTAGCAAGATCAAGATCGTAAAAGAGACTTTGTTTGCAAGCAGTGAATCAGAACCAAATACATAAAGTGCACAAGTTTTATTAACTAAATCATAAACATGAATAAACTAAACAAACATACATAAATACATAAATACATGTGTAGGAAAAAGGAGTGAGAGATGGAATGATGGAACGATGGAGAAGATCCATCTAACTATGAGAAGAACCAACAGCATTTCATTTTCACATTTCATTGAATTGAACACTTGCATTTGTAGTGGGAACAATTCTTGAAGTTGTGGAAAATTGAAGTCGTTGAGGGTTCCGGCAGTGGCAAGTGGCAGTTGTTTGAAAGTTATCTTTCTCCATGAGCACATTTGGTCAAGGCCTGGGGCCCTGGGCCCTGTTGAGGCCACGCCGAGCACCCCGGAGAAGTGAGGAAGTCAGAAGAGTAGGTGATTGGAGTCGTTGTTGGTTGGAGTCCTGGTTCCAAACTCCTGAGATTGTCCTTGGTTCTTTGTGAGAGAGTCTTCTCTCTCCTGCATGACTGCATATCTGGTTGGATCAAGGCCTGCTGAGCCCTGGGCCCCCGTGGAGGGGGAGGGGGTTCCCCAGTATCACCAGAAACAGTGTTGCGGCTGGATGAAAAACTGAGATCGGGAGGTCACATGTGGACTGTCCCTAATAAAGCCTGAGAAAAGATCCAACCCCTAAGGGTTGACTGGACCAATAAGCAAAGTGAAATGTCCGAGTGGGAAGGTTACTCTAGTTAATTTACGAGTCTTTGTCCCAAGCATGGTTACCTTCATTAATGCTCAGATAGATATAACACATCCACACTGCATTCTAGAAGAAGGTGATGTACATCAAAGTGTGAGTCATTAAATGAGGATTAATTAGGTAGGAGGCATGATACATGTGAGGTTACATTGACCGTTAGTTGGTTGTATACCAGGGTACATACCATAATATATACATAATAGTACACAAGACAGTAAATCATTTACACAATGCTATGAAGCATGTCCATTTATAAATCAGTTAGTCTATGATTAATGCAGTAAAGTCTGTTTTAAAGAGGGTTTCTGTCTTCCCATTGTCTCTCTCTTGTGCACGTGGCCACAATACCTGAGGAGGTCGTAAAAATCTTCTTATCAGTAAAATGACACTGTTTCTGCCCTTGTGTTCGTTTCATTTGGGATGTTAGTTTTGGAGTTTCATAAACCTTTTTATATAATGAATAATTAGTGTGTGTCTGATGGGTCCAGACTCTACACCGCACTTTATGGACATAATCTTACATGTAAGATTAGTTTTCACATTTGTGTGACAATTGTTCACTCATTCAGTTGTTGAGCTAAATTTAATTTTATTATAGAATAAATGTGTTAACAGTTAAAAAATAAATGGTCTTTAATATATTGAATTAATCATATGCATTAACATTCTAACTTTGACAGCATTTTATAAAAAGATAAAAGGATGAGTTGGTTTTATCATTTATACCATCATTCTGGCAAGGACATAATATGGGTTTCCAAAATTAGCTTGTAAAATCAGGTTTTCAAGATTATACCTTTTGAACCTTTTGAAGTTCTCATTCACCTGAGGGATGAACACAGTGATGAAGAATGGTGGAGCTTTAGAAATGGTTTATATGCATGGACATGATATGAAGTTCAAAAAAGTGAAACAGGGTCATAAACAAATCTACTAACAAAACTGTTTCTGGACTACATTAGTTGTGCAATATCTTTGTTGTTGTGTACAACTTGCAAGGACACCACAACACAAAGACATGTTGGGCCTAATTTATAATCTAAGGTAGAAATGAGTGCAAATCCAAGCACATAAATCATCTTATGACAGAGTTCACATGTGATCCATGAAACATTTGTATGCTGCCAAGCCCATCATACGAATGATCATATGTTGATAAATGCGGCGGCTCAAAACAATCGTCATTTGAATATCACGGTTCTAAAAATTTAGAAACCTTGCCCCTAGAGTTTACAACAGGGATAAAATAATCTTAATGAACAAAATGCCTTCATAACAATTCTCCACCAGATTTGCTATGCTGCACGCAAGTTCACACTAACTCAAAAACCTGCGTACACGAATTGAGACCTGACGTTAAATTTGACTGTAGCCACCACTCACGTCCATATTGATAAATGCCAAGTTTTGTGTGGAAAGAACCGTACACCCAGTCAGATGTTCGTTTTGTAAATGAGTTCCATTGTCTATTTATTGCCTTTTTGTATAGTTTTGTACAGTCTTATTCATTGTGTCACAATCCCGGTTCTGTGTCTTTTAATGTAACTTCTTCAAATTGGCACTCGATATGACAGTTTTTAAAACTGACTTACATAATCATCAATCGATAGGTTCTCCTAAAAAGACACAATATCAGATTGACCAGGTCCATGAAAATCTGAATCACTTAGCTGCTGGATCTGTAAATGGTGAAGTCTTCTGTAACGGACTGCTCAGAGATCCAAACAAGGGGTAATCCACAATCATAATCCATATAACAGGTATAGGGTCAAAACTACAGGGCAAACAATCCAGATAATAACAGAGTCCAAGAAACAGGCAACATGGAAGTCCAGGGAGACAGGCAGAAGATCAAAACCATGACTCGGAAAACCAGAAATAGCACTCAGAAATGCAGTGTCACACATACAAGACTTTGCAAAGAGTGAGAGAAAACACTGGGCTTATATACACAGACATTAACAAGTTAAAAACACACAGGTGGATGTAGTCACATGATAATGAGTCCAGGCAAAGGTTTATGGGAAATGTAGGATTATCCAGGGATAGGGTTTTTAATTCTATTTTGAAGAAACTGAAATATACTGCGTCATGGGTGTGTTTTGGGTGTAACGTGCAATAAACCAATTATAGTCTCATCTCCCATTCCTCTTAAAAAGCCAGTTACGTTTGCGCCATTGGTGGATTCGCTCTTTAAATAACAAAAAAAAATATTGCGACCAGGTTTCAGTTGATCAATGGCACAATTTATTTTTTTTGTTATTTAAAGAGCGCATTAGTAATATGCGCCTATAGGCGGGTCCACAACGCGCGTACACTTTGTCCCGTAGATGGTCTGCTTGCGCGCTTTAACCTTGTGCACGAGCAGATCCGTTTCCTCACCAGAGAATCGTTCAATTTTTTTTACTTGCAAATTCTGACATGTAAATAGCGAATCCCCCATGGCGCGAGCGCAACTGGCTTTTAAAGGGAATGGGAGATGAGACTCTGATTGGTTTATTCGCTCCGTGCACAATATGACGACCGTTGAAGTTCGAAACTTGAGTGTGTGGGCCAGTACTTCCGGTGAAGACTTCCGGTTATCTGACAGAGAGCGGGACACAACGAGACAACAGCGACCAAGTTCCATTACCACAGAGATTTTTCAGAATGAGTGTTTTTAGTATTCAAAAGAGGCGACTTGCCTTTCAGAGGATGACAGCCTCAACACTTCATTGTTGTGTGCCATTATGCACTGTTTCTTCGAGTTACAACAAAGAAGTCAGCTTTCATGCTTTCCCCGTTGACGCTGCGGTACGGGCTGGGTGGATGCAGAAGATCCGGAGAGATGACTTCAACCCGACCAAAAACACCCGGTCTGTAGTCGGCATTTTAAGCAAACTGATTTGAATGTGACTGCCGGGGGGTTGAGGAGGCTGAAGAAGGGAGCCGTATCGGTTTACTTTTCATGGAATGGGTACAAACTACCTGCGCCCAGACCGAGCGTCTGGGAACGGCGTCCACGTGCCGAGAGTCCTGCACCACCAGAGTCAGACTCGGACTCGGAGATGGAGACCGAAATGGCTCCAGATCACGACTACTGTGTAGTCCCTCAAACGGGAGCGAGGGCGAGTAATTTGGCCGACGAGAACGAGGCTCTACGTCGCCATATTAGGGAGCTACAACAGCAGTTGGAAGTCCTCAAACTTTGCCAGCGTTTTGGGATAGATCGCCTGTCTGCATCAGATGAGGACGTGCGTTTTTATACCAGCTTTGCATCCTACAGGAGTTTCATGGCTTTTTGGAGTTTAATTGAACCTGCTGTGATCAACAAGATGGTGCGCATAACCTGCACCAAGACAGCCTCAGCCAGCATCAGCACAGTCCATCACCCAACAATGGTAGGTAACAAATATGGTAACATGACGTGCATAGAGTTGTAGGCCTAATGTAACTCTGAAATTGGACACAAACTGTTTTATTCCGTAATTGCCCCTGTTGGTTTGTGGAGTTAACTACATCTAACTAAAAAGTAAAAGCCAACAAGCTGATGTTGGTATTATTTTCTGATTTATACTTTGTAATAACAATATCAATGTCAACGTAACTAAACAGGGGCTTTTATTTTTTATATCTCAACAGAAACTTAGACCCATTGACGAGTTTCTGCTGTTCCTGATGTACCTGTCAGTGGGTTTTCCTCTCAGGGACCTTGCAGAGAGGTTCAGCATTCACTGCACTACTGCAAGTCGGATCATCTCCACATGGACTCATTTCCTGTACTGCCTGCTGGGAAGCCAGCGCCTTTGGATTCCTCCAGAGATAGTGAGAGCTCACCTGCCACCTGAGTTTGCAGATTTTTCTGATACACAGGTGGTCCTTGATTGTACAGAGATATTCTGTCAGACGCCATCCTCGCTGCTCCTTCAGAGTGAGGTTTTCTCAACCAACAAATCACACACTACATTCAAGGCCATGATTGGCATGGTACCCCACGGTGCTGTCACCTTTGTGTCTGGACTGTATGCAGGCTCTATGAGTGATCGCGAGATCTTCAAGCAGTCCGGGATTGTAAAGCTTTTGAAGCCAGGTATGGCGATCATGGTGGACAAAGGGTTTGTTGTGGACAACCTTGCTCCTTGTAAGGTGTACCGGCCTGCCTTTCTCAGCAACAAACAACAAATGATTCGAGAGAATGTCAGACAGACACAGTCAATTGCACGTCTGAGAGTGCATGTGGAGAGGTGCATAAGGAGAGTGAAAGAGAACAAACTGTTCGACAAGGACATACCACTGTCTATATGAGGGAACTTTGATGAATTGTTCAGTGTGGCCTGCTTCCTGGTCAATTATCAGAATGGGCCATTAGTGAAGGCATGGGCAACTTAGCAATGAATTAAAGATCCATCTTGCTTCTTAAAAACATTCTTTGTGTCATTGTCATCATTACATCAGCTTTGTTTTTACTGACTTGAAATGAAAATAAAAACGTACCAGAGATGTCATTAGAACATGTAGAATTTAACAAGGAAATACTGAACAACACTTATTCAATCGTATATCAACAATCCACATAGCTTTTTACAATCGGGCTCTCATTTCAATCAGTAAAAAGGTATGGTCTCAGGTCAATTGTAGGCCTGCATTAGTGACATTAGCTCTAGTTTTATAGAGATTTGTTAATTGTTCAATCGGCATTGAGATTTCATTGTTCAGTTTATCACTTCAGGTTTTCAGGTTAAAGATAAACAATAAAAACCTAATACTTAGTTCAGGCTCTGTACAGATTTGTAAAGATGAACAATAAAACCTAATATTTAGTTCAGGCTTCGTACAGATTTGTAAAGATGAACAATAAAACCTAATATTTAGTTCAGGTTTCGTACAGATTTGTAAAGATGAACAATAAAAACCAAATACTTAGTTCAGACTTTGTACAGATTTGTAAAGATGAACAATAATACCTAATATTAGATCAGGCATTGTAAAGATGAACAATAAAAACAGAACAAGAACATTTATCAACTGATTGAAACAGAACTGATTGAAAGAACCATTGATTTTTAAAAGATCAGATCAAGTAATGATAGAAAAAGAAATAATCCCCCCTCTCCCTTATAACCCTAGTGACCTCCACATCCTTGTAAATTCTTTGTACAAGGTCTTCCTCTGCAAAAACCACAAAATCACACCACGGCATTCCAGTGATAAGCAGCTGGCCTTGCACCTGCCAATAGTAGCTGTGACCTGGTTTCAGGCGCAAGGCGCCACTCTGCATGTGCAGGTAGCCGCAGTCCACATAGCTCTTCACGTTGAGGCACTTCACCTCCATCAGCCCGAATGGTGGTGCCTCCGTCGGATGAAAAACAACACCATCTGGAGAGGATCCGAGCCAGGGAGAATCTGGGTGGATGACAAATCCTGATGGCCAGTAGTTGACATTTGTGACCCGTCACGGAAACCAGGGACACAAGTCGGCAGTACAACTTGCGAGCAAAATGAGAAAGAAGCGTTTTTTTCCAAAATTGGTGATTTCCGCTTTTTTGCAGAATCTGTTAGTTGAGATCATGAAGAAGCCTCTCCATGTTTGAGATAACAGTATTGGTATATTTAAAAGCGTACATTTTGAGGTTGAAATCGGCTTGTTTTTCGGAGATTCTAGCATGCAGTAGGGGCGTGTCATTGTCTGTGTGTATTTCCATACTGAATAGCCGCCGGCGCTTTTGCCCCCGCCCCCCAACAGCGTGGCTACTTATTATGCAGCGCTCTGGCCGGCTCTATCTGATATCAAAATTCAATGAAGATCGATGCCGCAAAGATTGTCGCAGACGAGCTGAACCGTGGCAGTTACACCGAAAATGTTTTCGCCCCACTTTGTGGGCTCGGGAAACTGAACCGGAGGTATGGGCGCGGCGCGCGCGCCCTCGGTGCTTGAATACGGCGGCTCGGCTCGCTGACAGCGGTGGCTAACTGTTTCATATGTGACGTCCCGATTGCTTTGAATGGGGAACGTTTTGTGAACAGGGAACAGACTTAATGGACTGGCAACAATCTCCATAGAACATGAACTGGCACAGAGAATCGAAATAGAGGATGCAGTTAAGACCTTTGCTGCGATGAAGGCCTGCCGTGCGCGTTTCTGAAACGTAAGTTAAGCTTTATTTGCTCCTTAGTCGTTATGTAAGATGCTGAACCTGCTGATGATATAATGTGCTTGCGGACATTTCATTTGTGTGTGTATACGCACATAAGAAAGTGGTGTAAAGAGATTTGCAACAGTAATCTGAGGAGGAAATATGATTATTTGGAAAATTCCTGTCATGACTGCTTAAAGAAAAATGCCAGCAGGCATTTACCTCCTGCATAAACTTTAATATTGTTGACATTTTGGGCACACGCGCGTTGCGCACTATTTGCGTTATATGTAGGCCTATGGCTTATTGGTCTTTGTGTGTTGTTGCTGGTTCTCTTACGAGAGTATCTCTCGTACTGCGTAATAGCTTACGCTAGGGGAAAAACTCTTTTCCACGAGATATTGAAGCCAAAAATTATCCTTAATTTTTTATTAATGTAAAACGCTTTGCAGCAGCAAGCAGACATAGGCGAAACAGCTCGCGCGCCTATTGGTTGCTCTGCAGCAAATGCAGCAGCCTATCGAGAGAGACTCTGCGTGACGTAATGACCAATGGGGGCAATTCGCGCCCATATCGTCACGTCCCGCCAGAAGGGGCGTGGTCTCACCCTATAAATATGCTCGTTAGGCTGGTACAAGCTGATTTTTATCTCTTCAGCGACGCACACGCATCGCTGGATCCGGAGTGAGAAGCCGCGCCGTCGAAGCAAGCCTTTCAGCGGGACGAGCTCTGGAGTCGCTGGCCTCGCCGCCTTCAACTGCCGTACCTGCTGCACTTTCCGGCGTTCTATATCCTTTTATACTCTGTGTGTATTTACTCTGTTGAGAGTGTTTGCTCGCTTACTTGACGCGACTCACACTTCTCTCACTAAAGCTGCGTCTTTTTAAAGATGCCTTCCTGTGGCTCGTGCCGCACCCCGCTCAGTGATGGAGACCGGCACGTCATCTGTGTTTCCTGCCTGGGTGAGGATCACGCGGCTCTCGCGCTCGCTGACGGCGGATGCCCTCATTGCGAGCTTTTGCCTATGGTGACTCTGAGGACTCGCCTGGCATCATTCTCCGAGCCTTCACCGCAGCCCGCCGTGGTGCCGCGCCGCAAGAAGCGCCGCGCCCAGCGCGCTCCCGAGCTTTCTCCAGCCCGCCAAAGCTCGCCGGTTCGCCCGCCAGCTTCGCCGGCTTCGCTCGAGTCGCTCACTGACGGACAACGGCCGCCGCCTGCCGCCGCGTCCATCCACGAGTTTGACGAACCCACCGAGGCGTGTTCTCTTCTGGCATCCGATAGCGAGGGTTGGGCGAGCTCCGTGGACCTCCCCTCCGCTAGCGTTTCCCGCCAGACCACTGGTAAGAGAGCCGGCATTGAGACTGAGCTGATGCGTCTGCTCTCTCAGGCCGTGGAAAGCATCGGCCTCGATTGGGAGGCGCCCGCGCAACCGCCGCGCAACAGGCGAGCTCTGTGGACCTCCGCCTTCTGTCCGCGAGTCGTCAAGGAAACGGGCCAGCATCAAGACCGCGAGCCCTAAAACCGCGGCTAGCTTTCTTTACGTTATAAGAAATCTACCCCGCCCCCCATGGGCGTGCGTCACCGGCAAATGAGAAAAGAGTGTGTTTTAGTCCCCGCCGAGGCCGGACTAATCTCCATTTCTTAAACATTTCTCAGCTCCTAGTTTGAGCGGCTGAAAATGTCATTATTGCAGCAATGAGCCTGTTGTATAACACGCACACCTGCATACAAACGCCGACACACACAAAACTGTGATGACGCTCTCTTATCTGCTTGCGCTAGTGTAGTTCTCCCTGTGGCCCAGTGGCGGAACCCGTAGCTTTCACGCGAGAGACCCGTGTTCGATCCCAGCTCTCGCAGCAGATAAAAATTTAGTCTCGCCGCGGCCAGACTTCCACCAAAAACTTTTCGCTCGTTCAGTTCCGGAAAATGCGACTGTTCCAGTGTATTTTGCAGTAAACAAGCTGGTACCACGGCCCGCTTGCCTGCACATAAAGGCCGTTTCCATGGCGACCCAGAAAAATCATGTAATCATTGTATTTCTGGTTTTCCGGCCACAGCCGATGGTGTTATAAGTGTAATAAAATGCTCACAGCCCAGTGTTCATTTCTACACACAAACACAGCCCGCCACGGTACAGGGCTCGCACAAATGAAATCGACGCATGTCAATTGTGCATTAAATGTAGTAAATGTGCCCACAACCCAGTGCCCATAAACACTACCACGGTTTCTGTAAAACGAAACCAACACAAGTCTTCCTAGCCTCCTAGGACATCGACGGTGTTTCAGTCTCGCCGTGGCCAGACTTCCACTGAAATTTTCGCTCGTTCAGTTCCAGAAAATGTGACTGTTCCAGTGTATTTTGCAGTAAGCAAGCCAGTACCATGCCCGCTTGCCTGCACACAAATGCTGTTCCCACGGCGACCCAGATAAATCACATAAATTGTGTATTTTCTGGTATTCCGGCCACAGCCGATGGTGTTATGAGTGTGTTGAAAATGCCTACAACCCAGGGCTCATTTCTACACACAAACACAGCCCGCAAAAATGCAGGGCTCGCACAAACAAAATCGCCTCATGTCGATTGTGCACTAAATGTAGTGAATGTGCCTACGTCTCAGTGCCCACAAACACTACACACCACATGTCCCACGGGTTCTGTGAAAACGAAACCAACACGCATTCAGTCAGCTCAGGCCGACGGTGTTTTTCAGTGCAGTAAATGTGCCCGCTGTCCTGCGCCCACATTCACTCACAGACATGTTAAGCCCCACGGGGCTCGCCCCGCTCTCTCTCCCTCAGCAAACTGCTATAAGGGTTTTGAGCGCGGCCAGGCTGCCCGCCGCGATCGGCGCGCCCCCCGCCTCACACACTGTAAACACAGTGTCTGCGTTACAGCACGCCGGAGCTCTCTTGCCGTCACTATGTCTCGGCCAGAGCCCAGATCTCATTCTACCCCTAGCTATTCACGCGAAAGTGTGGGCACAGCTTCCTGGGGTATCAGAATTGGTGCTGAACACTATAAATAGAGGCTATTCGCTACAGTTCGCTCGACGTCCCCGCCGTTATACGGCGCGCGTCGAGACGACGGTGGAAAACGAAGTATCATCTACTTCGAGCCGAGATAGCGAAACTACTGAGCAAAGGTGCTATAGAACCTTTATCTCAAGCTCAGAGCAAAGGGGGCCTACACAGCAGATATTTTCTGGTACCGAAAAAAGATGGAGGTCTCAGACCCATTTTAGATCTGCGACAGCTGAACAGAGCGCTTGTGAAGCGCCAGTTCAGAATGCTTATGACCAGGAAAATCCTCGCGCAAGTGCGCCACGGGGACTGGTTTATGTCAATAGATCTGAAAGACGCCTATTTCCAAATACAAATGGCGTCCCATCACAGGCGATTCTTGAGATTCGCTTTCGAGGGCCAGGCATATCAATACACAGTCCTGCCGTTCGGCCTGTCCCTAGCACCTGGTACATTTACGAAGTGCATGGACGCGGCGCTCGCACCCCTGAGACTTCAGGGCATGCGAGTCCTGAACTACTTGGACGATTGGCTGATTCTAGCTCGATCACGATCGGAGCTCATAGAACACAGGGCCGCATTACTCGAGCACCTCGAGGAGCTGGGCCTCACAGTCAATTGGGCGAAGAGCTCACTGTCTCCCAGTCAGAAAATTTCCTTTCTGGGAACCGTGTTGGACTCGCTGTCCATGACAGCACGCCTGTCACCAGAGCGCAGGCTAAATATTCAGCGCGGCGCGAAATCCTTCCGCCACGGCGCGATAGTTCCGCTCAAAAGGTTTCAGAAAATGCTGGGGCTGATGGCCTCAGCAGCCTCTGTACTCCAGTTGGGCTTGCTCCGCATGCGCCCACTGCAGATGTGGCTGAAAGCGCGGGTTCCACCCAGGGCATGGACAGCGGGTCTGTTTCGCCTCAGGGTCGACCTTCAGTGTGTTTCAGCTCTGGAACCTTGGAAAATAACCGACTGGTATCAGTCAGGTGTGAGTCTGGGGACCGCTTCGAGTGTGAAGGTGGTGTCTACGGACGCCTCCACCTCGGGGTGGGGAGCGCTGCTCGAGGGCAGACCGCTAGCTGGCCTGTGGTCAGAACGGGAAAAGCTCCTTCACATAAACTGCTTGGAGATGATAGCAGTCGCTAAAGCGCTACGGCGTTTTTGTCCCCAGGTAACAGGCCACCACGTCTTGGTCCGGTCGGACAACATGTCAGTGGTGGCATACATAAATCGCCAGGGCGGCGTCAGGTCACGAAACCTTCACAGGCTGACGGAACGCCTCCTGGTCTGTGCTCAGCACAACCTGCTCTCACTGAGAGCAGCGCACGTGCCTGGTCACCTGAATGTGGGACCAGACAGACTGTCCAGGAACAATGTTCCAGCAGGGGAATGGTCGCTGCACCCGCAGACGGTCCAGCTGCTGTGGAAAACGTTCGGCAGAGCACAGGTGGACCTATTCGCGTCCCACGAAAACGCTCATTGCCCGGAGTTTTTCTCGAAAAGCAAGGACGCGCTGGCTCATGTTTGGCCCCGCTGCCCCCTATATGCTTTTCCTCCTGTCTCGCTCCTGCCTCAGGTGTTGGAACGAATCAGGGAGAACGGATGCCCAGTGCTGCTCGTAGCTCCGCTCTGGACAAACCAGACGTGGTTCCCTGCCCTGATGCAGCTGACCAGCACTGCCCCATGGCCTGTACCATTGAGGAGAGACCTCCTCTCTCAGGCGGAGGGCTCGATTTGGCACCCTCGCCCGGAGTTGTGGTCCCTGCACGCATGGGCCATCAACGGGTACCCGCTAGCCTCCCAGAAGGAGTGTTAAACACGATCGCGCAGGCTAGAGCTCCGTCTACCAGGCGGCTCTACTCCTCGAAATGGTCTGTTTTCTCTGCATGGTGTCAAGCCCAGAGCTTTTCACCTGTGGAATGCGGGGTTTCGGAAGTGCTTTCCTTCCTTCAAGAGCTACTGGATAAGGGCAGGACCCCATCCACGCTCAAAGTATATGTGGCGGCCATAGCAACGTTTGCAAAACCGGTGTCTGGCCAGTCGCTGGGGAAAAACGACTTAGTCGTGCGTTTCCTTAGGGGAGCTCGGAGGCTGAACCCTCCCAGGCCCCCTTCAGTCCCGACGTGGGACCTTTCCACGGTCCTGGAGGCCATGAAAGGCGCCCCGTTCGAGCCAATCCAGCTGGTGGACATGAAACACCTGTCGTTCAAAACAGTGTTTCTCATGGCTCTCGCTTCAGTGAAGCGCATAGGGGACTTACAGGCGCTTTCAGTAAGCGCGTCGTGTATGGAGTTTGGGCCTAATGACTCGAAGGTCATTCTCAAACCAAAGCACGGGTATGTCCCGAAATCCCTCAATACACCGTTCAGGGCCCAGGTAATTTCCCTGTCCGCCCTTCCGGTTCTCAGTGAGGAGGAGGATGCGAGTCTCCTTTGCCCCGTCAGGGCATTGAGAGCTTATGTGTCACGCTCGTCTGTTTTCAGACAGACGGAGCAGCTTTTTGTTTTGTTTGGCGGGCGTTCCAAGGGACTCGCCGCCTCAAAACAGAGCCTATCCAGATGGATAGTGGATGCCATTGCGCTCGCTTACTCTGCGAAGGGCCTACAGTGCCCCTTGGGTGTCAGAGCGCACTCCACGAGAGGCGTGGCCTCTTCGTGGGCGTGGTCTAGCGGGGTTTCCCTGCAAGATATCTGTACGGCCGCGGGCTGGGCCTCGCCGTCTACATTTATAAAATACTCTAACCTGGAGGTACCCGCCTTACAAGCTAAGCTTTTGGCGGTCTAAAATTCAGTGCTATCTGCCCCGCTGTGCGGCCCAGATGCTGAGTTTACTGCAGCCCCATGAGTGTTGACACACGTATGGCCACCCAGATCAGGCTGAAAGCTTTCACCCTGGCTGCGCGTTTTATTGTCATATGATAGCCCCGCTGGGTGCTTTTTTATAGGGAATGACGCTTCCAGCCTCTCTTCCTCCACTCTATGTGAGTTTATGGTGATTATGCACTACATGAGCCCTGGGCTTCGGCCCCCGGGACTTTGGTGTTGGATCCCTGTACGCACGGCGTGTTGCATTGTGTTCCCCTAGCGTAAGCTATTACGCAGTACGAGAGATACTCTCGTAAGAGAACATACTCGGTTACTAACGTAACCTCGGTTCTCTCTAGAGAGGGAACGAGTACTGCGTATCTTGCCGTGCTTGGAATACGCTCTGGTTCGCTTCAGCGATAAAAACCAGCTTGTACCAGCCTAACGAGCATATTTATAGGGTGAGACCACGCCCCTTCTGGCGGGACGTGACGATATGGGCGCGAATTGCCCCCATTGGTCATTACGTCACGCAGAGTCTCTCTCAATAGGCTGCTGCATTTGCTGCAGAGCAACCAATAGGCGCGCGAGCTGTTTCGCCTATGTCTGCTTGCTGCTGCAAAGCGTTTTACATTAATAAAAAATTAAGGATAATTTTTGGCTTCAATATCTCGTGGAAAAGAGTTTTTCCCCTAGCGTAAGCTATTACGCAGTACTCGTTCCCTCTCTAGAGAGAACCGAGGTTACGTTAGTAACCGAGTACGTTTTGCGTTATATGTATATGGCATATTGGTCTTTGTGTGTTGTTGCTGGTAAACGTTGCAAATAGAGGGGCAGCACAATTGTTTTTCGCCTAGAGCGGCAGAAGTGCATTCGCCGGTCCTGGGGGTGAGTTTGCATTAAACATTAAAGTTTGTCGTTTTGTTTTAATTCTAAGAACACGTACATGTTATCTCATGTTTAGTCTGTTTAGACCTTCCCATACCTACCTATTGTTATTAGCTAGCTCAGGAAAGAAAAAAAAGCTGTAAAGCACAGGGGGAGCTTTACAGGGGGTATGGCTTATCTAAATGAGATGTAAATGAGCCCTATTGTCACTCCCAGCAGGAGAGAGAGGTGAGAATGCACAATCTTTTGAGGCCGTTTTCTCCCATTTTAGCTTTTTTGAGTTCCTACCTTCAAATGGCCACAACTTCTCCAAATATTATCAGATTTCCACGTGTTACACATCGTTGGAAAGCTTGGAGACTACACTTTCAGAATCTATGAATAACTCAAAATGCCGAAGAGCCGACTTGTGTCCCTAGTTTCCGTGATCGGTCACATTTTTAATGTGGGAATATTCCTGAATAGCTACTGGCTCCAGTGCTAGTCCCCTCTTCATCAAGGCTATCTGAACCCCACCTTTGCGGATGCGTTCTGCAAGGTTCTCTGCAGAGCTGTGACCTCGGACATGACACACCTCCTGGAATCTGGAGGAGGTGAGCCTCATCTTCCTCAGGCTGTACCACTCTGCGCTGCCACTCTGTTCCCTCGTGGACATCTGGATGGATCTTGCCATGTCGAAAGTGATGTTAAGCGACATTACGTTTAGGTGCTGGTATGAAAGAGGGCTGCCTTCTTGAACCGTCCCAAAGGCTGAATCGACGAGGGGAACATCACTACTTATGGAGAGTGTGGTAATTAGCGGAGCAAGGTCTGCCGTGAAGTCCTGGTATGCCTCGTCGACCTTCAGGACATCTGGGTCTGGCAAGTCCCCCCGCACTGCTTTGTAGCGCTTGCTCCTTTGAAAACAGTTAAGTCATAATTAGTTAAGTCATAATTTTGCTCGGGTGATGTCTGTTTATTTGTTAGTCTAGCCACGGTGTTAAATAAAAACCTTGGATTATTTTGGTGATTTTCTATTAGTTTGCGGAGATGCTCAGCCCTGGCTGCTTTTAGAGCTTTTTTATAACGTGACATACTGTCTTTCCACGCGATTCTAAAGACCTCTAAATTAGTTTGTTTCCATTTACGCTCTAGGTTACGAGTTTCTCTCTTGATAGCATGCGTAGCACTGTTGTACCATGGTGCTTTAGTTTTCTCTCTAACCTTTTTTGATCTAATTGGTGCAACAATATCTAATGTACTAGAGAAAATGGTGCTCAAACTGCTAGTCATTTCCTCTAGTTCATCTGTTTGTTTGGGTTCACTGAGCAGCTGAGATAGATCAGGTAAGCTATTTGAGAATCTATCTATAGTGGTCGGAAGGATTGTTCTGCCTGGTCGATAACGTGGCGCAACATGACAAATTTCAGCAGTGCGTATTATACAAGTTACCATGTGATGATCGGTGAGATCGTCACTTTGCGGTATAATATCTATATCGGTTGGATTGGTTCCGTATGATATAATTAAATCTAGTGTATGATTTAGACGATGAGTGGGACCACTGACATTCTGCTTGACCCCAAAGGAGTTTAATAAATCTGTAAACGCAGTCCCTAACGCATCGTTTGTGTTATCTACGTGTATGTTAAAATCTCCAACAATTATTGCTTTATCGGCATTGACCAATAGATCTGAGAGAAAGTCTGCAAACTCTTTTAGGAAATCAGCATATGGCCCTGGAGGTCTATATACAGTAGCCAAGGCTAGAGATAATAGGGATTTATTTCTTACATCTAAGAGCGCAACGTTTAGCACCAGTACTTCAAACGAATTAAACCTGTGACCTGTTTTCTGAGTTACATTAAGAATATCTCTATAGATTGTTGCAACACCGCCGCCACGACCGATCAGACGGGGCTCATGCTTATAACAGTATCCTGGCGGGGTAGACTCATTTAGACCGAAATACTCGTTTGGTTTAAGCCAGGTTTCAGTAAGGCAAAGTACATCGAAGCTATTATCTGTGACCATTTCATTTACAATAACCGCCTTAGGTGTGAGCGATCTAATGTTTAGAAGACCTAGTTTTAGAAATTGTTTTTGTTCACTGATATTTAGATTTTCAGGTTTAATTACAATAAGATTTTTCCTAGATCCTACAGTGGATTTATTATTTGGCCTCACTAAACGAGGAATAGACACAGTTTCTATATAATGTTCTACACTACTTATATCAATTAAATTGGCACAGCAAAGACTGTGATTTGGAATTTGATTTTCTAGTCATACGGTGTGTAACGTCTTGGAGATGTTGTCCGACAGAACAGCCGCTCCGATTCTGCTGGGGTGCAGGCCATCAGCACGGTAGAGCCTAGGTCGCTCCCAGAACAGATTCCAATTATTTACAAAGAGCAGTTTTTGTTCATTACACAATGACATTAACCATTCATTTAGTGCAAATAATCTACTGAACCTTTCCTGTCCTTGTCGGTACGTGGGAAGCGGTCCAGACACGATGATCGTTGCCTCAGGCGCTGTGCTGCGTACCGCCTCGATCAGGCTCCTGTAGTCCTTCTTCAGAACCTCCGTCTGCCGTAGCCTGATATCGTTTGTTCCAGCGTGAAGCACCACAGCTCCGACGCGCTCTTCACCGTTCAGGATCTGGGGAACCTGTGCGGCGACATCAAGAACACGAGCACCAGGAAGGCAGTGAGTGCGCACCTTACCCTTACCTGAGGTAGCACGGACATGACGGACCATGGAAGTGCCGATGATCACGGCGTCGTCGCGTTCCGACTCGCGAAGAGGGGAGAAGCGGTTCCGGGTGGAGATCTCGAAGACCGGGAGGGGCGGAGAGGTTCTTGCTCTGGTCCTGGCTCGTGTCTTCCGCTGTGGGATCACCCAGGGTCCATGGTGTTGGGTTGGTGCCGGAGTGAATGATGCCAGAGATGATCGCGTCCTCCTGGGCAGAGAAACGCACGGAGTGGACGAAGTCGGAGTCAAAAAGTTACTAACAACTGACTTGTGTGCATCGGCGCGTGACGTTTCAAGCGCTGATCGCCGATCCCGCAGCTCGGCTTGCCTCTCTAGCAGACCACGGATCTGTTTCTCCACCGATTCAAGCTCCAAACGTACCGAAATGAGTTCGAATGTGTCCTCACCTGCACTCAGAGGTAACGTTAGACACACATCTGATATGTTCGCCATAACAGATGAACAACAGTAGATTAGTAGTGAAACTACCAATATCACTAGTAATTTAGGACTGAAATGCTGGATATAACCTGTATCCTTTCAGTGAAACGGGTGTAAAATCAGACGGTCAATAGGCGCGAGGCCACGCGTGAAATGCTAGCGGACTAAAGGCTAGTAGCCGAGATTCGCAAAGTTGGGTCTAAGTAGCGATATCAAAGCAATCCGATTGTTTTTTATAAGGAATAGTATCGAGGATAAGTTCCCATGATATAAAAATAGAAAGTGCTTGTTTATAAATGAGTGGTAAAAAAGAAAATCAAGGATTAATGAATTGATTCGACGGAGTTTTCAAACACAAACACCGACTGCTCGAGCAAATTATTCCGTTACAGTATAGCTGTAATGATTTTATGAACTACTTCAATGAGAAAATAAAAAGCATCCGAAACACAATTGTAAATGTACAATCCTCTATGGTGTCTTATGATTCAGCCTCAATTATCGCCCCTCAAGAACAACTACACCGCTTTACAACTATAGGACAGGAAGAGCTAAATAAACTTATCATTGCATCTAAACCAACAACATGTTTATTAGATCCAATACCAACTAAATTTCTGAAAGAAGTGTTACCTGTAGTGGAAGAGCCTCTTCTTAATATTATTAACTCGTCTTTATCTTTAGGTCATGTTCCAAAAATATTCAAGCTGGCAGTAATAAAACCTCTCATTAAGAAACCGCAATTAGATCCAAATAACTTAGCAAATTACAGACCGATTTCAAATCTTCCATTTATGTCTAAAATACTAGAAAAGACTGTGTCCGCTCAATTGTGCTCTTTCATGCAAGAAAATGAGATATATGAAAAATTTCAGTCAGGATTCAGACCGCATCATAGCACAGAAACTGCGCTAGTTAAAATTACAAATGATTTACTTTTAGCTTCTGACCAAGGCTGTATCTCAATACTAGTTCTACTCGATCTTAGTGCTGCGTTTGACACTATCGATCATAAAATACTCTTGGATCGACTACAAAACTACACTGGTGTTCAGGGACAGGCATTAAGCTGGTTCAGATCGTATTTATCAGACCGTTACCATTTTGTTTGTTTAAATGGGGAAAAATCGAAGATAACTTCAGTAGACTATGGAGTCCCGCAAGGATCGGTGTTAGGCCCTCTGCTATTCTCAATATATATGCTGCCACTTGGTAATATTATAAGAAAACATGGAATTAATTTCCACTGTTATGCTGATGACACTCAATTATATATTTCATCACGGCCAGATGAAAACACTAACTCATCAAAATTGACAGAGTGTCTTAAAGATATAAAATGCTGGATGACGCATAATTTCCTGCTACTAAATCCAGATAAAACCGAGGTATTACTTGTTGGTCCAAAAAACTATCCACAAAACCACTTACAATACAACTTTAATATAGAAGGATGTCCTGTTACTTTATCCTCTACGGTAAAAGACCTGGGAGTTATACTAGACCACAACTTGTCTTTCGAAAATCATATTACATATGTTACAAGAACGGCCTTTTTCCATCTTAGAAACATTGCTAAATTACGTAACATGCTATCTGTTTCCGATTCAGAAAAGTTAGTTCATGCATTCATGACCTCGAGACTAGATTACTGTAATGCTTTATTAGCCGGTTGTCCTGCATCCTCAATAAACAAGCTACAGTTAGTGCAAAATGCAGCCGCTAGAGTTCTTACTAGGTCAAGAAAATATGATCATATAACACCGATTCTATCATCTCTGCACTGGTTACCTATCAAGTTCCGTATCAATTACAAAGTACTATTACTGACCTATAAAGCCCTAAATGGTTTAGCTCCTGTGTATTTAATGGACCTTCTATCGCCCTACAATCCATCGCGTTCTTTAAGATCACTAAATTCGAGGCTTCTAGTCATTCCTAGGATATCTAAGTCCACTAAAGGAGGGAGGGCGTTCTCACACTTAGCTCCTAAACTCTGGAATAGCCTTCCTGATATTGTTCGAGGCTCAGACTCGCTGTCCCAGTTTAAAACTAGATTAAAGACGCATCTTTTTAGCCAAGCATTTACATAATGCTTACCTTTTATTATACTGCTGAATCAGATCAAATGCATTTAATACTATAAAACTTGAAGAGACTGTAGGTTATCTGTATAGGTTGCATAGTATTTGCAGTTATTACGTTCCTGTGTATATTGCGTGAATGACGGGTGGTTGGACAGATATTGTGTTGCGGTAGGTAGTATGCCATACGGAACCGTTGTCCACTGAAACTGCCTATTCACGCACCAGTGGGGCTCGACAGCCTTAGTCAACGGGTTGGCGCGTATGGTTGGGTTGCGGAGAGATTGTGAGATTGTGGTTAGGTCTCAGCAGCAGGAGGGATGTAGAGGTCAGTAAGCTGGGCTGAGTTGAGTGGGGGACGGAGGGGGGTGATTTTGGGACGCAAGAGTCACTGTCTTCATGTTTTGTCTTTTACACCTGTGTTATGGAAATCATCATTATGAACAGCAGCTACGCTAATTATTTTCCCTTTGCTTTTCTGCTGTTATCTCGGGACGCGAGTCCCGAGAAAATGGCGTTCGTCAGCTCCAGTTTGTATCCAGCCTCTCACGGAGACTTCAGATGCTCCAACCACAAAGCCTATGAAGTGACGACTCAACACGGGCGATATGGACTCTCTATGGTGGACGGCACTGATCCTCAACAACTCGTCTTAAGACCGGCGTGCATACTTGGACTTCCAAAAAAATACTCTAAATGTTCCGATCCAATCTGACTTGTAATGCTGCCCGAATCATGCACTGTTCTTCCGTTGGCCAGAGGAGAACTGGCCCCCCGACTGAGTCTGGTTTCTCCCAAGGTTTTTTTCTCCATTCTGTCACCTGATGGAGTTTTGGTTCCTTGCCACTGTTGCCTTGGATTTTGGCTTGCTTAGTTGGGGACATTTAACATTTAATATTCAATAATATTATTGATCTGCCTTACTTAAGGTGGACGTTGACGCAATTTCTTTTAGAAACAAACTTTGTTATATTGTTATATTGTTTTTGTTATATTGTTTTCATGTTATCACTGTGAAGCGCTTTGATACAATCTGTATTGTAAAAAGCGCTATATAAATAAAGGTGACTTGACTTGACTTGACTAATTAGGAAAAAAAGAAACAATAACTAAAAAAAAAAAAAAAAAAAATGAATCTGACAATGACTGCAGAATACATTATTACTCAACAGTAAGGCTGGGTGATTTGTAAAAAATATTTTAATTTTATATGTCATTTCAATATTGACGATTAACGTCTGGAAACATTGCGATACTGGTGAGACAACGCCGCTATACGATAATATCGTCTTATCACCCAGTCCGACTTGACAGTGAATATTACCTTACACCATCAGCAGCTGTGTACTGTCTTGACTTGGGTTTGGTTGAGATGAATACCATGTTACCCACTCTGCCTGGTTTCACACCCTATCAAGTAAACAAATAAAACAAACAAACTAAACTTAAGGACAGAAGTTGGTTAGCCACCATAACATACCATCACAAACTAACCACACTGATACACCAGACAGACTTCACAAGTTTCTCCAATCCCCTCTTAATGCGATTGGCAGAGCTACCATAGCTAACTGTAATAGATGTGGTAATGATGTGCTTGTTTTGTCTTCATTGTGCGTTTTAACCCTCTGGGGTCCAAGGTGTTTTTTGGGTCCTTGAGATGTTTTGACATACTCTGACATTTGTGCTTTTTTCAGTTGCTTATAAACATATTACTGGCAAAGGTGTAATTACACTCTATTTAGCACACACAGGGCTACCATAATGTGTTATCAACATGTATGTACATTTTTGTATTTTTGAGAGAATATTGTTTATGCGTGGTTATTGAAAAAACTAAAACTTAAAGTTTCTGAAATAAGGCCACAAAACACATACTAAATATCTGTCCACAAGACTTTTGACTAATGGATGTTGTCCCCTAGAGTTTTTTCTTCAAAATGATCTGAAAATCATCCTGCCTTATCATTCCGTAAAACAATAGATTGGTTTAAATTTAAAAATGACACTTTTTGTTTGGAAAGGCAATATGCGCAGGGGTGTGACCTGCTGTGATTCACACCTGAGAAGACAATGGCCCGCATAATGAGCGCATAATGGGGCTGCATACTAATGACCCTTTCATACAGGTGTGTCACTGAGCCACAAGAATGCAATGACAATATATATATATATATATATATGCCTATATAATACAAAATTGGTTCACAGTTCCAATTATTTATTTATTTTTCAAATTGTGCTTTCAAATTGTATAATATCAAATGTAAAAATTTCTAGTAATTGTGCAGTTAATTATCATACTGTTTTTACAGAAAGTTTGGGAATATATCCCAAATGTGTCACTAATAAAACACAATACAAATAATTTAAAGAGGAGGCTTATATTGAGCTTTTAAGATTTACCTAAGATTTATTTATATGTAGCCTACATATATTTTTGCTATTTTAATAAAAAGGTTACAATTACAACAACAATTAAAATTTTAACTATATTTCAAATGTAATCTTTCTTTGTATTATATACTAAAGTATACATTTTATCATACATATTTCACAGTTGCGGATTAATTAGTTTGAATATAGCTTACAATCGAACAAACACTATAATAACATCTTAGCAAACAAGCTTATTTGATGTGGCAGTATTTTACAGTAAAAACGACATCTTGTCTTTCATATGTAACACATCGTTTTTATGATTAGGACATATAAATGTTAATTGGCAGTTTAATACGTTGCTTATACAAAAATATTTTATTTCAACATATTTCAGTCGATTTTTACTCATCTCAGTATTGGAATATAGTTAGGTAAAAGCTGTTCATTCATTCACACACAAAAACGCGATTCAAACAGTCTTTTTGTTTACAGACACTATTCCATATCGCGATTAGCACAAAGCACTTGAAAATAAAGAATGTACCTATTTCCTCGGCTGGATCCGTTGCTCCTCCAAATGAAACTACCTGTAGCCTACTTCTGAGGTAATTTTTTCCAGGATTATTATTAAGATAGTACTATTATTCCTCACAGCGTCGTAAATCTGAGTCTCTTTCGTGGGTTATCCAGCTGATGTGGGCGTGGATCGCATTTGTGTTTGAATAGAGCGCGCGCTCTGTGGGCGTGGTCAAATTAACTTTAATGAGCTGAGACGAGAACGACTATCATCTCTCTCTTTTCGTACAGATTACATAAAATGAGAAAAAATTTTTTTTATATAAATTACTTCATTTAAAAGAAGATAATTCAGGCTTCATGCCTGTGTGCCTGTATACCTGTTTGACTGAGTATTTGCAGAGTTACAGATGATTTTTCGGACGTGTTTCAGAATGGACTTCACTGACAGAGAGAACGCAGAACGCGCATCATGTTTATTTTTCTTTATTAGGCGAAAAGCACAACACTTTGTTTTTATTATGAGGTTCCACAAAAAAAATACAAACTTAACAGGATCGAATGATGTACAACACTTATATGTAAGATCAAAATTAACAGAGTAATTTGAGTCTCTTTTGCACTGATAAGGAAAAAAGTGAGCTGGTATCGCCGGCGAGACCGCCGACCCCAGAGAGTTTTAAACAAGGTGGGTAGAGTTTATATCCAATAAAAAAAAAAAAAAAAATTATCACCAATTTGGGATTAGCCTAAGTTCTTAATACTTACCAGTCTTCGTGGTTTATACCATTGCTGCTCAGTTTCTGTGCAGCTGAGGACAGGCGGTACTGCTTTCAGTTGCAACGTAGAGTATTTAGTTGTCTGATACAGTAGTGTAACACTGTGGTTGCAGAGAGCGGTTCCAGCCACACAGGAGCACTCAGCCAATGCAATTTGAATTGGTGAGCTGTCCTCAAACATAATCTATGAATAAAACATGATTTTAGTATTACAATTAGACTAAGTCATTAGATAACAACTATATATATATATATATAAAAATAAAAAATAAATAAGCCAGCCTCACTAGTATCTTAAAATATTTTCTTGGCATTATAATACAGTTAGAACAACAGTGTTAGTAAAGCGTTGAAAAGGTTAGTAGCCTAGATTGAGGGTACAAAATCCACTCTTACCTCACACTGAACTAATGTACCCATAATGAACAGGCCTACTTAAACTTATGCTCCAAAGAACGGGAGCAGTAACCAGTGGCGGATCTAGAAAATTTTACATGGGGGGGCAAAGGGGTGGCAAGAGGTCTTGGCAGGGTGGCAGGGGTAGACGGTACATGGGAATCCCTATATGTGAATTGCTTTAACAAAACAAACACAAAAACACTTTTAATCATTATTAAATTATTAATGTTATTGTTTAATCATGCCCTTACACACTACAAAGGTTTTTAGGAATGATTTATTAACAAATCCCTCTGAAAATATCTTCAGAATACTGCTAATTGTATAACTGGAAAGTTTGGTGTACATAGGTGCTACACAGGCTGAGATGTTTGTACTGGAGAATGACAAAAAAACTAATTTTGAGAAAACAGCATTTAAAGATTTGTAATGTAAAAAATCATACTTTTTTTAGTGGAAACAACTATTTACAGACACAATATCTTATCAAATCATTAGCAACAACAATACAAACCACCTAAATCACAGCATTTATGGCCTTCAACTGAACAGAAAAACAGTCAAAAACGCATATCTAAATGTCAGAGCACGTCACGTGATGCATCTGAACGAATCACGTTGTCAGAAATTGACATCAGCCAATGATATTTTGGTTTTAGAGTTAAATGCCCATTGTACTTTCACGATTGGTTGCTGATTAAAAGGAAATTACCATATTTGGATACGACAACAATGTACAGGAGAGAGAGAGCTTTCCAATGGAAATGTATTCGATGACATTGACATGCAGCGATCGCGGAGCAGCATGTTGATTTAGAACGACAACTTTTGTTGAATTTAGGAGAAATCTACTGACGCAAATAGACAAAGTGTAGTAAAATAAAGTCCTAAATGTGTTTTTTTGGAATTTTTTTCACCACAAGTCTGAAAGAAGACATGTTATTGAAGACAAATAGCCCAAAATCTTAAAATTAACCAGTGAAAAAAACCCCGATGTTTTTGTGTCTCGCCTTAAGCTGTTCTTGTCTTTACTAAAATCAAAATTAGGCTAATCAAAGGGAAGAGTGCTCTTACAAATCACGAGGGAGCGAATTGACCGCTGATTTTGGCTAATGTAATAGACGCGCTGTTTTTGCTGATGCTGAATCGTCTTTAGTATACAATACATTCATTACAAATTTAACTTTAAATTAAACGTGTGTGTTTACACTACACCTGGGGAAACTCACTTCACCTTCAGAGGCTCTGGGGAAGCTCACTCTCTCCAGTCGGATTGCAGGGCCACCTTACCGCAGCAGACTCGCTGTGTGTGTGTGAGCCGCCAACGCCGCCCGCTCTGCACGTTTGAATCAGGGACGCAGGGGGGAGGGGCTAATAATATATTTAAAATTAAAAATTAAATTGTTCACTTTTGGTAAATGTATTGTTTAGTTCATTGTTTTGCGAAGCTTGTGGACATAGTGGCAGGTTGTTTTTACAAGTACAGTTTTTGGATCATCAAAGTTAGGGGGGCAGCTGGGGGGGCAAGGCTCTAGAGTGGGGGGGCACCTGCCCCCCCTTGCCCCCCTGTAGATCCGCCCCTGGCAGTAACAACCAGTTTCTGGGGTATCCATGAAAGTATAGTTCAGGTTTAAATCAAATAAAGAGTTTTATTTTTGTTATTCTACATTCACATCACCAACTATAGCCACAAAAATACCCCAAAATCTTTGAACTGGTTTAACACATTTTTTCCACCCTACTCTGAGGTCGTGAGGCTTCTCATGCTTCCTCATGGGCCTATAACATACAGCCCTGACGGTCACCCTCCCTGCAGGATCTTTGTTTGACACTGTGGGAATTCAACATCATTCATGCAATGTTAGACAAAACACACTGGACTTCTTTTCAACATGGTACAGATCTTTTTTTGTAATTGTTCTACACATTGTCAACTAAATAATCAGAAAATACTGTAGTTTATTAAAGTTAAATATAGCTAACCACTCTTCCTAAAAAAAATGCACACTTACATTCTCATTTTAAGAGGTGTTCTGAGTAAATGTGGTTTGATTTGTTTACATTAGTTAACGTATTAGGCTAACTAACATGGGCAGATCTTGGAGACATCTGGTGTAAAACATCGCCATCTTACCGGAAGTATTGACCCACACACTCGAGGGTGCGGAAGTAGAACGGAAGTAGAGTCTTGCACAGAGCGAATTGCACGTTACACCCAAAACACACCCATGACTCATTAAGAGAATAGGGACAGCCCTTTTAGACCATGCACCAGACCATTTTTCCTGTCGTTAAACTAGCAAAAGTGGATTCGGACACACCGAGCGCTTTAGACCATGCACTTAGATCCTTAAAATAGGGCCCAATCTGGGAAAAGATATCAACATCATGTTACGGAAGCAGACTCAAGAGATAGATATGAAGTGAACAGGAGTTTGACAACAATGAGCAGTGACAGAATGCAGGTAAGTGATATGAACAATGATACTATGGAGAGCGGTGTGCAGGCGATGAGTGGAACGGTCCTTCTTACAGGTATGGAGACATATCGTGGGTGAGACGGATGGCTGGTATGAAGAACACTGAAGTAGTGATGTTACTTATGACACTGAAGCTTCAAAGCATGTATCGTGTAACCGTTTCCCAAGGCCAAGGGTCAATAACCACACTCCGGAGGAGCCGACACCGAAGACACCAATCAGACAAGACAACAGGTAATATAAAATCTCGTCTTTTTATTTATTAATTAATAGCACTTAAAACAGCATCGGAATGACTCCGGGTTCCTTTACTTCACTCCAGGGTGTCCCACATGGGCCTCCGACAAGGGGAACTCTGGCCAGAGGGAGGTCAAGAGGGTCTATGACGGATGACATCGTAAGGCAAGCAGCAGAGAATGGGTTTTTGGCTCGTAACGTTGCCACAGCCGTGCACTCTCCTTGCAGGACGGCGGAGCCGGAACGCCGCCTCAGAGGACCAGATCTCTCCTGTCCACCGGAGGACAACAGGTGGGTGACAGTAGCAAGCAAATCCTCCTCCCGATTACGGGGCAGCGGTTAGCAAGCTTTCTCGGTTCCTCAAACAGTAGCAGATCGGATGCAGCAGTCAGCAGACTCTCCTTCAGAGCAATGGTTCACAGGATCTCTCGGCTCGTAGAACGGCGGCAGATCGGACACAGCCGTCAAAAGACTCTCCTTCAGAATAATGGTTCACAGGATCTCTCAGTTCATAGAACGGCAGCAGATCGGACGCAGCAGTCAGCAGACTCTCCTTCAGAATAATGGTTCACAGGATCTCTCAGCTCGTAGAACGGCAGCAGATCGGACGCAGCAGTCAGCAGACTCTCCTTCAGAATAATGGTTCACAGGATCTCTCAGCTCGTAGAACGGCAGCAGATCGGACGCAGCAGTCAGCAGACTCTCCTTCAGAATAATGGTTCACAGGATCTCTCAGCTCGTAGAACGGCAGCAGATCGGACGCAGAAGTCAGCAGACTCTCCTTCAGAATAATGGTTCACAGGATCTCTCAGCTCGTAGAACGGCAGCAGATCGGACACAGCAGTCAGCAGACTCTCCTTCAGAATAATGGTTCACAGGATCTCTCAGCTCGTAGAACGGCAGCAGATCGGACGCAGCAGTCAGCAGACTCTCCTTCAGAATAATGGTTCACAGGATCTCTCAGCTCGTAGAACGGCAGCAGATCGTATGCAGCAGTCAGCAGACTCTCCTTCAGAACAATGGTTCACAGGATCTCTCAGCTCGTAGAATGGCAGCAGATCGGACGCAGCAGTCAGCAGACTCTCCTTCAGAATAATGGTTCACAGGATCTCTCAGCTCGTAGAACGGCAGCAGATCGGACGCAGCAGTCAGCAGACTCTCCTTCAGAATAATGGTTCACAGGATCTCTCAGTTCATAGAACGGCAGCAGATCGAACGCAGCAGTCAGCAGACTCTCTATGCACACAGAACACAATCGTGAGTATGAAATCCAACCGCTACTAACCAGCTCTTTCTTCTCTCAGTTCAGACGGTGAGGGCGCGGCAGTCTCCAGGAAAAGAATCATCAGACCAGGTGAGGTGGCTGGGCTTTTCCTGTTCTTTTAGAATGAATGATCACAAAGTAAGATCCCATAAACTCAATTACGGCTCTTCTCACCAGCACACCAGGCCGAGCTTCTCCTTTCTCCAATGTAGCATCAGGTGGTTGGGAACCTGGACTCAACTTTACAATCGACAGATCAGATTAAATTCTTGATGTCCCACTGGTTAGGCTTCCCCGAACAAAGATTATAGAGTGATGGTAATGATTTGGTCTCCCACACTCGTGCATGCATCAATACTATAACTCTTTACACGTGCTCACTTCACACTTTCAGACACTGCAATGCCACATCACCTCCCGTGAACAACAGGCCTTCACTCCATCTTTGCAGGGTCAGACAATCCACAGATGGCTTTTCACACGGGGGTATCAGGTTTCAAGAGCGATCATATAAAGCCCAGTTCCTTCCTTGGTCTCTGAGACTCACAACGAGAGAAACAACACACACTGCCAGCCAGCGCAAGTCAGTATTCAGAATGTTCTTGGTAAATCTTCACCCTTTCGTACATTGATGAAAAGTGTACTTAACTTCTCTCCTTGATAACAGCATGGATCTTCAGCGCTGCACTTAATCACCCTGTTCTCTCAGTTCCATATGCCAGTCACTCACCGACTTCAATGTGTAAACATCCCCACACTTGTATTCGCTGCGGTTGCTGCTTCCCGCTGTCCACTTACAAGAACACCAAGGGGAACCCAACGTGAAAACACAAGCACCAAGAACCCACCACCTATGTCTTCAAACTTCTCCTTATATATGCCTCTTCCCGCATGTGCTCACCGATAACGGCCTGATTAGTGTCCACAGCTGGCGCTCGTCAACGCCGGCGGCCATGAAATGTCACCGGAACCGGCCCGGTGTTACACCGGAAGTCGCTCCCCCGTGCAACAAATCCTGGTTCCTATTTGTCTCACTCGGTGACAATCGAGTTCGCAGCGCAATTTCGCAGGAAGCTCTGTGCCGGAGCCGGTATTGTTTTCAGAGAAACACGTGATCAACGAAAAACAAAGCCTCACTTTCTTTCCAGTCACGTGAATGCTTCACTTTGCGTGTCAGAATGTTTGAACCCAGACCACTACTCTACAGGTTTTTGGAAGTTTAAGTCCATTTACTATTTAAAAAAAATATATAAATAAGCCTATGTTGGTAAATGGACTGCGTTTATATAGCGCTTTCAACAGACCCAATGGCCACCAAAGTGCTTTACCATATTGCCTCACATTCACCCATTCATACACCGACGGCGGTGTCAGCCATGCAAGGCGCCATCCAGCTCGTCGGGAGCAGCTGGGGTTAGGTGTCTTGCTCATGGACACCTCGACACTTGGTCAGGTGGAACCGGGGATTGAACCACCAACCTTCCGGTTTGTAGACAACCTACATGAATCACTGAGCCACTGCCACATGATATTACATATTAAACCACCATTTACTTGCATCAAGCAACTCTGTTGGTATTTTTATAATTAGTATTAATATAATTGTTATATTATCAGAAAACTGAACATTTAGCATTGTCAGGCTTTTATTTGTGTTTAAAAGATAAAACAACGGCGCTGGGCATTTGGGTTTATGGCTGCTATAAATTTGACCTGCCACAAGATGGCACTGTTTTTGACACGATGCTTTGAATCTTTTCCCAGTGCTTCATGACGCTTCATTTGCCCATCCCTACACTGAAGACGCTGGAGATGGAGACCCTGGAGACGACGGAGACGGAGGCGGAGACGTGATGGCAGGGTAAGTAGTCCTCTGCGAATGAACGAGACCGGACAGTGAACAGAGGTGAAGAATGTGTCTTTATAGTGGTGGTGATGAGGTGCAGGCTTGTGTGACCAGGAATGATGTGCAGGTGGGAACAGAGGAGAGGAGGCAGACCTGTAGTCTCGCATAGCCAGACCTTCGGACTGACGGCAGAAGGTCTGGACTCTATCGCAGCATTTCTTGGCCAAGGACCGCCCAAGAGGACGTTTGACTGACATGTAACACAACCAATCACAGTTCGTTTTGTTCCGCTTCATATTTAGCGGTGTGACAATATAATGTCAATGTCCCTACAATAAAAGACCGGCGTGCATCTAATAAATGATTCATTCCAGAACATTGTGCAAGTTTACTGCATCAATGGAGCCGCGAACTTCACATACTTTTGAAAATCCAGCGTTTAGTTGATCATGGTAATCGCTCATTGTCACAATTGGAAACTCAATGGCTTTCTTCTTCTTCCACAAGAGGTTTTCAAACATTGGTTGAAATTTTCAGATTTCAACCAATCAGATCGCGATTTCGAAACTCCTGAAGTGTTTCCAGAAAAGTGTGCCATATGCATCAGACGTTCAGCCAGCGGTCCATGGGCGTGATGTCTGAGGCGGAGACTAGAGGACCTGTAACACATCACACATCAAGTTAAGGAGCAGGAGCAATAGTTATTTAAAAGTAATGTCTAGAACGTAAATACATATACATATCCAACATATACATATACAACATATACATTGTCTCTAATGCTTTATCAATTTATTCTGATTGAATGTAAAATGTTTAGGAATATACTATGTTAAGTCCTTCAGTTATTAATTACTCTGGAAATTCTGAATGTACAAAGCAAAATTATTACTGGAGATGCTAGATCCTGAGCCAGCCTGATAGTCTTTAATCTGTGATAACTGACATGATAAACAAACTCAAGCCTCAGAAATATAAATCCAAAGTAATAGCAAACCAATTGGCCCCAAAACCACCAAGATATACTTGAATAATTTTGTTAGCAGCCAGACTAAAAAGCAATTATAAACTTCCAGTAAAATTATAAAGGTCCAGATTAGTTTAATTTCCGTCAGTCAGTCAGTCATAGTTCCAAAATAATTGTAACCAGTCTGCAACTCAGACATGACAAGCAGTCTAGCAAGCTGTGTTTATTAACATTTATTAAAGTGCCCCCAACAGAGACTAACAGCTCATCTTTCTGACTAGGTGTGAGTTAATTACACTAGTATTGTTTATTAACTCACTCGACTTGCTAGTTGTGAGTCAATTCCATGCCTGTTCCAACTGGTCCAATAGCACCTATATATAACTACACAAACTGAAATCACACTTTTGCAGTAGTACATACTAAGTTTAGCCATCTGCTTTTGCATAATCATTTTTAGATGAGCTGTATAGCTTCAAACCACGAAAACTGGCACCACTGTGGTTCACTTTGATGCCACTTGCTTTAAATGCAAGTCAGGGGGTGAAGCAGAGGGCCCTCTCACTGCACATAAACAGAGCAGTGTTTGTTCCGCTTCCCAGCCTGACCTTTGGAAAAGCATTTCCGAGAGCTAATTGAATAAAGCCTAAATACTTTGTGTTGCCAAAGCCCCCAAATCCCTGCAGACAGCGCAATGCACAACCCTTGAATTATGCTGAAGACTTCCTTAATTGAATTTCTGGAAGGGCTTTAGTTCAATTCCATAGTTTTATCAAAGGAAACTTGCTCATTTCAAATAATTCAGTCTGTATAAAAGGCAAAATCTGAGCAGTGTCACTTTCTTCTCAATAGCAGTAGCGCTTTGTGACCTGCACACCTCGTACAGGAATAACCTCTACGCTCCAGCAGAGGCTGTCAAAAAGCATCTGGATCATGATGAACCCAATGCAAGAGCATTGTGTAACACACAAGCTGACAGATGGAGCACTTTGCATTTAAACAGCAGGAATTCCCTGTTAGTGATCATGCAACAATGTTAAGCATGACTTTTTGTATGTTGTTTGGCCTTATTAGGAATTCCGCTGAGGAACTAAGAACTTATTCTTTCATAGTTTGCAACCAAAAAGCAGAACACTGTTGTTATGCATAATTTTTTGGTTTTTGCTTTTATGGGGTTCAAAAGAAAGTCTGTGGTATAGAAAGGTCAACCACAAGGTTAAGAATATTCTCAGAGAATCACAGAGGCACCCCTCAAAGCTTCATTTACTTATATTGAACCCATTCAGAGTCTCTATCCAATACAGACCCGTGAGGTGTGCAAGGCTCAAAAGGAACACTGTCATACTCAGTTATGATTTATCGGACCCCTAAAGTCTTTATGTCACAATTACAATTAAGAGAATGTAGGCAATCACCTTTGAGACACTTCCTCTTTCTTTAGAAAGACATATTTCCAAGGTTATGAAGCATTACAATATCTAAATAGCCAACAAGTCTTTGAAATTTTATCGGATATTCTGGGAAGCAGCTTGAGCATTCTGAATAATGGACTAAAAACTCTGGTCCTCCTATACTTGCATGCCAAAACATCCTTACGTATTAAAAAGATCAGTGGCTGTGTGAAAACTGATGACCTAGCCTCAGTCCATGACACACGTCCCACCCTGCATCCCATAGGTGAGTTATAAGTTTCTGTACTTTAGATCCATGTTAACACATGCCCTTCCTGCATTCTGAACATTCTTTGATTCTGCTAAAAACGATTAGAATGATGGCTAACACTTACAATCTCTGGAATGAGACTTCTTTTGTTTTGGGGCAACATTACTCAGATGTTTGGCTCAGTCATGGGCCCATAGGCTCATGGATCTTATCCAGTCAAAGTCTCTCGGAGCATTGGATTTGCAGACTCACGTTGACTCGTGATTCGTGTTGACAGTAGAGGAAGAAGAGAAATGTTGTTTGGCATGTTTCTGAATCCTCTGCATAGCTTCTACCTGCAACAACCACAGGCACTGCAACTCAAAATTCTTGTCAGGTGCTGTTATTATGGGTACGCTGTACAACAGGGGTGTCAAACCATGCTACTGGAAAGTTTAGCACCGACCCTAATTAACCACATATGAACCAGCCACTCAAGGACTTCAGGATTATTTGAAAACTACTGACTGGAGTGTTGAAGCAGGGTTAAAACTAAACTCTGCAGGACGATGGCCCTTCAGGAGCAGAGTTTGGCACCCCTGCTGCCCTTACGAAAAATACGTTTAATTCAAGTTTCATTTACTTCATTTTATGAAGTATACTTAAGTAAAGGTCAAGTATATTTTTAAGTACACTTTATGTGGTAGTATACTCAGTACAATTACAAGTTTACTACTGGTACATTGATATATTTCAATACTGCTTGGTCCCACAATTGGCCCACATTTTAGTATATAAAAGTATACATTTAAGTGTACTATAAGTTTAACAGCAGTAAACTTTAAGTACAACTAGTTCACAACTACATTTTTGATTTGTACTGCATACAGAATTACGGAGCCCCTAAAGGGACGTGGTGGTGGAAAAAAATTGTAGGATGGGAGAATTTTTTTTTTCAAATCTTTTGCGTTCCCTCGCAAAACTTTTGCGTTCCCCCGAGAAACTTTGCGTTCCCTCGCAAAACTTTTGCGTTCCCTCGCAAAGATATTTGCATTCCCACACAAAATGTTTGCGTTCCCTCGCAAAGATATTTGCGTTCCCACGCAATACCTGTTAACAGCTCGGACAGACACTTCCTGTTTAATGTCCCGCTGGCAGTGTTTCAGAGCTCCATACGTTAATGGAGCGTTTCATAGTGTTTGAACTTGGACTCAAATATAAAGAAATGCGGTCAGTGCTTAACTCAAGGGCCCTCATTTATCAAAAGTGCGTACACCAAATTTCCAGCGTACACCTGGCGTACACTCAAAACCACAGTGACTTTGAGATTTATCAATATGGACGTTGGCGTACGGCACGCTCAAATCCTACGCCAGCTCAGGAGGTGGTGTACGCACGTTTTGAGTTAGTGCGGAAATGCGCAGAAAAACAATCCCTAACACCACAAAACGCACTGACAAACTAAAAGATATGATATATTATGACCCACAGTAAAAAAACAACAACAACATAGTAATTATAAACTTCAGTGTTTATTTTTGTGCAACATGGACTTCAATTTTTAATTTGTGTGACTTTACCAATGCATTTGATTTGTAAGCGTATTCCTTCAGTTGCGAGCCTGTGCGCTTTACCCTGACGTTTCAGGGTTATCCCCGGCAGGTGCACACGGACTGGGTTCGGTAATGAAAGACTTTCAATGACCAAAAAATTATTCAGACTGACAAAATAATAAAAATTACATTCTTCTTCTTTTAAATAATAATAATAATAACGCCATTCTTCTTCTAAATAACAATAAGCGTCATTAATAATAAAAATCATAAATGATAATGGTAAATGGTAATAATAAGAACAATATTACAAATTGCCTACTCTTTTGCTACACACTCAAAAGTATGTACTTTTTCTTCCCAAAAAGAGTACATACTTTTAGGGCGTAGTATATGTAGGCGAATTGGGACGCAGCCTTGGAGTGCCTGTAGCCTCTAGACCAGTGGTGCCCAACCCTGCTCCTGCCGATCGACTGTCCTGCACAGTTTATCTCCAACCCTAATCAAACACACCTGAAGCAACCAATTAAGGTCTTCAGGATCACTTGAAAATTAAAGGCATCTACCCAAGTCATGATATTTCCCATGGACAATTGATGTCCCCATTTTAATATATTTGTATATAAAATTAATGCCACTCTGAGTTCTGAAGCGACACCCACTGTGACTGTCTTTGGCTACAGCTTACAATCTCCTGAATGAGTAACAATACTTTGTGTTTTGAGGCATCATTACTCAGATGTTTGGCTCAGTCATGGGCCCATAGGCTCATGGATCTCAGCCACTCAAAATTTCTAGGAGCATTGGATTTGTATTATCATATGATTCATGCTGACAGTAGGGGAAGCAAATAAATGGATGTTTGGCATGTTTCCGAACCCTTTGCACAGCTTCTTCAACTATCACAGCCACTGCAGCCTGACATGTCCAAGATTTTTGTCAGTTGCTGTAGTTATTGTACATGGGGGCCCAGCAAAGGAAGATGTTGACAGTGGATCTTAATAGTAGATGCATGGTGCATTGCACCACAATATCAATGAGAGATTGAGTCTCTGCTTATGTTCCCTGTGACTGTCAGTAACAATGTGCTCTCACTCCTTCATACTGTCAGGGCTTTATACAAAAGGTTGAAAAAGCATCTAGTAGTTAACAAGTATTCAGCAGTGTTTCAGACTGTTGCACTCAAAAACAAAACACTGGTGTTAATATCTCTTCGATTTATTGAACATGGTTTGTTAATTTGAAGCTGTATCAAATTTCAGTTCTCATTTGCTCAGCTCGAGGTCACTGGAGGGCAACACACTTTCAATGATGACCTGAGGGGGTCTGTTCATAAGCCAAAAACTGATTCAAAACACAATCTAATGACATATGTCAGGCTGTCGCAGCATTTAAAGTATTTACATTATTATGTGGTTACACAATTTATGCAGTTTACATGCACACTTTAATTTGAAAAAGGCAATGTTTCGTTGAGAGAAATATTTCAGTATGGTAAGAAGCATATTACGAGTAAATACTGTATATTTCAGTGTAGTTTTCTTTGTGAAGTTTGTTCATTTGAAAGGTCTGAGATTAATATGCACCACCTTAAGTCAATCAATTTCAAAGTATTATATATTAAATACAATGACATTTGTGCATACCCGCATGTCAAGCTTTTCAACTGATTAATTGTTCCCCACTAGAGATAAAGAGCCAGAGTTTTAACGCCCCTTATAGTATATTCCAACACAGCCAGACACCTCATTGGAAAAACGTACCTGTGGCAACATTTTTGCAAAATGAAAATAATGTACCAATACGTACATATCACTGCAGTTTCCAACAGAAATGAACACTAGAGACAGTAAAAAACTGCAAGAACTTTTAATAGTTTTCACAAACAATTATGATTACATGGGCAGATTAAAGTATGGATTAATAAAAACTTATTTTCACACGGCTCTTTGCACAATTATGTTATGACTCCAAAACTTTTTACCATAGTGTATGATTTGTAAACGAATATATTTTGGAGTTTGTAACTTTGCATTTTTAACCAGCTCCATATGTTAGGTTTTACTAAGATAATAAGCTTGCTCGGTACACTGTAAAAAAAAAAAAGAAGTAAATTTACAGGTAATGGTCTGTATTTTTTTTTACAGATTTTTGCCGTTTTGTCATTATACAGTGAATGCCTGTTATTTTACAGATATTTGCTGTAATTTAAAGGTCCACTATTGAATTTACAGGTAGTTGCTTGTATTTTGGTTTTACATCAATTTTACGTTTTTTTAAAGGAAATTGTCTGTATTTTTACAGGGTTATGTGTAATTTTACATAAAATATTCCGTAATATTTTACAGATTTTTTCTGTTAAATTAGAAAACAAAGAAAAGAAGGTATAACTGCAGAAATCAGTCATTTAACATGTTTTCCTTGAAGATGGGTGTTAAAGTGAGTTTTAAGGTTAAATAAAAGTATTTCCGCACTATATAATAACTGTGATAGATCTAATGGTACATTTAATGTAATTTTACTGTAAAATACCATTCAAATTACAGTTTTTGAAAGTGAAAAAGAACAACTCATTGTATAATTTACAGTGAAAAACCGTAAATTGACATTCCCACAATTCCCTGCGTGACACTTCACATTTCATGTGTTTTTGTTGAAATAACTATGTTTCTTCATAGTTTTCTTAGTTTTTTTCCGAATGAGTTATGTATATTAGGGTTTTATGTTACATTTAATGTTGTTAAACTAATGTTTATTGCATTTTTAAAATTTCATGTGTTACCATGATGGTGTTTAATGTTTGTGCGAATGATACTGTGCAGTTTCTGTATATTAGCATTACTGTAACTCTTTTGTGGAAGAGCTGCTTGTGATGAGCCAGCCTGCTCTCAAGGCAATTCGTATGAATTCATATGTTGTTTGCTAATTCGTGCATATTTTACAAGTTACCAAATTCGTATGAAATCGTATGAATGACCTATCCCTGACCCCGCCCCTAAACCTACCTATCACGTTGGTTTAGACAAAATCGCACGAAGTCGTACGAGTGAGGTCGGACGAATTAGCCACCTTTTAATCTCTTGTACGAATTGGTCGTGAGATAGCGCTGAATAAGCTTTGAATGATCATGTGACTCTCATCACCACTGTGGTTGTTGGTTGACAGTGCATTACAATGGTACAAAACAGATATTAATACTTCAGTAGGTTAGTAAATTAACATTATATCAGATAATGAAAGATATTTTTGTGTAGAATAACAGTAATAAACCATAATTATAGGATAAGAAATTACAATTTTTTTACAGTTTTTTTCCTGACAGTATTTTTCCGTTTTTTAACAGACATTTTCTGGCGCCCCAGCTGCCAGAATATTTCCGTTTTTTTACGAGTTGGTTTTTTACTGGTATTTCACGGTATTTTTCTGGCGCCCCAGCTGCCAGAATATTTCCGTTTTTTTCACTTTTATTTTCTAACAGTGTAGCTCAGCTGGTACAGAATTGTACTTGTGATGCGGAGAGCTCAGGTACGAATCCCATGAAAGACGAGTCACAATAAAGGAGTTCAAAAACAAGCTAAAGTGCCATGGTTACGATTGAGTTTGTATGTCACATTTGCTTTTGTTAACACTATCTGGTAGGTTTAGGCTTTAGTGTATGTGTATGTTAATTTAAAATGGAGCATTGAGCTTTTTAGCGCCACCCACCGGACATTTCAATTCAGAACTGCAGTGAAACGTACAAACACCAATGTAATAAAGCATTGCCATATTCACGTTCATCTGTTCCGGAAAATACTAAACACGCTTTTAGCACCACTTACAGGACATTTCACTTTGAAACTGTCGCGAAAAGTGCACGAAGCAACGTATTTTGCGCTTTGCAAATTTTTTGCAACAGGTACGTTTTTCTAATGAGCCTGGGCTGGTATATTCCATACACAAATCCAATCTTGCCTAATTACTCTCAATGGATGCTCAAAACTAACGAGAGTCAAATTGCAATCCATAATTGGGTAATATGGATGACTTTCTTTGAGAATGAAGGCTTCACATGCGCAGGAATGAGTCATGTTTCAAAGCCATTCCACAACACAAATCAATATCAGCACGATTAGACAGAATTCTGAGCTCCATCTGGCTGCATGTACAGGCCCTCACATGCCGTCCTGAGGGACAAGACTGTTTACATTCAAAGTTTAACTCTGCTTGTGCGCTCACAAGAGAAACTTTCTGGTCTACAACATAGTGAATGCAAAATGAAACAAATTTTTCTGTTGTTGGAGGCAGGGTGTATGTTGCAATTCGCAAGTTGTTAATTAGTAATTATTTATTTCTAGCTTTGGGAAAACGAGTGTGAAGAATAGCAGGGAAGTAATTAAGTGCTCATCTTTGAGATTGAAATGCTTCAGTGCTAGATTGTGAGAAGAGCTGGTAAGTGGTTGTCTATTGGTCTAATGGGAATTGTTATCCCGTAATCATGAGGAACGGCAGAAAACCCCCCCAAACATGCTCTGCTTCAGAAATGATGGGAGTTGAAGCAAGATCATGGAAATGTAATAAAAACAACAACAATCTTTAATGTAGAAAATATAATTTTGTAGCAATTTAATTGCACCCAGTGAATGCTGTTTAAATGCTGTTTTAAAGCGTTTTTTAAACAGTTATTTTTTATTCGGCTGAGAAATAAATAATATTGCAGATGCTAGTGCATTTGTAACTTTCCATTATATTGCTCTAACTATACACAGCTTTTTTGCTTTAATATTTCACTAATTTAATAATGGCGCTTTTCCACTACACAGTACCAGCTCGCCTCGGCTCGGCTCGGCTCGACTCGACTCGCCTTTGTTTGGTTTTCCACTGTGTAAAAGTTGTACCTGTACCTGCTTTCGGGTACTTTTTTTCGTACCACCTCCGGCGAGGTTCTAAGCGAGCTGAGGCGAGCTAAGCCGATACTAAAATGTGACGTGAAAACAATGCCGACTGCTGATTGGTCACAGAGAATCTGCGTCATCATTGCACGCGCCAGATGGAGTATCCAGAATAACCCCGCCATTTTTAAATAGTTTGGCCAGAGATAGTTACTAAACTTACTACTATTATTATGGCAACTCGGAAGAATACGCCGTGGTCAAACGAGGAGGTGCAGACATTCCTTTGTTTGGTTGCCGAAGAGAGGATCCAGCGAGAGCTTGATGGGGCAACGAGGAACGAAATGCGTCGCTATGACGACCGGGTACTATTTGTGGCGGTACTTTCTGCAATGGAAAACGGAGCGAAAAGCGAGCCGAGTCGAGGCGAGTCGAGTCGAGTCGAGCTGGTACTGGTAATGGAAAAGCGCCATAAGTGTCCATAAATAACATCAACTGATTTAACACCAGTTTTAATATCTAGAATCCCTTCCACCATAAAAGTAGTTCCACTAAGTGTCACAATGTACTCAATGACTCAGGTTTTAACATACTTTTGTGTGTATTTGACCATTTAGACGCACACAGAAAGCTGTCAGTGTGTGAATACTGAATTTCAGTTCTCTTTGGTGGCATATTGCACTTGTAATAACTCTTTTTTAACATCAAGCTTGTTCCAATTTTTAATACTTATTTGACCATTGTTCTTTATCGCTCTAATGCGTCAACAACTCCTGCACACTAATAGCTTGCATGCGAGATAGAAATGATATAATAAAAGTTCAATCAATTCACATTTTATGTCATCGTCACGATAGTGTCACGGCGAGTGATGAAGCAGACAGGTGAGTATAATTGTAACGGAAGTTTATTATGAACAGAAGCACGGAAACCAGCAGATGTAAATGGTGAGTTGAACACAATGAAGAGAGTAGACTGGAACTTAGCTGATGAATAACAGTATTGTTCTTCACAGGTAGAGAACTGAGCGAGGCTGATGAGTCACAGATGATGATAGCAGGTTTGTGGAATGGGATCGGAAGACGAGGATGGCAGGTAAGAACAGGTAAGGATCGAGGTAGAGTCTGTGTGTCCATGGAAAGACGAGATCAGACAATGAAGAGGAAGAGTGGTGCAAGTGAATGTATATAGTGAACAGGTGACGAGGTACAGGTGTGGTGATTAGTAATCAGGGGAGAGTGAACGAGTGGCTGGAGTCTGTAGATCTGGTGGAGCCGAGACAGATATAGGCTATATCATCATACTGGTATAGTAGTACAAAATAGAATTTTGTATTTCAAATAGTATTTTAAATACATGTTGTAGGGAAGTGGGTTTTGATGGCCCACTTCCTGGACGTGGTATGGTCCAAGATAAAGATGATGGCCCAACTCGCAAATGCACTATGGTGCAAAATGATGGTTTATTTATATAGAGGTGAAACTTATTTACAAGCGAGTCCCAAACTGTACAAAAATAATCAACTCTTCCACCGGCAAAAAAATATATTAACTTAACAAAATAAATAAAATAAACAAAAAACTGTAAACACGTATCCACAATACACGGTTTCACACAGCAAAACATTAATTGATTTGTTCGTGGCACCACAACTGCACACTCACGCATCAGCCTACCAAGAGACCCTGAATGAATATTCAGCCACTCTTTTATACTGTTGGCTCCTCCCCTATTGGAGCCAACCATTTACCAAAAACCAGGGGGAATATGAAATTTCACAGTGCTTAAGTACTACACAAACTCGCACTAATAAACATTAAACATAAATATATATCCATAAAATACATACCAACATCACGTAATATTCTTTCAAGACATAAATTAACTATGGACACAAAAATATTTCCCACATCACATGACACATAGTATCCTCCTTTCCGGGTGACGCCATTATTGCGGAGACGTGACAGTGCGCTATAAATAGCCCTCGATACCAACAATCACGTTTAATCTGTCTCTTTCACACCCAGAATCAACTCATCATGAACAGGTAAATCTATATGAACGTGTATGTATGTGTGTGTATGCGATGTGAGTTTATTGTATCAGGACGATGGGTACTTTGAGTTTGAATGAACAAGTGCTATGTGTCTCGTGTGCACCCGGACCATAGCGGTAACAGAGGAGCGGCAAATTTGATTGTGTGTGTGTGTGTGTCACAGCCAGCGCCAAACTGCCGTCAGATTAGATCTCCTTCTTTACACATGTATCTGAAATACTGCCCATCCCTGATTGCATATAATCTCCACTGTATAAATTAAATAAAGATAAATAATTATTAAAGTTTCAAAAGCTATTCGGTCAAGAGCAGTGAGTGATTTCCTTGTCTTTTGTTGATTGATTAACATTAAAAACACAAACAGACAGCAGGAATATTAGGCTGCTTTCACTTTAAGACACAATGCACAGATCCAGTATACTGATACACATGCGTTCTTTCTCGACTGTTTACGTTCACTTAAGACATAACCTACTATGTTTGCTAGGATACTTCCTAAGACAGGCATGTTGGCAATTTTTGTGTGCATTTGTCCGTTCAAGCGCAAGACTTGAAAGAAAACTCAATGTTTGCGTGCGCGCTTCGGATGAGTGCACAAATCTTCCAACAGAACGCACGTTATTTCTTTTTTGCATCTTGCACTCGAATGTTTAAATTGGCAAGGTTTAAATGAGTTTAGTTTAACCCCCTGGGGTCGGCTATCGCGCCGGCGCGATTGTCTCGCTTTTTTTCTTATCAGTGTAAAAGAGACTCAAAATACTCGGTTAATTTTGATCTTACATATAAGTGTTGTACATCATTAGATCCTGTTAAGTTTCTATTTTTTTTGTGGATACTCACAATAAAAACAAAGTGTTGTGCTTTTCACCAAATAAAGAAAAACAAACATGATGCGAGTTCTGCGTTCTCTCTGTCAGTGAAGTCCATTCTGAAACGCGTCCTAAGATTAACTGTAACTCCGCGATTACTTGTCACACAGGCACGAGAGGTTTTTCTTTATGAAGCTTAAATTCTCTTCTTTTAAATGAAGTAATTTCAAATATTCACAAATATTCTCAGTTTATGCAATCTGTATGAAAAGAGAGTGCTGTCAGTATTTTTTTCCCCAGCTCATTACACTTCATTACGCGTTAATCTGACACGCCCACGGAGGACGCACGCCATTCAAACGCAAATGTCGAGGCAAGCCATGACAATGCCCACATCAGCCGTTCCACCGCGGCGGTAAAATGTGTGGTGTATTTGCTGCCTTTTACCGCTAAGAGGCGCTACAATCATAGACTCTGAAAAGTGTTCGTTTATTCCGGTTTATTCTCTCTAATGTGTAATCTGCTGCCGCACCGCGGCTGATTCAGAGCGATTGAAAGCTGGTAGCAGAAGAATTCAACAAGTGAAATGTAGTTAAAATAATTCATAATCACAATACTGAAATTAGGCTACTGAAATGTAATTGAATAAATAATGAAAACATTTCAACATAAAACATTGCAATAAAAACATTTAGGCTACATGAATGAGGCTTTACAACTTAAACAGCGTACAGACGATAGCTCAGTGGTTAACGCAACGACACGAGCTTCGAGGAGCTTCAATCGACCCGAGATCGAATCTCAATGTAGCATACATGTTGTTAACCGATGTTGTCCTACGTTTATATTTCCCCACCTTGATGCTTAAATAGGTAACTGTTTATATCTGTTTACTTATTTAAAGTCAAGAGTTTTGTTTGATTATCATTACAACATAAATTTGCTACATTCCTGTAGAACCGCAGCGCTGCACAAACGACAAAAACTGATGAAGGAAGATTGTCAGCCGATTGCATCAGAAAATTAAAATGAAGAAGCTCGTCTTTAGTCTGCTAAATTATTGTGTAATTTAAAAGAACACAAAAATTACTTATGTTTGAAACCAAGTTCGAACATTTCAAGGTTTAAATAAAGTGTCGGGACAGTTTTTTTTTTATTTAAAACAGGGTTGCATCGGTTTAGAGTTTATTTCTTTTGCGATGCAAAATAAGAAACACTAGGCTAATCTTATTCTTGCGACATTTTAAATTCGTATTGCCAAAGAAATTACAGCTAAATTAAACAATTAAAACAGTACAAAACGAAAATTGTCCAAAGAAACATATTTAAATTAAAAACATGCGTTTCTGTTTGCCTCTCTCGCGCTGGATCTCTTTTTAACAAGTTTATTTAGTCTCCCTCGCTCTGATAATACTACTGTATATGTTGCTGCGTGTCAGCCATACAAATCACGAAAAAATTATTTAGCCTTTAATTGTTGCTTCAAAGACACAGCATGCCTTGTTGAATTCACCGTACAATAACTTCAATTGAAATTTTGTGTGAAAAAAAAAACTTTAAATAGGCTACAATAAATAAACTACAATATTTATAATATACTAAAACTACTATTATAAATTTATATAAAATATGGGGCCTACATTTGGACACAGATTTATCCTTACAATAATTTTGCCTGCTCATCAGGCTGGCTATCCGACACTCTCCATATGAAAGAGGAACATTAACACCTTTGTCCAGCAACTGTCCCTCCAACCCCCCACAGGCTATCGGAGTCTGAGGCTGACTTAACACAAAGAGAAGTCGCAATTCACACTTAAATCGCTATTCTAGACAGTGTTGATAATGAAGGAATTAAATGGAATTACATGTAGCCTAGTGATATTTCTGTCATAAAAGTTTATTACTAAATATTTCATTATTTCAATAATTGATGAAATAAAACTGGTTTGGGGCAGCTTTTTCCAAGCAAAACTAAATATAATCTGAAAAAACGCTTGTTAATTTGTTGTCATGAACAAAATGTTCAACTCAATATTAAAGTCTACAGGGATCTTTGGATCCTTACAACCAGGCATGCAATTTGTGAATTAAGTTTTTATTTGATTTTGTATTATTCAAATAAATATCGAAAACACGGTGCTTCGTGGTAATGCTGCTAAATTAAATAACATTTATAGAACAATTATGAACTTAAATGAAACAATATCGCAACATTTCGACAAATACATTATTTGATCTGTTTTTACATTTTAATTCAGGGCGATTTAGCCTACATTTAATTAGAGCGAGATTTTCACCCTTGTCTTGTCATTTTCTCATTGGGAAGCGCTTACATTACATGTTTGAGTAGGCTACATCCTCTGTTCCTCTAGTTTTCATATGGATTAGCCTATAATCAGATAACATTTATTAGCCTAAATATTTAGACATTTAAAGGCTTTAGACATAGCCGATTTCTTATCGTGACTGAGCTGAAGTGGCTTTCGGTTCATTTTTGTGACGCGCAGTTCCCGAAGACAGAGACGACAGATAGCCTATACTGTTTTTGTCGTTAGCCTAATATGAATACAAGTTTACAGTTTTGAACGATGTAAGCAACTCTACTCTTATCTGTATGACCAAAAAATTACGGAGTCGCCTACTAAGTTATTTTAGCTGTAATAATGAGAAAAATAAATTAATCTAAATGAACGCGCCGCCGTGTTTGTCGAACACTAACTCACCATGCCAGAATAAAACCCGACTTTAGAAAAATGCATAGGGCCACTCGGCGTGGTGTGCCAAAACACTTAATTATAAACTTCAATATTCCATTCAAAATAATCTCAACACGCTTTGTGAAATTTGAAAAGCCGTGCATGCATTAAGGCCACTGGAACTAATGAACAACTGAAACGCTGGTTTTGATTTTATTGTTTGTCGTTTAAACGTGCCTGTTGCATATCTCTATTTTATATATTTGATATTGGTGAAGTAGCCTATAGCATTGATTAGCTGTGGAGGGAGGGGTGTGGGGATTAAAATAATTCAGCAGAAGCAGGGATGTTTAGACCAGAAGGAAATCACAATCCCCCCTGGCAAATCACACTTTACTTAAAACCATGTTTTTAAAAACTCTAGGTTGTAGGGAACAGACCTCTCTGCCATGCGCGCGCATGGTTTGGAGCACAATATCTGTCTCGCATGCACGCTCGCTCTAGATAGATTACGGGATATTTTAACTAATTTGCGGTATAATAACTAGTCGATCACGAGTGGCTCAACAGGTATCTATAGATAAACTATATCCTTCAGGAATTTGACCGACCGGGTTGACACTTCAGCGTGAGAAATCGGGGGTGTGGCATGAGAGCCTGGAATAAAAAAAATAATATATATATAGCCTATATATATAGGCTATATATAATTTATTTTTTTACAGAACTGCTTTTGAAATTACGATTGGTAGCCTATTATTATACAGATGCAAAGTCGTTCTGTTGGATACTATTTTGTTTTTTTTGTATTTTTACTTAGTGTAAAATGGAAATGCATGATAATTGTATTTTATAAATATAAGCAAAAAAAAAAAAAACTGTATGGTGTAACAGAGTTTTAGAGCTAGACAAATCTCTTTGCAATAATAAATATAAAATTTACAGCAGACCATGTTTGTGCGGGATTTGAACCCGTGTCATCTTGATGATGAATTGTAAGTTCTACCGCTCAGCTATGAATTTTCTCACTGAGAAATACCCAAACGTCTGTTTCTGACATGAGCGAGAAAACGTTTTGTCTTTAGCCTGTGAGAGTGTAGGCCTACTTTAGCCTTTTAAAGTTTTAAAAGATTATATCTTATCTGTATGACCAACAATTTGTTGTAGGCTTATTTGGAAATTACCATAACTTGTAGTATTTCATCCTTAGGCTACTGTTAATAGACATTAGCCCCACTTACGTTTTGCTAAATGTCTTTTTGCGCCACCTGGCGGTCATTTCGCGAACGACTTTGCAATGCGACTGGTTTATTTTTACCGCGGTGGATGGCTAAAAATGGTATGTGGATGGCTAAAAGGTGTGACTATAAATGTGCTTTTGGCTTTCATTTAAATTTTGATTGTTTGTATATATATACACTCACCGGCCACTTTATTAGGTACACCTGTCCAACTGCTCGTTAACACTTAATTTCTAAGCAGCCAATCACATGGCGGCAACTCAGTGCATTTAGGCATGTTGACATGGTCAAGACAATCTCCTGCAGTTCAAACCGAGCATCAGTATGGGGAAGAAAGGTGATTTGAGTGACTTTGAACGTGGCATGATTGTTGGTGCCAGAAGGGCTGGTCTGAGTATTTCAGAAACTGCTAATCTACTGGGATTTTCACGCACAACCATCTCTAGGGTTTACAGAGAATGGTCCGAAAAAGAAAAAACATCCAGTGAGCGGCAGTTCTGTGGGCGGAAATGCCTTGTTGATGCCAGAGGTCAGAGGAGAATGGCCAGACTGGTTCGAGCTGATAGAAGGGCAACAGTGACTGAAATAACCACTCGTTACAACCGAGGTATGCAGCAAAGCATTTGTGAAGCCACAACACACACAACCTTGAGGCGGATGGGCTACAACAGCAGAAGACTCCACCGGGTACCACTCATCTCCACTACAAATAGGAAAAAGAGGCTACAATTTGCAAGAGCTCACCAAAATTGAACAGTTGAAGACTGGAAAAATGTTGCCTGGTCTGATGAGTCTCGATTTCTGTTGAGACATTCAGATGTTAGAGTCAGAATTTGGCGTAAACAGAATGAAAACATGGAACCATCATGCCTTGTTACCACTGTGCAGGCTGGTGGTGGTGGTGTAATGGTGTGGGGGATGTTTTCCTGGCACACTTTAGGCCCCTTAGTGCCAATTGGGCATCGTTTAAATGCCACGGCCTACCTGAGCATTGTTTCTGACCATGTCCATCCCTTTATGGCCACCATGTACCCATCCTCTGATGGCTACTTCCACCATGTCACAAAGCTCTAATCATTTCAAATTGGTTTCTTGAACATGACAATGAGTTCACTGTACTAAAATGGCCTCCACAGTCACCAGATCTCAACCCAATAGAGCATCTTTGGGATGTGGTGGAACGGGAGATTCGCATCATGGATGTGCAGCCGACAAATCTGCGGCAACTGTGTGATGCCATCATGTCAATATGGACCAAACTCCCTGAGGAATGCTTCCAGCACCTTGTTGAATCTATGCCACGAAGAATTGAGGCAGTTCTGAAGGCAAAAGGGGGTCCAACCCGTTACTAGCATGGGGTACCTAATAAAGTGGCCGGTGAGTGTATATATATATATGTGTGTGTGTGTGTGTGTGTGTGTGTGTGTGTGTGTGTGTGTAAACATTTATTTATTTATATACACTACCGTTCAAAAGTTTGGGGTCGGTACGATTTTAAATACTTTTAAAAGAATTCTCTTCTGCTAACCATGGCTGCGCTTATTTGATTAAAAATACAACAAAAATCAGTTATAGTATTAAATATTATCTCCAGTGTAAATCAGCTATTTTCTGTGTGAATATATAGTAAAGTGTAATTTATTCCTGTGATCAAAGCTGAATTTTCAGCATCACCAGTGTCAGTGTCTTCAGTGTCAAATGATCCTTCACAAATCAGTATAATATGAGGATTTGATGCTCAAGAAACATTTATTATTATTATCAATGTTGAAACAGTTGTTGGTCTGTCAGTTGTACAGTTTTTTTGTTTGTTTTAGGATTCTTTGATGAATAGGAAGTTCAAAAGACTTTTGTAACATTATAAATGTCTTTACTGTCACTTTCGATCAAATTAATTATTCCTTGATAAATACAAGTATTGTTTTCTTTCCTCCAAAAAATAAAAATAAAATTCTCACTGACCCCAAACTTTTGAACGGTAGTGTATATATATTGTCCTTGCATTCTTTCTTGTGTGACACCCCTGAATGAAAGGCTCATTAGTATGCAGACTGCTCAGGTGAGAACTGCCTAATTATTCATGAGGGGGTTGGGCCGTTCCGCCCATCTGCATATTGCCTTTGCAAACAAAAAAATGTTTTTCACAATTTAAAACAATCTATTGTTTTATGTGAATGATAAGGCAGAATGATTTTCAGATCAATTTGAAGCAAAAACTCTAGGCGATAACATCCACTAGTCAAAAGTCTTGTGGACAGATATTTAGTATGTTATTTGTGGCCTTATATTATAAACTTTATTTTTTAGTTTTTTCAATAACCACGCATAAACAATATTCTCTCAAAAATACAAACATGTACATACATGTTGCTCACATATTATGGTAGCCCTGTGTGTGCTATATAGAGTGTAATTTCACCTGTGCCATTAATATGTTTATAAGCAACTGAAAAAAGCACAAATGTCAGAGCATGCCAAAACATCTCAAGGACCCCGAAAACACCTCAGACCCCAGAGGGTTAAACACAGATATCAACATGTACTGTTCAGGTCTAACCTGCGCTTGTGTGCTAACAACACCCGGATGATGACAGTGTAAATGACTAGTCAAATAGAGCATACAGCCCTCGCATTGAACAAAGTTTAGGGGAAGTGTAACCCTTCTAGCGGTTTTGTAAGTATACCTGACGACTAATTTAATTAGCTATGGATCAAACTGGGCTAATATCAGATTTCTAGGTACGACTACGGAGCCTGAAACAATAGAATGCCAGCAGAAAAGAGAGAAAACAACCCAGATGAAGCTCAAGAGATGTATTGTACAAATTAATGACAGTTATTTACATTGCCTGCCTATCTAAGCCGGCTTCCTGAGTGCACATTCGCACACTGAACCCAAAATAAACAATTTCAAACAAAAGAAAGAGTCCGTGAAAGTGTTTGGTGTTTGTGTGTGTTCCTCAAAGTATGTTCGTTTCACTACCCGGGTAGGTTTATGTATGTTCTTATCTGTATGCAAAGAAGGCACAGGATGAAGATGGTTCCGAAGATGCCACGGCTGGCCACACCAGGCTCTCGGTCCGTTCAATGGTTTCTTTGGTTGGCTCGCCACTGACCGCAGGTCAGATTCAGATGATTTATTCCTCTCTAAAAAAACAATCGGAGGTATCTTTAGGAGTTCGCAAAGTCGTGCGATTTATCTTTCTCTCTCACAGCTTTCAACCAGTCAATGCGTTCGGACAATGTCTTCAACGGAAGAAAGGTGTGTTTTTTTAAAAACTCCCTGGAGTGTACGCCCCACCCCCTGGTGGCTTAGAGGGTTTGCACCTTGTGTGGGTTACAGAAGCAAGAATGCGTATCCATCGACAGAAACATGCATTAATCCAACTCTGTCAGTCTTTTATTTATTTTCAACAAACCATATTATAGATGCGTATTTTCATCGGATTTAGAACCATGGTGCAAGTGCGTGGGTCCGATGAGAACGGTACAGTTCGATTTTTTTTTACCGAGAACCGTCACATTCCTATTAAGAACCCATGTGCAGATTATTTGACATAACTGCGAACAAAATACAAAAAAAAAAACAAAGACCTGACTTGACTCGAAATAAGCATGAACCAAAAGAGGGTACACAAACAAAGCTAAACAAGAGACAATAGTAACATGAGGGCTATTTATACACAAAGACTAACGAGCAATAAGAAACACATGTGAACAGTCAAGGCAATAAACCAATCACAAAACAGAACAGAGAAACACATGATCTGAACAACCAATCAGAACAGGCTTGTTCGAATTCATGCAGCTCTGCGCAGACCGATCGGCGGCTGACTTGAAGCAGTGCATGCCGGTTAGAAATGTTGTCCAAATTGAGACAGCGCCGACGCCACGAGACTGTGACGTATGCCATCAAAATACCGCGAGAGCGACTCGAGAGCAGTCGGAGGACTCAGCCAGCGCAGCTTCTCCAGAGCGGCTGCACAAACTCTGATGACGACACACAACTGTGTCACGATTGGCCGGATTCACCGCATTTTCTTGTCAATTGTGACACCTTCAGTTCCACTAATGCTCACAAATCTGTTTTTTAGAACAGTAAAAGCTCTTTTCATGTAGAGGCGATGTTATATTAGCCCCTTTCACACAGAGATTCCGGAAAATACACGGATAAAGTGACCCGGGATTTGACCCGGGTTCGTTTGATTTTGGTTCATTCACACTGCCAGTGATTTTCCGGAATCAGAGTGTTCACACACAACCCCTAAAAATCCCGTAAAGACACGTGACATCGATGTGACGTAATGTCTCAGCAGCGTGTATAGTTTGCTTATTAGCTGCGATTTCTCTCTGGAGAAACCACGCTTGTGCATTTTTTTCTCAGATTCGATCATAAACTAGCGCATTACGTACCGTTTCACTAGCCTGCTTTCACTTCACTTCAGCGCCATCATTACGACACGGCATTGGTTACGGCTTTTGTTCACACAGCGCGCGTTCCGGGACTGATCCCGGCAATGTTACTAGGTCCCCAACCCGGCATCGATCCCGGCATCAATCCCGGGTCGTGTTTGCGTTCACACAGAAATTGATCTGGCAATTTCCCGGGATCAACGCGCTCTGTGAAAGGGGCTATTGTTTCATGTTTATCAAAATAAAACTGATAAAAAAACGTAGACCCCACTACATTGGTATTTAAATAGTATAGGTTTATGTTGAACTTTATTCTTGTACAAACAGACGCTGTATTTAGCAGTACATAAAGTATTAAATACATTTGTCCATTAGTCTGTGTATTTGACAAATATTGCATTTGTTTCACTTCAGCTGTGGTAAAGTATGTAAACACAGTGAGCATCACTACGGGAAGCAGAAAGTGTCCGACTTCACGATATATGTCTTATAAGTCAGATGAACATTAACTGCCATTGTGCAGACAGCACCTGCATCTCGCTGTTGATTTCAGCCCCTGCTTGCAGTTCTCTAAAGGCTTGTGCCTGGAAGTATTTCTCATTCTCTACACATAAACCTGGCTGTCTTTACACCCACTACGATCCTTCCTCCTTATAAATTCTTAACTTCATCACTGAAGCACTAAATTACTCAACTGGATCATATGACTAAATGAGAAATGAAAAACAGCTCTGTACCTAGAGGGTGAAAGCCAAAGTACTGACTCTGTCTGCTCCTTCCACAAGCTTGAATTAGCAATGAAAGTCTGTTTGCTAGTCTGAAGATTATATAATACCACAGCCTCGTCTGACATGACTTAAGCACCTAACAGCAATTCTTGCAAAGCATACCTGATTATTACTGATACTGAAATGCACACAACTTGTTTTCCATGGAAAGGATAATTTGCGTAATGTTTTGCTATGTTGAAATCAGTTACCATGAAATCACATTTCTTTCCCTCCCTCTTGCAGCGACATCTCTTCTTTTCTCTGATGATGTTTACTGCCGTGGGGGCGGGACAACCTGTCACTCAAAGAGATCCACTAATGGCAAACAACAACCATCCAATCAATCATCAATAGCAAACCACAACCATCCAATCAATCCCCATGAAAAAAAATGCAAGTTCTGGGCTGCGTTCAGCCCCGACAAAACGTTGCACAACGTTTTTTAAACAGAAACGGTGATGCGTTGAACACACTGTTCTGATGACGCAAGAGTTGCAACTATGGCAGCTGAGAAGGCCATTCTTTGTGTTCTTTGTGAAGAATTTTCGGAGCCTGATGAAGTCGGTATAAATATGTGTTTAATACTACAAAATATGCCCGATGTTACAGTTACTGCACTTGCCACCCAGAACACAAGAGAACATCCCAAGAAGGGATTGCTGAAACTGAAATGGAAGCACACATCTTACCTAATTCAGACTAAAACACATCTATTTAGCCTCACATACTGACTTTATTTGTAGTTCATACTGTTTTAATACCCTGCATTTTCTTTCTCATTTTTAGGAAAAGCACTTACCATTGTTTATTTCTATACCAAATGTCATACACTTGCAATGAAGCTAAAAATATAAACAACTACATCATTATGTTGATATCTTATATTTTACAATAAAACTTACGACAAACATGTCTTCTAATATCCTCAGTTGTTGCGTATACCGAGCTGCATCGAACACATTTGTAAATTACTTTCCTTGAACCCATTGTGCGAGTTCACTTTAAAACAGCGTGCGTTATATACATGTTGCTGCTGATTGGACTGCAGTTCTGACACACCCACCAAACAAGAGAAAATGTATCTCAAACCCCGTTGCACACCGGTGCACACCGTTTCCAGGAAACATGACATTAAACCCGGAAACTGTAGCAAAACGTTGCGCACCGTTTTGAACTTGAACGTGCCCCTGCTCTGCATTTCTTTCTTGTCCAAGAAAACGTTTTACTTGGATATACGACACAATAGGGAAGTGAAGACTTTCGCAACAACCGTTGCATATGTGAATACTTAAATGTGGAATTTTAAACAATGTAGATATTGCAAACCAGTATTATTTTAATTTAAACCTATAGCAAATAATGAATCTTTAGTCTAGTACATTCAAAGAAAATACCTTACTTCTGCATTGTAAAATAAGGTGGATAGATAATCTCGCCTCATGTTGATGACCAGTAAAACCGTTGAACCGCTATTTATAAATATTATACCTAAAAATATTACATAATATTAATCCAATTACTTACCGTTCCACTCAGAAGAATCTGTCACACGTTTAATGCTGGAAAAGTTACATCACCATCTACAGTCGGAGATGGGAAATGCATCCCATCTGACCAGAAGTAGGGATAAAACGTATTCCTAACGTAAAAATGAAAGGGGGATATCAAAGCAGTGGGAGGAAAATCCCCTCATCTGCCCTGACTAATCGCACCCTGGCTGAAAATAAAAATGATGACGTAGAGTTGAACTAAGCAAAACTTAATACCGGTGGTTCATTCGTTGTTTTGAACAAAACGGTTGAGTAAATTATTAAAAAAATTATTTATAAAGACAGTTCACTTGTTTAGTGATTCAGTGTTTTTGAATGGATCGGTTGAATAAATTAATCAATGACTCACTCTTGAAAACAGTCATGGGGAAGGGATTTGTGAATGGTGGTGACGCGAAGCAACTGGCGTCATAGGTCACATGACAATGACAACATGCCGAATGTCGTACAGTATGTCCGAATTTATTCATACTACACACATTCATACTATATAGATCCTACTTTGGTAACACTTTATTTCGATGGTCCACTTTAAACATTCTACTAATTATAAGTAACTTTCCAGCTACATGTCAGCTAACTCTCATTAGAGTATTAGTTGACTGTAAAGTAGACTGTAGACTGTTTGGTTAGAGGTGTTAGTACGGTGGTAGTCTGGTTCTACCAGACTCTCGTACATTTCATTTGTACAGAGAGTCTGGCCTCTCTCCATTGAGAAACGTTTACTTCCTTGTAGGCGGGTTCTCTGTTAAAAGTTCAAAACTATTGGATCTGCCCAGAGTCACTCAGAGTTTTGTTCATCGAATTTAAGAGTTCAAGGAACAATTGTAAATTCTAAATGTATATTTGACACTAAGGACAGTGATGTATTCAGTCAACTGTCGAAGCTGGGTCTAACGTTATATTGTCGAGGCTAGCATTTGACGCCATTTGTTGTTTAGCAGCCAGGACACGGGGCTTCCGAACACCAGGCTAAAGCGTCTGTCCAAAATGTCACGGTCATCGTGCATGCCGAGCTGCCCAGCACGAACTCCTAACTTTTCTGCCTCCTTCACTTGGTCCTCCGTTAGTGCAACAAGAGGGGAGACGACAACAACTATCGGCTTTGCATCCCTATCATTCGCCTTAGCTAACTCATTCACCACTAGCGGAGTGAGCTGGAAAATCAAACTTTTCCCGAACCCAGTGGGGAGGAGGGCCACAACATCATGGCCACCAACAAAACTTAGCAAACATTGTTCTTGCTCCGGCTTTAACTTCTGTATATTCGGCAGTTTTGCACCAACGGAGCGAATAGCTTTTCTCACGTCTTTTCTACGCTGCCATTACGGTAGGTGGTATGCCATACGGAACCGTTGCCACTGAAACTGCATTAACGCACCAGTGGGGCTCGACAGCCTTAGTCAAACGGGTTGGCGCGTATGGTTGGGCTGGGGAGAGATTATGAGATTGTGGTTAGGTCTCAGCAGCAGGAGGGACGTAGAGGTCAGTAAGCTGGGCTGAGTTGAGTGGGGGACGGAATGGGGGTGACTCTGGGATGCAAGAGTCACTGTCTTCATGTTTTTATCATCTACGCTCGTGTTATGGAAATCATTATGAACAGCAGCTATGCTAATTATTTTCCCTTTTTGCTTTTCTGCTGTTATCTCGGGACGCGAGTCCCGAGGAAAATGGCATTCGTCAGCTCCAGTTTGTATCCAGCCTCTCACGGAGACTTCAGATGCCCCAATCACAAAGCCAGTGAAGAGACGACTCAACGCCGGCGATATGGACCCTCTATGGTAGACCTGCGCCTGTACCCATCCCAACGCATCCTGAAGTGCCAGCCCCATCAGCCCTGTGAAGGCCTCATCGACACGACAGCCATCGGCACTGATCCTCAACAACTCGTCTCCATACCGGCGTGATTACTTCGACTTCCAAAAAGATGGAAATGGATAAATACTCTAAATGTTCCGATCCAATCTGACTTGTAATGGTCCCCGAATCATGCACTGTTCCTTTGTTGGCCAAAGGAGAACTGGCCCCCCGACTGAGTCTGGTTTCTCCCAAGGTTTTTTTCTCCATTCTGTCACCTGATGGAGTTTTGGTTCCTTACCACTGTTGCCTTGGCTTTTGGCTTGCTTAGTTGGGGACATTTAATATTCAATAATATTATTGATCTGCCTTACTTAAGGTGGACGTTGACGCAATTTTCTTTTAGAAACAAACTTTGTTGTATTATTTTCATTTTATCACTGTGAAGCTGCTTTGATACAATCTGTATTGTAAAAAGCGCTAAATAAAGGTGACTTGACTTGATTTGACATTACTGAACTCCAACTCAAACTGACGCACTACATCAACATCATCGTTCTCAGCCACTCCCTCTCTGTTCGCTGATTGGTCCTACAAAAAATGGATTTCTGGAAACCTGAGAATATACAGCAGTCCCAGACGTAGTACTGAAGGAAAATGAAATTGAGCGGAAGTGCGTAGGAGGGCGCAGCCAGGCTAGTACGGTGGCCCAGTAGTGCACAAAATTTAAAAAGCAAACATAAGTTCACAACACAGCGGAAACAAGCCACAACACAACGGAAATAAGCCATAACACAATGAAATCAAGCCACAACACAACAAAATCAAGCCACAACACAACGGAAACAAGCCACAACACAATGAAATCAAGCCACAACACAACGGAAACAAGCCACGACACAACGAAAACAAGCCACAAAACAATGAAATCAAGCCACAACACAATGCAAACAAGCCACAACACAATGAAATCAAGCCTCAACACAATGCAAACAAGCCACAACACAATGAAATCAAGCCACAGCACAATGCAAACAAGCCACAACACAATGAAATCAAGCCACAACACAATGCAAACAAGCCACAACACAATGAAATCAAGCCTCAACACAATGCAAACAAGCCACAACACAATGAAATCATGCCTCAACACAACAAAATCAAGCCACACGTTTTCCTTGCCACTGTATGATGGAGTCGTCAGTCTTACAAAGATAATAATGTATCCATTGTGGCTTGTTTCCGTTGTGTTGTGGCTTGATTTCATTGTTTTGTGGCTTGTTTTCATTGTGTTGTGGCTTTTTTCCATTGTGTTGTGGCTTATGTTAGGGCACGGGTTAGTAGAATAAGTTGGCATGTAGTTGCAAAGTTAAGTAGAATATCTGTTGGGGAGCATCAAAATAAAGTGTCAGCAGCAAATATTTAGCATGACAGTCTACTAATACTCTATGCACTCCTATTGGTTTATGATTTGATGGTTTCCGTAGGAGAAGTTTGATCGTAATGGTCATTAATCTGCTGTTGACGAACAAATAGCGATTAAAGACTTTCGATTTTGAGCCAGGATATAAAAGGAATCTTTTAGGATTCTCAAAGTTTGTCTCAGATGGCCAAATTGTGGCCAAAATCGCACAGTGTGAAACTGGCTTATGAAATAGTTTTGGAAGTACTTGTTTCATTTTTGACCTATGGCTGAATCTTTTAAAAACTTTCTCTGAGTCTTGCTGTGCTAATAGTGACTGATGGCCCCTCCTGAGCACATGACCCATGTTATGAATATGCATGAGCTCAGGACAGGCAATGCCTCAGGAGTGGAGTGGTAGGAGGTGAAAAACAGAGGGATGGAGTGATTGATGGCTAAGTTTTGGGACATAACGTCAGTTGCTCTACTGAGCCAGAACGGTCCCCCCACTAAACTAAAGGTCATGATTTGAAGCCTGGGAAATCTAACAGTCAATAAACGCTGCTGCATAAAGCGCTCTCCCTTCATCTCACTCTCTTTGCTTGTAATGGCTCTAAATGGCTCTTAGTCGAGTTGCTTCGAGGCAGAACAATGTAAAGTAAGCAAGCACAAATGCATATAAAATAGTTGTCTGTCTGTCCATTAAAAGGTTGGTATTATATAGGCATCAAATTACATTTACAAATTACATTACATTTACAACACAAACCAGAATGTTTTTTTGCCCACTATTGATCTTTTCACCATTTTCAGTCCATTTATATTCCTTATAAAGATTTTTCTATCTGTCATTTTACCATTTACAGATACCTGAAAGCACTCAATCTACCAAATCTCAATCTACCCCAATCTAAAGCCCTGTAACACACTGTAAAAAAAAAATCCTAATTTTACAGAAAATAACTGATTTTTGACGATCATTTTCTTTCATTTTAAATTGTACTCAAAACACTGTAAAATTACAAATAATATCTGTCAAATAAAAATTCAGCTGTTATTTTAGGTATTGTGACATTAATGACAAATTGCAGTAATTCACATTTTTTATACAGGAAATTGATTGTATTTTTCATACAGTATTTTTTCTGTTTTCTTAAATTACATAAAATGTATGTAAAATTACAAATATAATCTGTAATTAAACAGTAACAAAACAGTTAAATGATAAAACGGTCAAATGACTGGCAGCCCCCAAAAAAACTGTAACATGAAAGTAAAAAATCCTAAATTAAATAAACTGAAAAACACTGTGATAATTCAGGATATACCTGTAAAATAACAATCATATACCTTCAGTGGAAAAAAAAAATCTTAAAAAAAAGGGTCAAATGACTGGCAGCTACGGCTGCCAAACAAAAACCATAAAATTAAAGTAAAATCTTCTAATTCAAATAAAACAAAAAAACACTGTTATTTCACAGGTATTTCCTGCATTATTATGATCATATACCTTCATTGTAAAAAAATCGTAAAAAAAGGGTCAAATGACTGGCAGCTATGGCTGCCAAACAAAAACCATATAATTAAAGTAAAATATCCTAATTTAAAGAAAGTGTAAAAAACTTTAATAGAAATGTGATGTCACCATGATTAAGATCAGTGTTTGCTTAAGTTGGGCTCATGACTCTTGAGTTTCAACATTACTTTTTCTCTGGCTGCTTTAACTGTGTTTTGATGCACATTTATTATGGCATTAATTGCAAGAGAAAATATAAGGTCATTAACTGATGATTTTATAGTCATCATATGATGATCTGATTCATTGATATGACAGTCAAATCTCTATTGGCTGTGAATACATTATATATAGATGGACTTTAGTGTTATACAAAGGCAATTATTATCATACTTTTTTTCACATGATTTGTTGAAATATTGTGGGATCCGTATTAATGCAATCTCAAATTAAAAAAATTATATATTCTACATACATTTTTTTGAGTTGGTTTATTTTGTTAGGAGTATGGAGACATCAAGAATCAACATATGAATCTCAACAATGGTGACAATCAACAAAGCCTTTTTGTGACTTTATAATAGGTCAGAATTTTTTTTTCATTGTCACCATTGTTGAGATTCATACGCTAATTCTTGATGCCTGAGTGAGTCTGTATGATCCTGTCAAAACATTTTTTTGCATAATGACTTCATAAAATCTTATATCAAAGCATTGTAGGATCTTCTATAGCAATACTGGCATTCTAAATTAACAATTAACATTTTACAACTTATTCAATCATTAAAAGGGCATACCAATCAGGTGGTATCAATACAGCAGACAACTGCTTGATGAATATTATCACTATTAAGTGACCAACATCATCTGATCTGAGTTTCTCTCGATTTCCTACAATAACAAATATGCATCAAAGACATGCACAGTTAAGAGAAAAACTAATGTTAATATATGAAGGGTCAAGAGCCCAACTAAAGCTAACACTGACCTCTATCATGGTGACATCAAACTTTATTATTTTCAATAAAATATCAACGTCTAAACCTCTGTTATTTCTCAATAGGAATGTTAGTATGAAAGAAGTCTGGATTGTAATAAGTGAAGATGCTGAGATCTTGAGAGATCTGTTAGTGTTTAATGTTCTGCTGGGATGTAAAGTGTTTCTGTATGGTGTGTTTTGTGTGTCACCATTGTGTTGAAGAGTAGAGCCTGAGCTTCAGTCCAGGATGAGCAGAGAAACACTGATGAAATGCTGTGTGTTGCATTATTTAACAGACAGTAACTGTGTAGTTGCTGATGACATATTATCAGTAAATCATGCGTGTAGTTTATAGCAAGATATTTACTTTTTACAGTGAATATGTTTTTTAATAAAAATTCAGTAAATATATATATATGTGGAGAACTGTGTTTCTGTTAAAAAGCTTAATGAAGATTTCTGCAATAGTATTTATTATTTAAATTAGGATGTTTTACATTCATTTTATGGTTTTTGTATGGCAGCCATTGCTGACAGTCATTTTACCTTTTTTTCACAGTGAAGGTATTTGATCATAATAATTCAGGAAATAACTGTAAAATAACAGTGTTTTTCTGTAAAACATTTAAGGACAAAGTTTGGAAAAGTTTTTTACACTCAATTTAAATTAGGATATTTTACTTTATTTTTACGGTTTTTGTTTGGCAGCCGTAGCTGCCAGTCATTGACCGTTTTTTTACGATTTTATTTTTTACAGTGCAGTTGATCCTACAAGAAAAAGTCATTTTTATTTCCAGAAGGAAATACCAGTGCTTGCAAGAGACCAAAACAGTTGTAAGGTAATATAAGCTTTTTATATTTAGAAATTATATTCTGTGTAAATGTTTATGTGCAGCTACAGAGTTTTGTCCATCAGCATCTGAATTGCATTTAGTTATTTAGGGTTCAAAACAAACCTAAACCTGAATGTTTAAGGAATATCAATACAGTGCTGCCTTGCAAACAGTTTAATAATTAATACAAATTTTTAAATAATGAAAAAAGACATGTTTAGACACTACTGTAAATGTACTGAAGGAACCGAGAGAGAGAGTAAGCAGGAGGTAGTGCAGCGCTCAGTGTGCCATGAGCTGTTCTTAGCAGGTGTATTTCATCTGCATTCCTTCCTCACATGCTCTGCACAGCAGTAATCTATTTATTGTTAATATCTCAGCAACACTTCCCAATATGAAATGCATTAACATTCTTGATGCAGAGCCATTCTGGACTACCAGCTGAGCCGAGCCTAACATATTCTCCAAATACATGGACATAAAGATAAATACATTATATGTTTGTTGAGGACATAAAATTATTTTATTTTCTATTCTTTTTTCTTCTTTTCAAAAGCACATCAATACAGCTTCTATCTATGTCACGTCAGTTAAGAAATGAAATGTCTGGTGAGTGGCACTTGATGGGGTTTTACTGCATTTAGTGTTCATTTCAGTGAATTGTATATCGACCTACAGTATAGTTATGTTTTTGGAGTTTTGTAAAAAATGAGATGAAGGCAATTTTTTGGGATATAACCATATCTTTCTGTGATATCTGCAGAATTTATAAAAAATAAAATGTCAGTCATTTTCAAAAACGTAAACAGTGAAAGGGGTGACAATGTAGAGACATGATGTGGGATATGATGCCTTTCAGTGCATTTCAGGCATGAATAAATAACAGCGACCCCCCCCCCCCCCCCTCCCCCCTCCCCCCTCCCCCTCAGAATAATAACGCCTTTTCTGTCTGTTGTTATGCTCAAAACACCACAAGATTTCACAGTATGTTTAAAAGAGAGAATTGTCTTTTTTTCCCCCAACAGCTCAAATATACATTTTCTGAAAACTATAAACCACAAACTCATCGTCGCAAACCTCAGACCTCTTTCAAAAATATATGAAATTGACTTCAGGCTTTGCCTTCAGATGGCACACCATCAAATACAGTTACATGAACACCCATCACACACTGTGAGACACAATAAGCTCTTGCTAAAAGGAACTGACTTTTTCAGAGAGAACTATGTGCTTTTTGAAAATTTCAATATCACACTGTTGTAATTACATAAATTGCAGAACATGAGCAGTTGAAATAACACTTTACCTGAATATGCAGTCTTCCTTCCTTCCTTCCTTCCTTCCTTCCTTCCTTCCTTCCTTAGCACATTAGCTCTATGAAATATTAATAATCAATCATAACTTGTTATAATTGATTATGAAAATTTGGATCAGTTAATCGGGTTAACTTGATGTAGCTACATTAACATTACAACCAATTACTCGGTTCATCCTGTGAACACTCAATATTGGTTATTAATTGATTAATATAAATGTACATTTTCGGGACATGGGAAATGTCTTTCTTACTAAGTAGTACTAATAGCAAGTAGTCAAGATCTATGATTAGTGACTCCAAATATGAGCTTGAGACACGGTCAACTGTATGTGTGACATGAACAAGAGTTTATTAACTAGACTAAACATTTAAACTACTCTAACATACACATAAACTCACCTAAAGGATTATTAGGAACACCTGTACAATTTCTCATTAATGCAATTATCTAATCAACCAATCACATGGCAGTTGCTTCAATGCATTTAGGGGTGTGGTCCTGGTCAAGACAATCTCCTGAACTCCAAACTGAATGTCAGAATGGGAAAGAAAGGTGATTTAAGCAATTTTGAGCGTGGCATGGTTGTTGGTGCCAGACGGGCCAGACGGAATTTTCACGCACAACCATTTCTAGGGTTTACAAAGAATGTTGTGAAAAGGGAAAAACATCCAGTATGCAGCAGTCCTGTGGGCGAAAATGCCTTGTTGATGCTAGAGGTCAGAGGAGAATGGGCCGACTGATTCAAGCTGATAGAAGAGCAACTTTGACTGAAATAACCACTCGTTACAACCGAGGTATGCAGCAAAGCATTTGTGAAGCCACAACACGCACAACCTTGAGGCGGATGGGCTACAACAGCAGGAGACCCCCCTGGGTACCACTCTGCCCTACAAAGGCAAAAGACCTTAACTCACCAGAGTGTGAAACTGAGAAAAATGACTTTAAAGTTTTTTTGTTGTCCAGCCAATTGTATGATAGGTAGGACAATGAAAATTTGCCAAGTAGTTGTCATAATGAATATATTTATCTACATTAAAAAAAAATTTGCTCAAACTTGACCTTTGACCCTTATTCGGAAGTTACTGTATTCTGCCTTTGCATTATCTGCAAAACAATAATGGGTCATACAAAGGCAAAATACCTTAACTTCTAATTTATTGACCATTTTGGCTTTTATCACTCTATACAAACATTTCTATGATAACAACGATAGCCTTAAAATAACATTTAGTAAGTTCTGTCTAGTAAGGGTTAATATTACATCAATAGTTACAAAATATTACAAAATAAAAAAATAATGAGAAAGACCTTAACTCAGAGTGTGGAACTGAGAAAAATGACTTTAAAGATTTTCAGTTGTCCCTCCAAATTAATTATAGGTAGGACACTGTAAATCTGGCAATTAGATGTTTTAGTAATGAAAATTATCTACATAAAAAAATCTTGAGCTCAAACTTGACTTTTGACCACTATTTTAAAGTTACTGTACACTCTGCCTTTGCATTGTCAGCAAAAAGTGAGAAGTCATGCCAAGGCAAAAGGCAGTAACTTCCACATTATCAATATTTGGTTGCTGATCACCATTAACAAAATCATTATAGTAACACCTGTATAAAATCTAGTGATCATGGCATTTATTTTGTATGATTTACACTACATCTACTTATTGCTACCCTGTGCTTTGGTTGCATTCTGGTGGCATTATTAATACATGAGACATGGCAAAATACCTCCATAGCGGTAAGATCTTCAATTGGTACCGAGTGGCATAAGACTTGATAAACGCGCGTTCAAAATGATCACGATAAAACAGGTCCTCGCGCACATTCGACCCGGGGACTCGTTTATAGTATATTCGTGATCGAAGGTGTCATGCTCCTCGTACGTTCACGAAAAGTACGAAGTACGAACGCAGTGCTTTCCATCTTGAGACTCGGTGGGGAGCGCGCTCTGGACTACCTAGACGACTAATGCATTTATAGCACAACCTTCTGTGTTCTGCGTCTTTTCAGTAGCGGTGGTTTCAGCTGTCTGCCCTATTATTGTGCAGTGCACTTCGCTCGTCCCGCGGATTTATTCCGGACAGTGTGATTGTAGGTACAACCCGCTTGTAACAGCTTGTCTGATGTTGTATGCACCAGCAATTCTTGCTTCATTATGTTGTATGCACCAATATACCGTTGTTGCTTCATTATTATCACTCCCTGTGACATATTAGTCCCGCGTCGGCCCGACTGTGTTCAGGGCGGAGCTGAAGGCGCCGGTGAAGTTTTGGCACTCTGCCAGCTATATGCATGATTGTTTCAACCAGGTCCGGTACCCGATCTGGGTGAGGCGGGGCTTTAGTTCTTTGTTGTATTCACCTACTACAGCGTGTGTAAAAAATTTTCTGTCAACTCTGCATATATCATTCGCGATGGATAGACTATCGCACGTTTGTCGATGGAGCGGGTTCAGACCATACTAAATGTTCTGACCGCATTTGTGCTGGACAAAGCTCTGAGGACATCAGAAGTTACAGGGACTGATGGCAGCTGTACAAAGTACACCGGCTACATCGTAATTTCAATTTTAATGGAGAGCAAAACAAAGGCAGAACACCGTACAATCTGAAAGGTAGCATTATTTGATAGAACGCCAGCACCGTAACTTCATATTGACGCGCGGCTAAACAAAGGCAGAGTACCATAACTCAAAATGAGCGTTCCAAAACAAAGCCAAAGAGCGGTAACTGGTGTTACGGTGTTCTGCCTTGGTTTCTCACGGGCTTTTGGAAGTTACTGTTAAGACAACCCATTATTTTCTCGAAAAAACGACGGAATTGACTCAAGATACTTATCCACATGATAAAGGGGGTCTTGAATGTGCCAAAAATATAAAAAACTTATTTTCGACCAAACACGAAGTTACGGTCTTTTGCCTTTGCACGGCAGCACTCATCTCCACTACAAATAGGAAAAAGAGGCTAAAATTTGCAAAAGCTCACCAAAATTGGACAGTTGAAGACTGGAAAAATGTTGCCTGGTCTGATGACTCTCGATTTCTGTTGAGACATTCATATGGTAGAGTCAGAATTTGGCGTAAACAGAATGAGAACATGGATCCATCATGCATTGTTACCACTGTGCAGGCTGGTGGTGGTGGTGTAATGGTGTGGGGGATGTTTTCTTGGCACACTTTAGGCCCCTTAGTGCCAATTGGGCATCGTTTAAATGCCCCGGCATACCTGAGCATTGTTTCTGACCATGTCCATCCCTTTATGGCCACCATGTACCCATCCTCTGATGGCTACTTCCAGCAGGATAATGCACCATGTCACAAAGCTCGAATCATTTCAAATTGTTTTCTTGAACATGACAATGAGTTCACTGTACTAAAATGGCCCCCACAGTCACCAGATCTCAACCCAATAGAGCATCTTTGGGATGTGGTGGAACGGGAGCTACGTGCCCTGGATGTGCATCCCACAAATCTCCATCAACTGCAAGATGCTATCCTATCAATATGGGCCAACATTTCTAAAGAATGCTTTCAGCACCTTGTTGAATCAATGCCACGTAGAATTAAGGCAGTTCTGAAGGCGAAAGGGGGTCAAACACAGTATTAGTATGGTGTTCCTAATAATCCTTTAGGTGAGTGTACATACATGCATACAGTTTACAAGGGAAAGAGAGCTGAAGCAGAATACAGGAAAGCAAGAAGTTATAGCATTGTTTGATGTTCAGCAGATAAACAGCCTGCGCAAACCATCAGTTTAGTTCTAACACGCCCTTCTTAAAAAAGGGGTAAGCATACTTAATGTATCAAATAATGAGACTAAGTTTGATACTTGCATATCTCGCCCATTTTAATTAAACTGTCCTGATGCAATTTGTTGAGGCTCCAGTTGATCTTTGCTGATGTGGTCTTGATGAGAGAGAACCAGTGGGAGTTAGAGGATCTTTGGTGAATGGAAAGACAAGGCCGCAGCCTGGCGCAAGCTTGGGAGTCCTTGAGGGACTTCTAGTTCAGCATCATATTCACATTAGGACTTCTCATGAAGGACCGAGAGAGTAAGAGAGCAAGAGGCTAAGAGAGCAAAAGGGTAAGAGAGCTAAGAGCAAGAGAGCTCTAATCTTGCGATCAGTGATTTTTAAAGTGGGAAGATGTCACACCATCTGGAGGTGTGTGAGCCAATAAGAAGTGTTCGCTTTGGAAGGAGTTTTTACGACCCATTGTGTTATAGCAGGGCATTTGAAAGTGTAATTTCATTGGGTTTTTAAGAAAAGAATCTTCAAGATTCTTATAATACTATTGCGTCATAAAGTTAGCAAAATGTAATGTAAATTGACAAATGGGGAATGAAGACTGGAGTTTATAGAGACCAAACATGCCACACATATGATTTTGCATAGTATGCAAAGTCTGAAACATTAACCCATTAGAGTTTACAAGAAAACATAGGCCAAACAACATAAAGGAAAATCATGAGATGGGAATATTAGATACATGTTTATGCATTTCTCAAGTGGATATAGAATATATATGATTAACAGGGTTAATTTCTCCTTCTCAGCAAGAATTAAGTGAGAGTAACAACTCTCTGGAAATTCCTCTGGGGCCGTAAAACTTTTTATCAGTCTTAATGTGTCCTGTAACCGGACACCAGGTTCTGCCAGTGGGTAGGCTTCATTTGTGATGTTAGTTTTGGGGGAAGTTCCACAGACCTTTGTTGGGAGACTGAGTTTGCTGGATTATTCATTAAATATAATGAATCATTTGTGTGTGTCTGATTGGGCCAGACGCTACACTTCCTTCCTTCCTTCCTTCCTTCCTTCCTTCCTTCCTTCCTTCCTTCCTTCCTTCCTTCCTTCCTTCCTTCCTTCCTTCCTTCCTTCCTTCCTTCCTTCCTTCCTTCCTTCCTTCCTTCCTTCCTTCCTTCCCTCCCTCTACAGGCAAATTGTGCATGGGCACTTGTATAAAAAAATAAATAAATGTGTAAATAAATAACTAGTGCTGGGCAACGATTAAACATTTTAATCGCGATTAATCGCATGAATTTAATGCGATTAATCGCGATTAATCGCATTGTTACACGCAAGAGTGAATAATGAATTCTAAAGTAGTGTATTGCGCACTTTTGATTTAAATGTACTGCTATATACACAAAAGTGCAATAACATGTGGTTTACAAAAACTTTAAACAAACAAGGTGCTTTATACCAGCAGTATTACCTTTACACAGTAGCAATAAAATATTTATTGTAAATCTCAACTTAAACATTAATGTAATCAAATCAAATATTAAAACACAGCTATATGCCACATGCCAGGGCATTACCTTTAATCTAGCTTGTTAAAACGAGTCCAGTGTTCTTGTTTTTTTTTTCTGAACAGGTATCAACAGGTATCTTTTATCAGGGAGCAGCAGAAACAGTCTATGTAGTCAGAGGTCATGATCACTACTACAGATATAAGTCGACCAACGTTACTTCTCTGATAGTAGCTTAGGTTTGGTCATGACATGGTTTCCCACATACACTAAGATTACATTAAACAGATGTAAAGCCCAATTTATACTTCTGCGTCGAAACTCACGCCGTAGCTACGTACCTGCTGTGTGTAGCGCGCGTACCCTGACGTGTACCTCTCCAAAAATTTAACAATGCGTCAATTCTACGCGTACTGTGATTGCTAGAACCGCTCCCCGGGTTTCACATGCATGCTCCCTCTGCATGTGTAATTGCGCGTCAAGGGGGACAACGACGCAGAAGTATAAATAAAAACCAATGCGTAGTCTATAGCGTAGAGGCTCCGGCGTAGGTCCGAAGCAGAATTATAAATCAGCCAAGAGTGAGGTGAAGTGGTCGAGCACAGGTGCAGCGACAAGCGGGTGCGTTCCTGTGAAACTGTTGCGGTCATGCTCGCCTCACGCACGCGCCCGCGCTCTCCTGTTGCAGAAGTTGAATTGTCTATTTTTGTAGCTACACGACGCGCAGCACAAATCATTGGAAGAGACTGGACCTCGGCTCGCTGTTTGTGAGTTTCCCAATCTAAATAGTTATCAGGACGTCATCAACAGAAGGGAATTCACATGGCAGAGCATCTCCGCTAAACTAAACACAGGCCTATCAGGTAAAGTTATGTATAATTTTAATTTAAGTTAAAAAGGCTACAGCTGCGTAGCGCGCAGAAGCCGTTGCCATGGTTACTATCCATGGAGCGCCTGTCATTCACTTGCGGAGCGCTGTCTCCCTTTCTGTTCACCTGAGAGAACCTGCCAAAGCCTCTCCGCTTGTTTGGGTGGGTTATTTGCTGGCTGACCAACATCCCACCCCTCCTGTGATCCATGGTTTGACTGTAGGCCTATGTGTATTCAGAGCCAGTGAGCGACGGACTTTAAAAAAAAAAAAAAAAAAAAACTGCGTTAACGTGCAATAAGAAAAATTGTCGGCATTAATTAATAAATGCGTTAACGCGATAATAACGCGTTAACTTGCCCAGCCCTAAAATAAACAAAATAAACCTTTCTTTTCATTCAGCAAGTTGTGCTAGGTTTAGGAAAGAAGGAGTTGAAGTTAAAGATTCTGGCTGTTACAAATCAGCTTACCATGTAAACAGGTAAATGCATTTTTCTTCTGGTTCTCTTTCAGAATCGTTAGATAAAAACGTTCCCTTTTATTGAACTATGCCTTAGGGTTGGACAAATGTTCATGTTCCTTATTAATACACAGCCCATTCTCATCCCTAGGCGTCATGAAACTGACGCCTTGGGAATCATTTTGACCATGCTTCAATTTTCGACGCTTTAGGCACCCTTTAGCGTCAGTTACATGACGCGATCCTAGGGCGTCATCTCACTGACGCTTTACCTTTAACGTCAGTTAGATGACGCTATCTAATCCTAACCCTACCCCAGACCTAAACCTACCCGCGTCATGTAACTGACGCTAAAGGTAAAGCGTCAGTAAGATGACGCCCTAGGATCGCGTCATGTAACTGACGCTAAAGGGTGCCTAAAGCGTCGAATATTGAAGCATGGTCAAAATTGTAATTTTAGTGACGCCTTGGGATGAGAATGCGTTGCAATACAGTATAACACTGTGCTTGTTAAATATTTGGAAAAGTTTTAAAACACTGTTTTAAAGATGTAAAATTTGGTAATTGGTACTTAAGATATTTCTTTGTTTTTGTCAGTCTTTGAAAACTGATTTTGATAAGTGAATTCAAATAAATTGTAAGTTCAAAAAAATGATTGTTATCCTTTGTCCTTATTTGTAATGCAGGTGTATCTTTATTAAATCATTTACAGTAAATAGCTATATTTAAATTAAAGTTTTGGGTTCTGTCTACTCACAACATTCATCCAGATTGTAGGTTTTACATATGTTGTCTGTGCATAACTAAGCTATTACAGGTTGATTGAACTTAAAACATTTATGGAAACTGTAAGCCCTTACAGGTTGATTGAACTTAAAAAAAAATATGGAAACTCGTTGCCCTAAAAAAGTTAATTTTGTATTGTTGAAAAAACAGCATATTTTAAATTTAATGTACCTAAAGATTCAACTGCACTGCATTAAAAACTGTAAAGTTTTCAATTAAATGCATTTGAAATCTTAAGTACATTAAACTTAAAATATGCAGTTCTTTCAACAATACAAAATTACCTTTTTTAGGGCAACGAGTTTCCGTAATTTTTTTAAGTTCAATCAACCTGTAAGGGCTTACAGTGTGGTTTGAAATCAGTGTTTGATGAAGTCCTGAAGTGTTTCAGGGTTAGATTTATAGGGCCCTATTTTAATGATCTAAGCGCATGGTCTAAAGTGCACGGCGCAAGTGAACTTAGGGTGTGTCCGAATCCACTTTTGCTAGTTTAACGACGGGAAAAATGGTCGGCGCACCCGGCGCATGGTCTAAAAAGGTTGTCCATATTCTCTAAACGAGTAATGGGTCTGTTTTGTGCTGTACGTGCAATAAACCAATCAGAGTCTCATGTCCGATTCCCTTTAAAAGCCAGTGGCGCTCGCGCCGTGGCGGATTCGCTATTTACATGGCAAAATTTGCAAGCGGAAAGACTGAACGCTTCTCTAGCAAGGAAACGGATCTGCTCGTGAGCGAGGTTAAAGCGCGGGCAGACCATCTACGGGACAAGCCGGATTCCACCATTTCTTTATGTACACAATAATAATATTTTACATTGTAATCCTTTTATTTGTAATATTTAAAACACATCTCTTTTCTTTGGCATTTCCTATGAGTTAAGTCTGTTATTTTCCTGGTAATTTTAATTTTAATATCTCTATATATCGTATACTGTGTATTATAAATGTTTTATTATTGTTTTATTGTTGTACTTTTATTGTGTGAGTAGTGTCCTGTTGTTGTATTTAACATGTGAAGCACCTTGGTCAACTTTGGTTGTTTTAAGTGTGCTATATATAAATAAAATTGATTGATTGATTGATATTTGGCATGTTTTTGTGCTGCTGCGCGTCCCTGTGTTTGTAATAAGCAGAGTGTACGCGCGTTGTGCACCCACCTATAGGCGCATATTACTAATGCGCCCTTTAAAGAACAAAAATAAATAAATACTGCGCCATTGACTTTAGACCAAGTTGGAGTTGGTCAATGGCGCAGTCTATTTCATTTGCCTCAAAATATAGCATCGCGCCAACAATGCGCCTGAACACACCTCGTTTTCAGACCAGACCATGGGCGCACAGATGGACGCAAATGCATTTGCTATTTAAACAACGTGGCGCAGAACGTGAAAATGATAACTGCGTCGGGATGAAACTAGCAAAAAAACACTTACGTCGCGCCTGGCGCCGGGTGTCCAGAGACATCAAAGGAAACTAGGCTAAAACAAACAAACTGCTTTTTAAAATTGTACGGCTCCTTTGGTGTCCAGGGGGGATATTGGCTTTAATGTAAAGGCGAGGTACCCAAAGCGTGACTGTGATTTTTCATATGAATATCAATATGTGTAAGCTTAAAGATTTAGCACTTAAAGCACATAACAGCTTAAATAACAGCTTAAAGCACTTATTCTCATAACACCTGTCTTAACTTATTTAGTGCGATACAGTACGGTAGCCATCATGTCAAAGTGAAAAGCTCTTTAAATATATAATTAGATTCTTATGCTGATGCTATATGTATGTTCTCTCCCTCGTGGCCTATTCCTCTGTTGTGTCTAAATGTCTAACAGCCGCTGGCATCTTTATCTCATTGAGTCTGATGACCCCCCTCAGCCTTGATGGAGGGAAGATATGAACTGTTTTTCTCTCCAATCTTTTCGTTCTCAGTGAGTGTTTATGTCCAAGTAGAAGTTTAATGACACACTGTGAACTCAGTGACCCGAACTGTGCAGCCCCAGATGTCAATTAAGAACACTGGACCCATGAATCACTGTGCACCTGCATTAACACAGATAATGAAGCTCAGGCACTTAATGAATTGTATTGTACCATAAGTCTATTGTAACATAAATAATTGGATGATGTCTATTTTTGGAAGCTTTTAGCATACCACAGGTTGGAAGAAACCAGTTTGGTCTTTGCATATCCCTGTTACTGAGTTCCTGTGTTATGAGTTGGTTTTCTTTAAAGAATTGGCTCTTTGGCCTGAAAAAGGTTGACGACACCCAATTTAAAACCTAAGGTACAATTGTGAGTATACATAATGTTGTATTTATTGTACTAAATTATGCTAATAAGTGATTGATTGCATTTACACTCTAAATCTTGGGTTATTTTTTTTACCCAGATCCTGGGTTGAGCCTTTTGGGTAAATATTTGGGTTATTCCTTCAGTGTTTGGGTAGTTTTTGTGTTACCCTGCTCCTGGGTCAGATGTAACAACCTAATGCATGGGTAGTTTTTGTGTTACCCAGATCCTGGGTCAGATATAAAAACCCAGGTTATTTATTGCTGGCTTTTTGCGACCTCTTCAGGAGAGACCAGTGCAGCTCAGTCAAATTGGGTCCTGTTTTCGGTAAAATACAGCCTTACTTGTGTAAATTTTTTGCATCCATAAATTCGTCATTGTTCTGTATATCGTTTAATTTTATGCAAAGCAGGATACAGGGGCAGAATCCAGAATACAGAAAGTCACCTAAACTAGTTTCGCGTCGGTCTTTTCGCGTGATGGAAACGCCTGATGCCTTGCATAAAATTGTATGATTTTATTCAAAAAAAGCTTAAAAGAGCTAAAATGTATGCAATATCTATTCAAAACTATATAAACTATGCTATACTGTAAAATATGATCAAATATAAATGAATTATCCTGCAAACTAGTGGTTGTGTGGGGTATTTGTTTTAAAAGTTTCGATGATTTAAGTTAATCCGTAAACATTAATTCATGTATGAAGTAAAATAATAATAAAATAAAAGCTAGTACTATAGTAAAAATGAATCAACCCAGTATGACGGGTTAAATCAACCCATTATGCTGGGTAAAATTAACCCAACATGTGTTCAGTCATATATTTACCCAGCCCTTTTTTTTTAGAGTGTACTTATGCATCCATACATTAATTGTGGAAAATTAGTAAGATTGAGGAGGAAATTGAGGAGGAGCTTAATTGTCAGCCCAAAATCTATAAATATGAACTGTACAAAAATATGTTGCCACGCTAAACCTAATCTTATTTATTATTATTTCTTTTTTTGACTTATGTTTTATGTTTTCATTAGATCCACCTCTACTGAACCTGTTACAAAAGTTAAAGTTATGGATGAACATTGCTAAATGATATGTGCACAGTCTCATTAATCTGAAAGACTAGTTGGGTAGTGAATATCAGGTGGAGTTATGATGTAGCCAAGAGTGGATCATGCACCATGGCAGTAATGTCAAGAATCATAAAGTCTGCTGTTATGTCATGCAATTCCATGCACAATGTTGCATTGAATGCTTCATAAGCTGTCATGTTTGCTTAATGCACGTTTAACCATCAACAGAACACATATAAGTCATAATTGAGGTTATATCCATGCCGTTCTTCATGGAAGGAGAGACAAGCGAAAGGGCCATTTATGAATCAATGATCTATAGAACAGTGAGCAAATTTTATTTTATATTATTACTATTATTGTGATAATGACCTGAACCTGGCTGACTGTACAGTACATTAGGTAACATTTAACATGGCTACTTATAAAATAAGTAAATCAATAAACTATAATTATTTTGACATTATTTGTACTATTTTTCACTAAGAAATATAGTCCACATGAGTGTAGAATAGTAATTTATATCTTAAATATCTTATCACTTCTTCCATAGAGACATTTGTCTTCTCCTATGTCTTCCAATGTAATATGACTTAATCTATTTTATGTTCTCTCCTATCTGGCTCTTTGTATCTTAGTTTGTTTTCCCATTTTAAGTTGGACGTGATATGAGAGATAAACGTGTAACTAGAATGTTGCCATGGACAGCTGTGGAATATAAATGGAGCTCTCTATAGTGTTACTTAAAGTCCCCCTGTGCTGAAATCAAGGTTTTCATTTTGTTTATATGTCTATGTTTTTAATATGCTTTGAGACAACCCAAATTCATATTTTGGGGCGGCAGTGGCTCAGTGGTTCATGTAGGTTGTCTACAAAACGGATGGTTGGTGGTTCAATCCCCGGTTCCACCTGACCAAGTGTCGAGGTGTCCATGAGCAAGACACCTAACCCCAGCTGCTCCCGACGAGCTGGATGGCGCCTTGCATGGCTGACACCGCCGTCGGTGTATGAATGGATGGGTGAATTTGAGGCAATATGTAAAGCGCTTTGGTGGCCATTGGGTCTGTGAAAGCGCTATATAAATTCAGTCCATTTACCATAAGTCAACACCATTGCTGAGTATTTTCTCCTTAAAACTGCAGTGAATTGAAGACAGTCTCAAAAACACGGTTTGAAATCACTGGTGTTTCTGACGTCACAAACTAACTTGTAACCAATCAGGTCAACGAGTGGATCTCTGAGCTGGTGTGAGTGAGTGGAGGTGGAGCTAATTTGCATATTCATAGAACCGCATATACTAAATGAGGCAAGGGTGTAGAGTTACATTCAAGCTATTTTAATGCAGCTTTTTCAAGGATAAAAAAAAAGTTTAAATATGTCATTTTGGTGATCAAGGTTTTAAGGGATACAATTATTGACTACAAGGGGACTTTAATATCAATTATAGTCATTTTTGCGATCTTACACTCCTCCTGAAAACATGTAAGCATTTTTCTGTTGAGACCAAAGGAAATAGTTGACTGTGATTGACCAATCAATATTAAGCATTCAAGAGAGCGGCGTAGTAATATAATTGAAGAGCCATTCATGCCACATCTCAGGTCACTGATGAATCCTCATTAGTCAAAGCCATTCAAGTGCTTGTCTACTTGTCTTGATATAATTTGTCCTCAATTATACGGTAGACGCTTTGAGCCATATTCATCTGTTCATCTAAACTGTGCTGAGGCTAATCCTTTTCTGTCTTCGTGCCTTCAAAATGTGTTTGGCTAATTGATGAAAGCATGCAAATTTTGCGGCCAAATTGTTTCCTTGTTCAGGAAGCACCAGAGGCGATTTAAGCATGAGGACTCAGTCCCCTGCCATCTCCTGATACACCAGCGACATAATGTGTTTTTTGTGGTGTTGTTGTCTTCGGGATTCAGTTTCCTCAAAACTGTCAGCCCAGCGATGAAAGACCAAATCAGCTCTCTTGGCTGCCATCAAAGCAGAACATCCAACATAAAGAAAGAAGGAAAGAAAGGAAAGGGAAAAACAATAGAGAGTGATTTACTCCCAGTGCTCATTATAAACATAGATTTGTTCTTCTACGCAGTAATTCACTTACTGCGACTTATCATATAAATGTGAGACGAGACTAAAACAAAGGCCCAAACAATCGCCAGCGCAAATAAAAAAAAATCTTAAAAAAAGGAGATTTCTTTTCCTTTTTTCAGCAAGCACGGTCTTACATTTAAAACTACAAATAGGCACTTTAAGATTAATAGTTAGTGGCTCAAATTGATGTTTCTATTTGAATTTATGACCTCGTATCTATTGCTGTCCATCTGAAAGCATTTAACTTAAAAAGTTTGCTGTTAGGGTTTGATGGCCTTGTTGTTCCATCGATCGTTTCTTTTTGGCAGTTTATTGTGTTTTCGTTTTCATCCACTTACTGTACAATGCTGCATTACTGTTATTACTGGCCTGACTTATAAAGGAATCCAAAAGGCATTCTGTCTTGTTCGGGGCGGAGTGACATGTGCAATAATCTACAATGGGCTCATTCTGTCATGGCCTTAAGTAGTGGACGAGAGCAGAATGATGAAATGAGGGAAGCCGAGGGCTGAGGTCCCATGAGCTGGCATGTGAGTTCTGCGACTTCTTGTTGCAGCGGATCCTAAATGCACACGCAAATGGAGACAGCGGGCGAGGGAGAGAGAGACTGTAGGGAAATCAGTGAAGAAGAGGTTTATGAATAAGAAATGAGAGACAAGCAGAATCTCAAAATACAGTATGTAATTTAGAGATGTTAGTAGCACATATAAATGTTCCATATTGGGGACTGTGATTTTGCCAAGTAGGACATGTTCCGGAGACAACATCCTAGTTTGTCCTGAAACAACCTTCCTGTGAGCTGACAAGATTTTTGGCTTAGGTTAAAGGAATAGTTCACCCTCATAAGCTACTATTTTTTTTTTCTCTCTCCATGGAACACAAAAGGAAGTTTAAAGAACGGCCATGCTGCTTTTCTACGGAGCCCCTAAAGGGACGAGGTGGTGGAAAACATTTGGGTAAAATATATCTTTTGCGTTCCCACGCAAAACCTGTTGTTAGCTAGGACAGACACTTCCTGTTAACAAAAAGTGTTTCGTGGGAACACAAAAGTTTTGCGAAAGATTTGAAAACAATTTTTTTCTCCACCACCACATCCCTTGAAGGACTCCGTACTTTTCCCCACATACATCAACAGTTAGTGAGTTTTCTCTATAAACATTTTCTATTTTTTGGAAGAACTATTGTTTTAAAGTTATAGTTTACCCAAAATGAAAATCATTATTTACTCTCCCTCAAGTCGTTCCAAACCCATAAGACAATGGTTAATCTTCTAAACACAAATTAAGATATCATTAATAAAACCTAAGAGGTTTCAGTCCCTCCATTGAATGACCAGCTTAACAAAACTTTTACGATTCATAAAAAATCATAAAAACATCATGAAAGTAATTTAATCCAAGTCTTGTGACATATGATTACTTAAATGATGAATGTCTATTATTTACATCTAAACAATGATTGACACATAAATAGAGAACATCAAACAACACAGAGACTTAAACTTGTGTGAATATGCACGAAAAAACAACAAAAAAAACATTTACCTAACATATTCATGTGTGCATTGTCAGGGATTGCATTCGTTTTCAATAATTCAATGCAAAGTTGACAACAATACTGAATCAATGTACTTTAATGTGTGTTACTCTTTCTAATGTTACGTCAGGGGAATCTCCTGAAACACTGTCATTTTATGGTTATTTTTAAAGAACGTCAAAATATGGTCTTGCACCGTCGTCTTGGCAATTTTTGAAGAGTGCACAAATCTAACAAACACTTGCATAGCCTTGTGTGCAGGAACTGGATTTCCTTACGTCTATATCTACCTGATTTCGACTTGTGGTCAAATACTACTTGTGGTTGCTGAAGCACCTCGGCTATTGTTCGCCAGGATGTCTCTTTTTCCCCCCACTTTTTGCTGTGGTAGTCCCTCGAAGAAACATCACAAAGGCAGGAGTATTGTTGTCATAGATCCATGAACCTTCTCTCCATTGCTAATTCCTCCTGGCAGCACCAATACCGATTTCCTTTCGCCATGTTTGAAAGCTGTGTACGGAAGAGCTTCTGTGCTCCTATTGGTCAATGTCACAGATGTGACAGAACCCGTCGTGGAGGATTGGAAAAAAATAAAACAATATAGTATTTCTGTCGGGACTTCGTGATGCGTCACACACATTTGCTGCGTCCCAATTCAGAGGCTGCATCCTTTGAAGGCTGATTGCGTCACCGCTGCACAAAGAAGGATTTCCCAATTTGAAGGATCCTTTAAATGTGTCCTTTGTTTTCCGTGAAATGAAGGATACAACAGATGAATCCTTCATGGCCTTGCCTACCTTAGAATTCATTGAGCGCCGTGACGACAAGATTTATTTGAGAAATTGCCGAATTACACTTTTAAATGCAAGTATTGTGTTTCAACAACACATTCTCATCCCAAGGCATCATCTAACTGACACTTTTGACCATGCGTCAACATGCCGACGCACATGGTACCCTTTAAGCGTCAATATGAGACACTCATCCTCGGGCGTCATCTAACTGACGCTTTTGACCATGCGTCTAAATCCGACGCACATGGCACCCTTTAGCGTCAGTTAGATGACGCTTCCGTTATGGGTAGGTTTAGGTCTGGGGTAGGGTTAGGGTTAGACCACTAGGAGGCGTGTCTCATATTGACGCTTAAGGGGTACCATGTGCGTCGGCATGTTGACGCATGGTCAAAAGCGTCAGTTAGATGACGCCTTGGGATTAGAACGTGCTGGTTTTAACTAAAATATCTAATGATACAAATGTGGTTGAAGCGGTTCAAATGTTGAGTTATATCCTACTAAGATGCAATTTTATAAAGTTTATACTCTTTATCATGCAGAACTGGACCATGGTGAACATATAGACAGTTTGTGAACCCTGTTTTGTTTTCAGACAGTTTAACATAACTTTCAAAAAGTCTAGTACAAACGACAAGAACAATCCTCTGTATGCTAGACCGTCCCATTTAACAATGCTCAGTCCGACATTCGTGTCCTTCGAAGTCCGTGTCCTTGGAAGGATGCATCCTCTGAATTGGGACGCAGCTTATAAGAGATAAAATGATCAATTCTTGCGTTCTGACGCCGATTGTAGTTTACAAACCACCACAACACCCTACGTCAAACAGATCATGCCAGAATCGGGCTGCAATCGTTTAGTCCGAACCCGGCATAACAATGCTTTTGAAAAATCACCCCTGTCTGGCTGTGTTTTGATAATGCTTTTGTCACATCACGACCAATTTTTATGTTTTGATGTGGACAGACAAGCTGAATCTTGTCACATCACGTGTTAGCTTAGAAACATTGTTGTGTAACAATAGGGTGGAAGGACCAACAATACATGGTCTCACTTGGCAAAATCACCAAATTTATGTTTTTAATGTTCTTCAGAAAGACTTACAATTATTCATTTACATTTACGCATTGGCAGACGCTTTTATCCAAAGCGACTTACATTGCATTTCAAGGTACACATTTACATTCTTATCAGTTCCTGCTTTCCCTGGGAAATGAACCCATGACCTTGGCATTGCAAGCACCAACGCTCTACTGTTTGAGCTACAGGAAAGCTTATTCCAGCAACAAACAGTGGTTTAGTCTCACGCTTTTCTTTGATCTGCATCCTGGGTGTTTTAATGTTACTTTTATTGACCACAAGGTGACACCAAACACTCACAAAAATACCCTTGAGATTAATTTGGCTGCCGCTCAGAGCTTCAATTCACTGCATCATATGGATTTAGTGCTTCACTATATTTAGCTTGCATGGGGGAAAAAACTGAAAGAAAATTATAAACACTTAAATGGGAATGCTGACAATAATTTATTTCTTGATTTCATCCAAACCTTAAAGCTATAATTCCCCCACACTGCGGTTAGACATGTCAGCATGTGTGCGTTTGTGTGTGTGAAGCCTTGTGTCAATACATCAGTTATCACAGCTGACTGCCTCCTCAGCTCCCCCTTTTTGACACCATGCCATTTTCTGACTCTCATCTGCTGAAAGAAATGAAAGCCAAATATGAGAAATAAGGGACTGCCGCAACATGCACAGAATTCTATAATGAGTGTTTAGTGCATTTTCCGAATCAAAAGATCCATCTTTTTTTTTTAAGGTAGAACCAGCCGTATTTGTTGCGCCCCCTCCTACCATTTCAACCCAAAGTGGGGATGCTTGCCAGCAAATTCCCATTCTCGGATAATGAAGATGTAGTCCCTGCTCACCTGGCAGTGCCTGGATGGTGGGAGGTGACAGACGGGCGACGTGAGCTTCCATATGGCCCCGGCATCCACAAGAACACCCTCGCCTCACCTTCACCACTCCCATTAGCCGCCCTGATCCGAGACCTCCTCACCTTCTCCCTCTCTAATCGCGCCGCTAACGGTTTACGGCACAGACACTGCTCCTGGATCAGTGGAAAAAGCCCCGCTCCGCTTGAAGCCCGCTCCATTACAGGTCTCAGTTGGAATCGTTGAGGTAAATGAGAATCAGATGATGGATCGGGGCATGTGGGGGGATGCTGTGGGCGGTATATCACAGCCAGTGTCCTCAGCATATCCGTGTCGCTCCACCTCTCATTACTGTAATGAACTCAAGGGAGTATGTGGGCACTGCAAGGGACCCGCAGGCTGCAATCTGTTTGATTAGCGCAATTTACAAATTACTCAAGTCTCTGCTATCGTCCTCAGACCATGGCATTCATCACACAGACCGTTTCACTTACAAGATTACGATTTGAATTAAATAAATAAATAGCCTAATGCACGGCTGTGCATAAAGAAAAGGGAGCTGCGTATAGCGACGATTAATCGGCTACCATGTGCCTCTACAGATAAGGCGAGATTTGCATGAAAGGATACAGTGTTTTATGTAAGTTACGTGCATCCTGCAATTATCGTTAGCAAGGCAAATTGATGGCTGGATCAATAAACAAGCAGATAGGATTTGAAACATAATTATAAAAATAAATCATTTGCGAGACCAGTCCTTTATTCCTGTTTGTTTTGTGGGAGCTGCGGCATAGCTGAAATATGTAAATTAATGTTTGCATATGTATAGATGAGTCAGTGTTTGCTTAATATGTAGAAAATGCATCTGCAGGCTAATGCCTCATTTAATTTTTTCTCTCTCTCCCTCTCTCTCTCTTTCTAGGGTTTAAAGGCACATCTATTAACACGAGTGACAAGTCCACTTCAGATATAATGTTCTTGGGTAAATGTACAGACATTCTCTGTGTACAAACTTCTTTGTGAAGTAAATTAATTGACACGTGATTGATTACATGCAGAAGTTTGTCACAAAATATCTGCATGTAAAGTACAAAAGTGTTTTCTATAATTGGATTGTCTTGTAAAATAAATAATAAATATAGTTACATTTAATAAATACAAACAATAAAAATAAACAGAAATGACCCTTTTAAAAGAATAGTTCACCCAAAATTGAAAATTATCCCATAATTGACTCACCCTTAAGCCATCCTAGGTGTTTATGACTTTCTTCTTTCAGCCAAAGATCTGAGTTATATTAAATAAGATCCTGGCTCTTCCCAGCTTTGCAATGGCATTGAATAGAGTTTTTGAAGCTCCAAAAAGCGCATCCATCCATCATAAAAGTAATCCATATGACTCCACTGGTTTAATAAATGCCTAGCAATGGGGGTTTTTAAGAAAAAAATATCCATATTTAAAACTTTATAAACTATAATCACTGGCTTCTGGCAACTCTTTTGAGTGAACTATTCCTTTAATGGCCCTACATGCTGCTTTAATAACTGCATTAGTCTGCTAGCAACGGCTCGCTCTAAAATGACGTTTTAGAATTAGCAACGGATGCTTGGGATATGCGTACGAAATTAGTCCTACACACAAGAGCGTTTTAAGGAAAAATAAACTGACAAAAGTCTTGAACTACATGATCTGAAGAATGTTTTGAGGTGTGGTAATCTATTATAGGAATGGCCAAAGGTGATGTCAGGCCTAGGAAAATCTCGCCATATATATATTAAATATATATGATACAGTATATATATCATAAATCAGTGGGTATCACTGTCAGCTGAGCCAGGAGTCCTTTCTATGCAGAGTTTGCATGTTCTCCCCGTGTCTGAATGGGTTTCCTCCGGGTGCTCTGGTTTCCCCCACAATCTAAAAACATCCAGTATAGGTGAATTGTAGATGTTGTAGTTTTTCAACCTATACCCCCAAAAAAAATCATTGCCAAGAAAATGTATGGAGTATCTCGCGTATGGAAAGAGAAGGCCATAGAATCACCATGAGTCAGATATGACTGTAATAGTAGTATATTAATATAATTTCTGCAGGTTTGGACCTCCATACCACATAATACGTCTGGGTGGTAGTGAAAAAGAAGAAGCCAAAGTTTGCCTCCCAAACAGGAGCAAAATGATGAAAAAAGCTTTGAAAAATGTCTCAAAAATAACCATGTATTTAAGAAAAGAAACCCCAATTTGAACCCGATGCATTTGCACATGAGATTTACCAGGCTTATCACTGTGGCACTGTGAATGCCTCATGGCAAGGTCAACAGACCAGCAGAGTCAGCTGGATGCTTTTTTCCGCTTGCTCTGCAGGGTGGATGAGGTGTCCAAAACCAAACATGACCATTGGGCAGTGTTTACATCCTTAAAAAAGCACATACTCCGTTATAATGAATTGTTTAGAAGGCACATTTTTCTGCCTCCATGACTTCAGCGGATGAATACAGACAGCACTCTACTATTATGTATTTAGGAACACTGCAACTGTTTGAATATGGGGCTTTTGGATCTCATGAAAGCACTAAGATCTCCCTATAGAATTCTGGAACATATAGCTTTTACTGTTAAACCAATCTGTCATTGTACGTCAGTATTTTCCAGTAACTGGTTCTCTGGTTTGGTTAATTCAAGGAAAACCACACCATCCAATCGCAAAGTGAATGAATCCAATAAATTCTGCTCATCTCCCTTGAGTACATTCAGAAATACACTGAGCAGACAGCTGCCAGTGACATTTTGTATATTTGTAACTACAGCTCAACTTGACATTCATGGGCAAAGTAAATTAAGCCCTAATGGATGTCAAAACCAAATAGAGCAGGCCAGAAAATCTCAAATATTAAAGCTTGAAGCAAACCGAACAGAGAATGTAGATCGTGAAATGCACTCTATGTGATGAAAAATAACAAGGTGTAAAAATAATGGTTAAACATAAATGGAAAATATAAATATATTCAGTTTAAAATCCAGTCATTGAAGCAAATGATCCATGATCCTTGAAACCAACACTGATGTACAGTAGAGTCGTTCAGGATCACATACAGTAGATTTTGTAAATTCGCTTCTGCAGTGAGCTCTTGTTGTCAGCGCTGCCATCAGCTGCCTGCCACAGGATGTTATATATTGTGGCTTCATAAAGCATTATGCATGCAAAAAGGCCTATTCAATAACATGACTACTGGCAAGGTTATACCAGAGTACAGAAACATGAGATACTTATCCGGTTAAATATCTGAACAGACCTGTTGCACTCATACATATGATGCAATTGTAATGGCTTGAATTAGTCAACGAATACATTCTTGAAATATGCTTATTAACAAATATGTAGTATCTCCTATAGACAATTAAAGACATAAATAAGATATTTTTAGTATGTCACATAAGAGATTTCAATCATGTCAAGACTCCAAATTTGGCAACCAAAAATTGAAGATGTCAATAGGAGCCTAAATATTTTGCATCAAAACCTTTCAAGACCGAAATTTTTGAGATATGATATTGACATTAAATTAAATTTGTTTGTACTTTCTTTAGTGTGTAATGTTGCTGTGAGCACGAAAAACGTAATTTATTCTCTATTGCAGTGCTTCTGAAATCCCTGAAACACCTCCATTGTAGTCTTGAGTTTTCTTCTGGAAACATAAACACGTCACATTATTCCTCATTTAAATAATTCCTGCCGAAAGCATATGGGAAATAATGGGGGCGACGCCTGGTCGAGTTGCGTTAGTAACGTGTTGAAAAATGCGGTTCTGATAAGGGGTGTGACAATTTTAAAGCACGCTCAAAACGGTTGACCAATCACAACACACTGGTCCAGCCGGCCAATCAGAGAACATTGCAGTCAGGAACTAAACAGGGGTGCGTTTCCCGAAAGGATCGTTAGCCAACTATGGTCGCAAGTTGGTCGCAATTCCCATTGAACTCTATTGGTAACGACGGAACTTGCGACCATAGTTGGCTAACGATGCTTTCGGGAAACGCACCCCTGAGCGTTACTTACAGACTGGGAAAAGAGGTGCTGCAACAATGTCAAATATATGAACAATAAGGTGTTTTTTTATCATTCAATCAGGAAAACCTATTCTAGTAGACCACCAAAACAAACAGCATAATTTGACCTTTTAAAAAAAATTAAATCGTTTGAAAAATTAACCTGATGAGGAGAACTTAGATATTAAGGTTTGTCTTCAGAGATTGTCTTCAGAATTTTAGGAGAAAGTTGATACTTAAATGACACAACTGAAATGAGCTCTAAAGAGGGTCCTCTTAGTAATAAAATCTTACTCTCGACTGTGTAAATTATTTTTAAATCCACTGTCCTCAAAGTAATTTACCAAGACAATCTCAATCGAATCTACTTTCATTAAGCCACAGTCCAATAGGACTGGATATCACTTTTACTGTGTATTACCTTGTGGTTATTGTTCATGTAAACATCTCTGGGCTCATGATACTGGAACAGGGTTAGATAACAAACAAACAAACAAACAAACAAACAAAAGCCTGGGTTGGTACAATTCCCAAGACCACAGGTCTGGCATTGATTCTTTGGTCACCATCCAAGTGTTTTGTCTCAGTCTCATTTGTGAAGTGTCAGGTCATCAACGGGAATCAGGCTGTTGTGCCGCACAATGCACAGAGATATTCAAGTGAAACATTTCAAGGGCACGGTTTCACACTCTTATTGAAAAATGATATAAATTGTAGAGGACATGGCATCACTTGAGTACTTGTCAGAAGATGAACTTGAGCTGAACTCTGTCCATGATTTCTCTGAATTTAAAGGCTGTCAAATCGAGAGCTTTCATATGGTATCTAATGTGTATCTTTTGCTCCTTTGAAGTGGTGCCTTGGTAAAGAAAGAGCCACTTTTACTTTAAAACATATAAGATATATATGATGAAACATGTCAAGGACATCTCCCGGTCATATTTCACCTCAAAACCACAAGAGATAAATAAGACATTAAATCTGTCTCAAAGAATATGAAGCACATTTTAGGGCCAATAAGTCACTTTTTTTGCACTGTGACCAGTGCTGGTAATGTTAACTAAAACTATTAAAAATATGTTTTAATTCAAATAAAGATGAAATAAAATATAAATATAAATACAAGATGAAAACCTTAAATGAAAATTAGAAATGTTAACTTTGCAGCTTATTGAAATAAAAAAAAAGGTTTCATTAAAATTAATAAAACTAAAATTGAAATAAATTGAAGCTAAATAAAAACAAAAAATATATAAAAATTTTAAAAAATCAAATATAAAAAATCACAAAGCACATGACAACTTAACTTAAGCTAAAATTCAAAATGTAAAACAAAATTTTATAAATAGTTTAGGCCTAGTAGTATGTAAATAAATAACACTTATTGTGACATTCTCCAATGAGAGGTAAATAATAATAATAATACAATAAATATATTAATACTATATCAGTGCAAAGTATTTACATTTATTTCGAGTACAAGTAATTGTCTAAATGTATAAAGTAATGATTTGTGTTGCAAATATGAAACTTAATTACCTAAATTTAACACACTTCATTGTTTTTTTGTTGTTGTTGTTTTTTATTTGTGGGATGAAATATAACCTGGACGTGTTTTTGGAGTATTCACCCATATAAAGTTTGTGAACCCGTCAAACGTTTTTTTTTTTTTTTTACAGTGTTTTCGGTAGCCATGAATAGAAAGCTGGTCACAGTGAAGCGCAGTTGCAGAATGCCATGAAGAAGATTTCACAGGAGGAGAGACAGCATGGCCTCTCGTTGAATAGCTGTCTGCTGTGATAATTTCGCAAATCTCCTCCGGTTCACAAAAGCGGCTTGGTTCCAGAAATAACACTTGCGGCAGAAGATATTCATCTATTTTTCACAACAGAGATAGGGCACACTGTCACAAAGAGTGTAACGCCTCTCCAACTGATACAACAAGCGTTTCATAGTGTTTACCTGTCTAGTCAGCCAACTTCATAAACAAATATAGCGTTTCTGACATTAATACTTGTGGACTGTACCATTTTACACTGACTCACAAGGTCAGGTCCCTTTGGCAAATTTATTACACCTTTATAACATATCATCATGCTCTGACTCACTGCTCTGACCGGAAGCCTGGATGCCCTCCGAACGCTCGCTGACATACATGATGGTCATCTGTCACCGTGGGCCTAAACCAGAGGGAAACCTCTGGGGAGAGGTGGCATTCGGTTCAAGAAGCTTTTAGGCCCGCATTGCCTTGAATATATTCAGCAGCTTGCTTCCATCTCTGTTCCTCCGGAGCACTCCTGAATCACTAAGCCGCTGAATGTGAGAGTCTTCCCATAGCATTCCGTGTTACTTCCGGTAACAAATAGCTTGAAGCAGCCCGTTGTGGCCTGGTGGAAGTCTTCAGTATCTCTTGTCGCATTCAGTTAGCTGATTTGCGATTTGAAGGTGGGGACAAACAGAATTAAGGATGCAGCAGATGTCTGCTAATGCTTTACTGGGAAAGGGCACGGATGAGGCACGAGAAAAGCAAATGGAGGAATTTCTTCAAGTTCCATTTCCTCACACATTATTGAACAGTGAGGTTTTCTCTGTTTCTGGGACTGTAAAATGCAAGTGTACTCAAATAAAATTTCAGCGTCCTTCATTAAGAGAGATTACAAGATTAAGATGTAATGACAACATAACATGGATACTTATTACTTGAACAATGAGAAGAAGAAAAAAAAATGCACACCAACACTTGGCACATGAAACATAACTATATACAGGAACAGGGTTAGAAATTAACTTTCCATTTAGAGTTAATTTTATTATCTTTTTGGGGACATTTTTTTCATAATGATCTTATTAAATGTATCTGCAGGGGCGCGTGCAGGATTTTATCTCAGGTTATTACACGGCTCTGTGGAATACTTGATTCTGATTGGTCAATCGCACCATCCAGCGGTATGTTATTCCTCGCTGGAATAACAACCGCTGAAAACAGATAACACACTCTCTCTTATTTCATACAAACACCCCTGCTGCCATTTTGCGACTATTGTTTTGTAACGTTACACTGTTGGATTACAAGATACAAACAGGTACGATTTTAAAACAGTTTTATCTCAAATCAACATCTCTTATCCCCATAATTATAATTGTGGAGAAATGCTGTGTGATAAGTGGTATGACTGTACCGTAATCCCTTAAATGTCCGTCTTTGAACTTGTCGCGCTAGCAACTGCTCTCTCCGCAGAAGCTTTGCATTAAAAGAGCTAATAAAATATTTCGACTCAGATCAATATTTCGTGTCTAATTATTTACTTGTGTGGCAATATATATATATACTGTATATATAATATAATATATATAAATATAATATATAATAAATATATAATATAATATATATATATAAATATATGTAGCTCTCAAATTTTTTAATGAGTGTTCTTCATTACACTAGTGCCACACATACACATTCTTTTAGTATAGTGCACTCGAGCCAAACACACATGCCTATAGACAAAAATTACATAATGTATACTTTTTTGTCCAATTTTCATTCTAAGGATGTTAATCTTAATAATACTGTATCATTACTTTGTCTTCTGGCCAGAAACTCACTGCAAATCCACTGTAATCCCAGTTTAAGAATGTTCTCCTCTGATATAAATGATATATTCCTTTAACACAAAGGCTTCGAAAACATGGTAAATGGACTGCATTTATATAGCTTTCACAGACCCAATGGCCACCAAAGTGCTTTACATTTGCCTCACATTCACCCATTCACAATGAAATACACCGACGGCGGTGTCTGCCATACAAGGCGCCATCCAGCTGGGTTAGGTGTCTTGCTCATGGACACCTCGACACTTGGTCAGGTGCGGGGATTGAACCACCAACCTTTTGGTTCGCAGACAACCTACATGAACCACTGAGCCACTGCCGCCCCATTGTACATTGCCGCCCCAACAACATGTATCATCATTGAGTCTTTTGTAAGGAACCTTTCATTTTTTATGATGACAAAACGTTATATTTTGTTGATTTGTGTAATTCTTGCACGCTTGTGCAATGGCGTCACCGTTTTCACAGATTCGCGTTTTTGTAGTTTACACGGAGATGATAAGGGTGTAGTTTTCAAAAACGTGCACTTTGAAATCCGTTTTCAAAAGTTTGTGTTTTCAAGCCACCAAAACCTTGTTGTCGTGTAAATAAACGACCAAAACACATACAAAGTCTTGGGGTTTTAGTTGAAAACGTTGTCATGTAAAGGACCCGTTAGAAAATCTGATACACGTAACTGAGCACTCTGATGTGCTTATGTAGATAGATGATCCGTGACTTTTTTTTTTTTGCGTTACTCTAGTGTCATTCACTGAGCAGCTTTGTCCCGGAGAGCATACTTTTTTCAAAGAAACACTTGACCAATGAAAAACAAAACCTGGCTTTTTTTTTTTTTTTTCAGTCACATGAATGCTTCACGTTACATGTCGGAATGTTTGAACCCGACCACTACTCTTCGGGTTTATGGAAGTTCAAGTCCATTTACTAACATTTGTTTTATATATAAGCCAATGTAACGTTTATATTCCATTATTATATATTCTGCCCAACGGTATAAAAACCATCAAATAATTAGAGGAAAATTGTATATTGTTGCATTGTTATATTTGTTGTTATAAATAGCCATAAAAAAATGTAGTTTAATTGTGCAGGGACATTTTTTTTTTGCCCCCTTATCTTGAATTTGGGGGACATTCAAAGAAAGAAAGAAAGAAAGAAAGAAATGTTGCTATGAGATGCATTACTTGAATTCCTAAAATAAAATATAATAATACAACTTTTCCAGTATTATTTGCAAGAATGTTAGATTGTGCATCAGGGCCAAACCAACAGTCTGTGCATATGTTGTCTAGTGGACAGCAGTTATGAAGTGCAGGCTGAAAATAGCAGTCCATCATGTATGTGGTCAGTAGAGCTGCTCAAAACAGAGAAACGTTCCCTATTCCAGCATGCTTCTCCATACATGACCTCATTCTCTGTCGAGGGTGCTGAACGGCGCTATGCTGTAGCATTATTCAATCATACCTGGGAGAATGGAAAAATCTTTAACGGAGAAGGAGGGTAGCGACTGGTCGGTCGAAGAAAGACGAATTTCAGGTTAATGCATTAAAGGACCTGTGTTCAGTCAGTGCTTGCAGTTAATTAAAAAAAGCCACAGCAAGCTTGGTATTACTTGGGGAATGCTTGTGATAGTGCTATATTTTCAAGACTTTTTTAAACATCAGATAAAGTTATCGGTTAACGTCATTATGTAAACATAACAGCAAATATATATACTCTTAAGTTTTAAGAAAGAGAGAGTGCTTGTTTTCTTAAACAAGAAACAAAGTGAACAAAGAGCTTGTTATCTTAAACTATTGACAATATCAGTACATACTCATTACATGAACACGTATCACACACACGATACATTTCAGGTACGTGATCATTTTCAAGTTCAGAAGTGTACAAGCCTTCACTAATTATTAGAAAACATCATGTTAAAATAAAGCCATAGCCAGTTTTTCGAGAATTAATCCTGGAAAAGGAGGGGAGCACGATATTTAGAATCAGATATTGCGTTTAAATAACAGTTCAAGGAACATTTTTTACTGAGTAACTTGTTTTGACATTTTGCCAGATACTTGCTTTATCAAACGATTAAAAAAAAAGCAAAAGCAGCAACACTACTGCTGTTTTTCGATTGCGAATGATTCTGCATTTTTGAACAAACCTGCTGTCACGATAAGATCCAATGAAGACGGAGATCATTGAAACAAGTTTGTTTAATGAGTAACTCAGAACACAACCAAGAGGCGAGACAGCGTGCAACACACAAACAACACCGGACCCTGACCTGAAGACAAGCAGGAACTAAATACACAGATGATAACGAGACAATGACAGACAGCTGTGATGATCATTAGTGTCCATGGTGATTGAAATGGGTCACAATGGGTCTAAATTAGCTAAATTTAAAACTACATTGAGTGATTTATATATATGTTTTACAATCAAGTTATTAATGAATGATCAATATTTTGCCTCTATATATTATATGAGTGTGATTATCGAAAATGTTCTTTTATGTATTCTTTAAACGTCTGTATGAAATATCTGAGAGGTGAATGAGGGTCTGGCCCATGCCCGGAATGCAGTAACAGTGCTCGCTCATTTAGCCCGGCTTCCAGATATGAATTATGGACATACTTAAACATGTGTCAATAAATACATCTGTTTTATAGGGTACCCTGACAGCTATGGTCACAGTGGTCATTGAAATCTATAGTTTCTTTGACCATTTCTTTGTTAAAGTATTTACTTTACTGTTAGATTAAAAGTGTCTCCTCTCATGGAGAGAAAGAACATGTTATCTCGATGTTTTGAGAAGAGTCTCCTGTTTATATTTAGAGCCTGAACAAATCCAACCTTTAGGAAGCTGTGTGTCTGTGTGTGTGTGTTAGTATTCTTGGATACAGGTTACGGAACAACTGGCATTATTGGAGATGGACTGACTTGTTGTTCTGGACTGGCTGGCGCCCAGCAACGCAGATCTGCGACCTGGACGGTCACGACGTGCCTAAATTCAGGGTCCGAGTGTCAGCCGCATAATCGATGGAGATGCTTCTGTCTATCTAGCCATGTGTGGAAAATTACTATGTTTATCTGTTTCTTAGCCAATCAGAATGATTTAACCTGAAGTAATGACGTAGCTTAGACCTTGGTGAAAGGTATAATTGCTGTGATCTTTGTAACTGTAACAGAGCGGCCTATGAACTCCTTGTGATTCTTGAAGCTGACTTCTGCCTGATGAAACTACAAACTACACTCTAAAAAAAAATGGTTCTTCAGCGGTTCTTCAGGGGTTCTTTGCGGTGGTCTTGGTGCTATATAGCACCACTACCATTTAAAGAACCTGTTAAGCCCAATTTGGTTCTTCAGCGGTTCTTCAGTGGTTCTCTGGGGTGGTTAAGGTACTCTATGGCACCTCTCAAGGTTCTACATAGCACCATTTGACAAAGATAAGTGCTATATGGCACTTAAAGTGGCTCCCCTATGATTACAAGCCAATGAACCACTTTTAGTGCTATTTAGCACCATTTTTGTATATCTTCAGTATAACTTTTCTTCAATTGACTGCTGCTCTATTGACTCTGGTTCTGGGTCTTTAACTGTAATATCCTCTATAAAATTCATACAATTCATGGTCAAAATGGCTCAGTTACGTCGAAAGGTTTTTCTTTCTTTCTTTTTTTTAGCAAAAAACAAAACAAAACAAAAAAGGATAAAAAGATTGAACCTGGGGGACAATTGATGTTGCATTTTTTCAGACATCATCATTAACAGAAGTTCTTCTTTGCATTTAAATCACGACATGATAAGCTGTTAATGCCTATCAAATATTTGAGTGTTTAAACTGGAGCCTTTGTACCGTCGCCTCATAATCATGCCACAATGCTGCTAAAAGGGATATTTAGAGGTTGTTTTTATTTATCCATTATAATTCAGTGTGACCCAAATAGAGTCTGCTTGGATCAAGTGTCCTGCACTGTAATTGCAGATCTTCAACAATGGGAGAAAGGTCAAGCCTCAAACAATAGGAAGAAAACCACTCTCAATTCCATCTATATATAGTTAGCCAATTTTCCACATGATTCTTCCGTCTCTGCTCTGTTCCCAGAGTGTGAGGATGCTTTTTATTTTTCCATTTTACAAACAGATGACACTTTCAACAACATAAGACCCATATACCCTACAAAAGAACAAACAGGCAGGCAGATAGATAGATAGATAGATAGATAGATAGATAGATAGATAGATAGATAGATAGATAGAGAGATAGATAAAAAAAAGAAAAATAACAAAATGACAGTTAAAAACTGCACCCAAGCAGAACTAAACAGCCGAAATGTTATTTTAATGTGCTGTAAAATGATCAGTTTGAAGAGCTTCACAAATTGGATTGCTGCATACATAGCAGAGGAGTGTGTGGCCGTGTGCATCTCCAGTGTGGCCGTGCATTTCAGAACATTATTAACAAAATCCTTGTGATGGGAGAGAAGAGGGTCATGCAGCCTTATCCCAAAACTTTCACAAGATAGTGGGGAAACATATGTGGAAATGTAGATGAATCTAGAATGCATATGCATAAATAAATATTAAATATAAAAACCCATCTAAATAAACTGTCTGAAATGATCTCATGCAATCAAAACACCCTTGTCTTTCACTCCTTATTTGACAGGGATGATCCTTTATTATCTGCCAGGACAAGTTGTGCTGGTTGAGAGATGAGACAAGAAAAGCCCACATTAACATTCTGCTGGCAGCAAAGTGTCGTGCTCTCGCCATCGAGGTACCACAATACGAACCACTGCAGAGTCCTGCGCAAAGCAGCGACTTTGAAAACGACTAGGAGATCTGTGAATACTCTAAGTCAGCTCCTCAGCATTAGGAAGATCTGTTTTTAAAGCCAACACAGCACTAACGTCCAGGACCTGTCAAGATGCTTTTTTAAATCTCATCCTCATCGTTTCTCAGAGACGACTTCTGCGCTATGATGACTACTTCAATCATTCTCTCTCACACACACTTACAAGTGATCTAGTATTTGCTAAGAAAAGTTTTGGGTAATAGACATTTAAATTGTACATTTAGGTTGATCTGTCTGTGGGTTGTTGTATTTTTGTGATATTGTGGTCTATGCTTATTTTCTGTTTTGTGCTTGTCTCAAAGGTTTGTGCATTGCAAAAACAATAATTTTTCTATCCCAAAATGTACTTGATTTGAATATGCTTGAAGAAATTAATTCGGATCACAAGCAAAATACAACAACTGTTGATGTAGGCATATATTGCACTTTTAAATCAATAGGCCCTTCACAAGAATAGGAAATTATGTCACGCAGGGCAAAGATATTTCCACTACAGGCCTCCAGCTATTATATTAGGCTATTTTCTCAAGAAATGCTTCTTACCTTTTCTGTCATTTTAAAAACGACATTTATTCCCAGTAGAAATGTACATATTTTTTCCCCAAAGTATAAATTGAATACAAACAATTATACACGTCCAATTGAAGCATGTATTTAATTCAAAGCAACAACACTTATCCTGATAGAAAAAATTATTTATATTTCCAAGGGCACCTTACAGTATACAACATACATTTATGCTATCACATTAATGGTGCAAAGGAATACAAGTAGGAAATAGAACATTTCTTAATACTGCATCATGTTATGCATCTTTATTTGTTATCTGTATCTTTATAAGATCATGAGATCCTAAGATTGTTCATATATAAAAAATATTTTAAAACTATGTATTTTTTCAAAAAAAAGATGTAGACAACAGAGAGAGACAGATAGATAGATAGATAGATAGATAGATAGATAGATAGATAGATAGATAGATAGATAGATAGATAGATAGATAGATAGATAGACAGACAAACAGACAGACAGATATATTTATTTTTCCATTTTTCAAACAGATGACAATTTCAACAACAGATGAAGCTTTCAACAACATAGGACCCAGGGTGTCCAGGGTGATCTGAGGGTTACGGTGTGGAACAACCCGACGAGTCTTCCTCGGGCCACGCCCCCTCCACATCGCAAGTCGTGGAGCTTCCGGGTGAGCCTGGTTCCTCTCGGGGACCCAGTGTTTAATTCGGGGCTCTGGCGGATGACTCCATGTCCCTTACAGCGTCACATGGCGGGCTTGATTCCTCTGGAGACGAGGATTCGGCTGCGTTGCCTCCCTCAGAAGTGCCAGCGTTCACCGAGTCTGATCCAGAGCTGACGGCCATGCTTGCCCGGGCAGCTGAGAGCATCGGGCTCGAGTGGCATCCGCCACCCTCCCCCGAACGCTCAAGGCTGGAAGATTGGTTCCTGGGGGCGGCGCATGCTGCCTTTCTTCCCGGAGGTGCATCAGGAAGTCACCAGGTTGTGGAAGACGAAGTCTGTGGTCCAGTTGACTTCTCGCGGCCCGGCGGCTTCCGCCGCCTTCTCTGCCCTTGATGGCGCGGCGGTCAAAGGGTACACTGGGTCCCCCCCAGTGGAGCACTCTGTTGCGATGCAGCTTTGCCCGCAGAGCGCCTCCACCTGGCGTGGCAACCCTAAGCACCCCTCCAAGGCCTGTAGGTTATCTGTCACTCTCGTGGCGAAGGCCTACAGAGCTGCGGGGCAGGCCACCTTCGCCTTGCATCCTTCACGTCCATCAGGCGAAGGTTCTCAGGGACATGCACGAGGGCAGGGCTGACCCAGGGCTCATGCAAGAGCTGTGCACTGCTATCGACCTCGCTCTACGGGCGACGAAGGTCACTGCGAGTTCCCTGGGTCAGGTGATGTCCAGATGTGTGGTCCAGGAACGCCATCTGTGGCTCAACCTGGCTGATATGCGGGAGGCTGAAAGAACCTGTTTTCTCAACTATATCCCAGGTTGTATCCAACTACACCCCATATGCCAGGCTGGGCTCTTCGGCGGTGCGGTCCGACCGGTCCAACTTGACCACGCCCCCACACTGGGACGCTATGCCTCCCATGTCTGGGCCGGTCGTTCCGCATCGCTGCCCTATTGTGGGCCTGTTGTTCCAATGACTTCGCTGGTCAGTCCTTGGGAGCCTAGCTAGAGCTTTCCAACCTGTCCCGCTGGCTCGCGCGAACAATTAGGCTCAGCTATGCGATTCAGTTCGCACGGTCTCCTCCCCAATTTCGGGGAGTCCGCTTTATCGTGGTGGGTGGCAATGCCCCTGTCATGCATGCGGAGGTCGCCACCCTACTGGCGAAGGGTGCGATTGAGCCCTTCCCTCCAGCCGAGATGAAATCCGGCTCCTACAGCCCTTACTTCATTGCACCCAAGAAAATCGGTGGGTTACGACCAATCCTGGACCTGCATGTCTTGAACCGAACCCTGCACAGGCTTCCATTCAAGATGTTGACAGCCAAACGCATTTTCGAATGCATTAGTCCGTTGGATTGGTTTGCAGCAATCGACCTGAAGGACGCGTGCTTTCATGTCTCCATTCTTCCTCGACACAGACCGTTTCTATGGTTTGCTTTCGAGGGGCAGGCATACCAGTACACGGTTCTCCCTTTTGGGTTGTCCCTGTCACCTCTCATCTTCACGAAGGTCGTGGAGGCAGCCCTTGCGCCCCTCAGGCAGCACGGGGTTCATATTCTGAATTATTATCTCGACGACTGGCTGATTCTAGCTCAATCTCGAGTTCATTTGTGCAAACACAGGGACCTGGTGCTCAGCCACCTCTCCCGTCTGGGCCTTCGGCTCAACTGGGAAAAGAGCAAACTCTCCCTCGTGCAGAGGATCTCTTTTCTCGGTTTGGAAATCGACTCATTCGTCATGTACACGCAGCTTACGAGCGACCGCGCACAGTCACTGCTGAATTGCTTCATATGAGACCGCTTCAGCACTGGCTTCGCGATCGAGTCCCGAGATGGCCATGGCAACAGGGCATGCTCCGGGTGCTAGTCACTCGGGCCTGCCGTTAAACCTTCACCCCGTGGGCAAACCTCTCTTTTCTATGGGCCGGAGACATCTGTATAGCTGCAGGCTGGGTGACACCTAACACATTCGCGAGATTCTACAATCTCTGTGTAGAGCCAGTGTCCTCTCATGTACTCGGTCTCAGTGGCCAGTAAGTAGGACCTGCTCGGTATCATCGCTTGCTGCGCCGTTCCACTCCACGGACTGGATACGTGCGCTATTTTACTCAGATGAGTTCTCCATAGACCCTGAGTTCCTCCTGCACTGTTGATGCCATCACCAGAGTGCATGCACGGTTGGTCAGCCGTCTTGATTGGCTAGGTGCCTCCATGTGCATGGTTCCAACATGACATCATGACTTTGCGTAAACATACACGCCACTTTCAATTCAAGTGGCGTGTTATCTATACGCATTTTGAGCTATCCGCGTGTATGTCCACGCCGAAATCTTTTGCGTGTATGTCTACGCCATTAAACGTCCGAGTGATTCCGCGTGTATGTGTACGCCGTTAAATGTCCGAGCGAAACGAAGCAAAATCTATATCTACATCTGTGGAGCGATATTTCTTTTCCTAGGATGGTAGGAGAAGACTCATAAATGGTATTAACCCCAGTGACGGGTAGGTTTAGGGACGGGGTTGGGGTAGGTCATATATTTATATATACATAATACAGTAATATAACGTTAAGTCAAAGGCGTTGATAAACACGCTGAAAAGCGATTATGCGTGTTGATAGCACGCCAAAAATGGAAATACGAATTGGCGTGTCATACATACGCCATTTCATGAGATCAGTCTGATGGTTCCCCACTTGGGCAACCCCCACGTGTGTATTTCCACGGTAAGTCTCCTCCAAGCATGTGTCTTTCCCTCGCCAAGACCTCTCTTGCCATCTCGAGGTTGAAACATTCCACCCTGCGGGCTGGATACCTCTGAGCTCTCCATATGCATCCCGTACTCGGGTCATTTGTGTATTCTAAGTTCCCCCTGCTGGTAGGCGCTGTGTTGCATATTCCACCTGGGATATGCTACCCAGTGTACCTTGGTATTCTTGCGTTAGCATGGCCCTTCGCTTGTGCTAGCCTCACGCACAGGGAGCTGTGTCTTGCACAGGACACTGGAAGACAGCCGCAGTGGTGAGATTAGATTGGGACCCCCATTTTGTCAGTCACTGACGTAACGCGTAGTGACTGACTGAAAGGGAACATCTCGGTTATGTATGTAACCCTCGTTCCCTGAAGGAGGGAACGGAGATGTAACGTCTGCCTTCCCCTACCGCTGTACCACTGAAACGGCTCCTCAGCAGGTAACATAATGTGAGATTGCACTCGCGGCTCCTTATATACCCACGCGGTGGGGCAGAGTTTGCGAATTGCAAATTCCGCAGACCCATGGTATTTTCATACCATTGGCTCGTTTTCTAATAACTCGAAGGTGATAGGGCTCTCTAGCGAAACCCCCATTTCGTCAGTCACTCACGTAACGTCTCTGTTCCCTCCTTCAGGGAACGAGGCTTACATACGTAACCAAGACCAATATGTACCCGAGACTGTTAGGTACTAATATGTAACTTTAAGGTAATTTGCACCCTTTAGGTACAAACGTGTATCTTTTGGAAAGGTACCTAGTGACAGATTTTGTTCCCTTTTTTCTGAGAGTGTATGGTAACCCATACTCGGAATTTGTCCTCTGCATTTAATCCATCCAAGTAAGTGTACAAGGATTACTAGCAGTGAGTCGAAAACACACACACACACACACACTGCAAAACATGGACACACACACCCGGAGCAGTGGGAAGTCATTTTTATATGACTTAACGTATTGAATCAGCTCTGTCAGAGTGTAAATGAAGAGCTCAAGAGGTAATACATTTGGACACACAGACAGACAGACACACAGAATAATAGTAACAGTCCATGTACTTCAGCCTAAATATCAACACATCCAAATGATTTCCTTGACTTTGTCCTGATAAAATCAATTGGCTCCTTCAAAGACATTGCACTGAAGCTTTTCAGATACTCAACTCTCTTCCTCTGAAGCTTGCGACAATGAGAGAAAGAAAGAGGGGGAGAGAGAGAGAGAGATGGGAGGGGAATATGTGAAGCCTCCTCTCTAATTTCCTCCTCTCCCAGCAGCGCTAATGGTCTGAAATGTTCAGTGCTAAAAGAGCGGCTCCCAGCAGACATCGCTCAATACAGGGGCCAGGGCCATCTCCTGCAGTTCATCTCTCTCAGTCTTGTGTAAATGCATGAGATTCCAGCCCTCCTGCTCTCCCTTCACTCTCCCTGTACTGGAGAGTGGGCTTATGGGTAATTGAGGACACTGGAACTCGGCATAATTGGAGCTGTGCGATAATGGAGCGGGGCAATCTGGGTGCCTCATTCAGGAGAAAACACATGAAGCAAAGACATACAGAAACCACAGGAATAGGGAGCCATTTTATCTCCCTAAGTGTTTATCAAATGTCACCATGGAGGACAGACACTTTTCTAAGAGTTGCAAAGCCAAGGGCATAAAGATATTGAAAGGTGTGTGATGAACAGTATTGTTTGAGAATTATTGTTTTTTTAATTATTATTATTGTTGCTCCTCGTGCTAATCGATCATGAGGACAGTCTTCAAGAACAAGCAGGAGAGTCCAGTACTGCATTGAGGGCTAAGTGACTGACCTTATTTTTCCTAACGATAGGGCCATCCAGCACGGGCGTAAATTTCATCTTACAGTGGGGGGGGGGGGACAATAAATGAAAAATTCTCGAGTAATTTTTGAAGGGGACACTACTAATACAGCCAAAATTGTATTTGTAGCTTACTCAAAGGGATAGTTGTTTAAATATGAGCTAGGTTCATAGATTCATCACGCGGTCATATTTTATTTATTAAATTATCTTGTGTCCTCCACATAGTATTTTAGGTTTTGTTTATTTCAGCCTAATATCAGTTCACACATACGCTTATCGCTGTGTTAGTTGTAGTGGGTGGCTTACTATCCAACAAGCTACTGTATTAAACAAGCTAACAAACAAGACAGGTAACATTATAATTGCTGACATAGTGGACTCAAGGAAAAATAGATCGGATATCATATTTTTTTTGTCATGACTAATTTATTAATGACACAGCATAATTTGTTTTAAAGAGTAAAGAATCACTTCATCCGATGATTAAAGGGAATAAGAACTTGTTCTCTCCCACCAGACTTGTGTGTGTAGGTGAGGTAAAGTGGACCAAAGCACTGTAACACCGTGTTCTAACCAGACGCGATGCGATAAGATTTCAGCAACAAATAATTTGTCTGTCCACAACAGACGCGACACGACTATGAGACGCGATACAAATAACAGCGAATCAGATGAGCGCGTGGGCGGGCTCCCTCTCACGGCACTTGCAACGAAATGGATAAGTACATCAAATTCATGAATATTACACCATTCCAACATTATTAAAAATACATAGGCAACTAAGTTACTGAAACAATCATCATAGAATACACTTGTCTGTTAAAAATGAGTTGACAGTTTGAACGTTCTTGTTCACTTTTATTTATTTTGAAGATCTGAGGTGAATTGTTGTTTGTACGGCTAAAAGACACACACAATCAGAGGTGGAAAGAGTAATAAAATATTCTACTCAAGTAAAAGTACTACTACTTCAATGAAATTTTACTTAAGTACAAGTAAAAGTACCGGTCTAAAAATCTACTCAAGTAAAAGTAAAAAGTAGCTCATTTAAAATTTACTCAGAGTAAAAGTTACTGAGTTACTTTTTTAACAGCGGGTGGGGGAATCCCCCGTGTAGGGTTGTATTAATGGTATGAGATTTTCACAGTATGATAACGTCTCAGAAAATATCACGGTTTACAGTTTTAATCAATTATTAAAGGTGCTATATGTATTTTTTAGCGGCATCTATCGGTGATGTTTCAGATTGCAACCAATTTTTACAAGAGCGCTCGTGCTCGTGCTCGAACTCAAGAGCGAGCACTTATGGTACCGGCCACACTGAGACTTTCAACACACCGGAGAAAGCATCACACAACATGCTGGAAGCTCATGTAAACTCCCACTGCAACGCTACAATAACAGGCTACTTTTATCAGCTTGACGTTGAACTAATGCTCCATGCTCGTACCATGATAACGTTACATTTGTGGTGTTATCTAGCATAAGGCATTTCACTAACCATTCGTGTATCTTTCACAATCAGCAATGTCAACATAGGTGAATGTATAATATGATAACGAAAATGGTTAGTGAACTAGACTGAACAATGTCAGTGTAACAGTAAGATCGTAGGAAGTAAAATTACTGCACTGAACGTGTCGGAAATGTGTATTATAAACAATATGATAGTAGTGGGATGAGTGACGTTAGACAGTAGATCTAGTACATAAAATAAAAGTTACATCCTAAAGCACTTGCTATCCTGGAACAGTCTTTTGTATTCATTTCATGTCTCATGTATGTTGTAGTTTACCTTGCTATTTCATTATAGTTTAACATTATTTCAGCATATCTGAAAACTTGTAATTTATCACAATAAAAATAGCAGAGGTCTCTCCATAATTCAAACGCTCAGCCGATGTTGATCCGTGTTTTCGTCCTAAGTCGATCCGATTCACGTTTGGCCTGACGAGCTTCAGCAGATACATTTTTGTTTTGTTTTGTTTTTTATATTTTTGCGGAATTTGTGTTGGAGATTGTGTTGTGCTGGAGGCAGGTCGTGTTTAGTGTTATCAGACTCCATGTCGTCAGCTGCAGTGCCGTCGCATAGACTGTACATAAAAAGGAGAGAGGCTCGGGAGCGCGCATGCACGTCACATCCGATGGCTTTCGCAGAAAATCCGACCCGGAGACTTCACATAGAAATAGGAATACTAGCCTTCAGAGGTAATAGCAAAACCCGACAAGTGGATCATTGTAATGTGTGATTACAACCCCTTCACACACAGGCAATAAAAAAAGGATTAATTTTAGAAGAAAAGTTACATATAGCACCTTTAAATAAATGTGACCACAGGAGTCATAAGATTAAGGTTTTGACTCTAGGGTGCTCGACTACGCCACTTGGGGACTTTCACACCAAGATGTAATTTAGGTAGACCTCCAACACCTTACTTGAGACAAGAGGGCTCCCACACACAGATATTAAAGTAATGACAGAGACATAGTATTGCCGTATAAAAGTATAACAATGTTTATTAAATAATGCAGTAAAAAACAGTCTGGGGTTTATTTCTCAGAATGATGACACTGAGTAGGCCCCATAGGCCGGTCAGAGGGAGGTAGTGGCTGCCACCAGGACTTTGAAGATGCACAAGAAAAATAATGGCTTTAATGGATCAGCTGTTTAGAAGGGGTTACCTGTCCTGGAAGCGGAGTGAGACCGACACACCACCCGTGCTGCTGATTCAATTGCCTATTCACACAGAGGCACACGCATACACACACACACTCACTACAAAATATAAATCACTGCAAATGGTGAGGTGAACGTTACCACTACAAATACGGTGTGCGGTGCGCGAAGAGGAGGACTCCGATCCGACACAGCTTCAACCCTCTAGTTCTCAAAAGAGAAGAAAAAAATGATGTTACTATTAAAGCCTGACTGATTAGGTCAGAAATCTAAAAGGTTAGCATTCATTACCACCACAAGCTACTGGGGCAGCCAATACCACACTTACTGCTGACATGCAACAACAACACACAAAAAAAAGGGGAAAACAAATGAAAACCAGCCACGCCTGTGTTTAGCCCAGATCAGACAGGCAAACGAAATAACACAAATAAAGAGAACAAAAAAAATGAGGCAGGGATATCACTTAAATCAAATGTACAAGAGGCAAAGCAGCAGTGACAATTTTTCTGAAGAGAGAAACAACCACAATTAAAATCTATTACATATAATAAATGTGACTCAAACCAGGATCACTCACTCACAGATACAAAAAAAACACATTTCCTTTTACCTCTATGGGTACAACATTCCACCTAGATGGAAATCGGATTCCAGTTATCTCCCCGTGTGCAAACCTACATGAGAAATTACACAAGCATTGTTTACATACAAAATAGCCCATTTCAGATTAAAATAATCGATTTACCACACACATACATATACAAACAGACTACCTAAGGAACGTTCTTACTGTGAGCCATACAGCCAATGTTACCTTGACTGGCGTTCCAAAAGGCAAAACAGAGTGCGCGTACATATATCGTCTTCCAGCACAGACCTTCGGTAGCTCAACAATATGCTACCCGGAAGCGTCTGGTACGCCGTCACCTACCTGTTATCAAACAGTTACATTTTACACACCACTAGTGCAAACAACATGTTTTCAATTGAAATGGTGTGATGACACATACCTCTCACAGGCAACAGCACAGCGAACAGTTTAGAAAAGACGTACACGACGGAGATTCACTCCGTTTTCCCCCTGATGTGCCAGTTTTATGCAACAGTGTTTTGACACTAGCGAATAGCTAGCCGCTTACACGCTAACTAGGGGCGTGGCCGAGGGGAAGAGGGTACGGTGAGCACAGAAAGACAACCTTAGTATGGCCTTATATCTGCCGGTTACATAAATAAACAGTATTATTAAATTATGGTTATTATTATTATTATCATTAGTTTAAATGACTGTTAAATTAATGAAAACAGGGTTTTTTTTGGTTGAACAAATGCTTTTACTATAACAAGCTTGAAACCATTTGTTTGTTTTGTTTATTAAAATTTCAATAAAACAGATTAACAACTTATTTTTAACATTAATAATTTATTAAAATGTTTAAGAATAATATAGTCCTATGAAATGTATTTTATTCAGAAAATGAATGTTTCTTTTTATGATTTAATCCAAATATATTATCAAAAATGGTGGTAATCAAATGTAAATTTAAACTTTGTGTCATTTTATTTTTTGGGGAAGCGCTGCAAAAACAGATTTACTAAATTAAACCATGGACAAAAAATATATATTCCTTTAAATAATGTTTAAATAAAATGTATTATTGTTGTTATTATTATTTTGAGAAGTTCGTTCTATTGTATGCCCAGAATTTCTTCTTAGTAAAACCGAACTTTTATTTTGACAGGTTGTAGTGAAGACCCGTTTCAAAGTGTATTTGACAATGGTTTTTCTCAAATAAAATTATGAAAATGCTCATTAGGCGTTCTCTCAGAGCAGCTCTGGAAATGTTTAGCAGCTATGTATAAAACCATAGACATGTATTTATTAGGCCTATGTCTATCTATAAAACACCATGAACGTCACGCGTACTTGAGTATGTAACGTTAGTAGACAAAGCGGCGCAGCTCAGCAGAACAAATATGTTATATATTTACATAGAAGTATTTTTGTGCTTAAATATTCACAGACCATGTCGCGATTGGATTTATTGCACAGTTCTACTTTCCATGTATTCATCCATCCATTATTTTGCGTGTTTTACGTGACATCTGCGTTATGTGAATTCCATTTTCATGACTGGATTCCGGCATTCCCTCTGCATCACGCAAGTCATTCGGCCTTAAGTTATAATCGGGACATAGCCTACCTTTATCTGCAGGAGGGATGGTGTCCTATGTATCCTCTTTTTGCAGCCACTTTGCGTCCACATTTTTTGCAAATTGGATATCTATCCTCGAGGACAACCACTCGTTTTTTTCTACAAAGTATTTCCATACTGGCCATAATTCGCTTCATAAGAATTCGAGGGCGCTTTCAGCTCAGCTGGGTCTGCGTCACATTTCTTGCGCGTTTGTTCTCCCGCCCTTCAACCAATGCAGTAGTTTCCGGAGTGTGATTTTTTTTTCTCCCTTGTATTATTTTTTACTCAGTAACGGATATGATTTCAAATGTAGCGAAGTACAAAACTTCAAACAAAACGTACTTAAGTAAAAGTAAAAGTACAGATTTTAAAAACTACTTAAAAAAGTAGAAGTACACAAAAAAACTACTCAATTACGTAACGCGAGTAAATGTAATTCGTTACTTTCCACCTCTGCACACAATGAAATTCAATCTCCCACAGACGCTTTTAACATTAAATAAAGCACATAAACAGTACCTTTCATACTCATACTCATTACATTACCTCATACTTTCTGATGTTGATCCAGCCATGACATCGCAAAAATAAAAACCGTTTCTAAAATAGAATCATTGCGTGTCGCTGTCGTGGTTAGGACCAAAACCCTGATTAACATGGAAAATATACCTTTTATCGTGTGTTGCGGCGTCGCGTTTGGTTTTGGACACGGTGTAAGGGACTCAAAATGATTCTGAACTTAAACCGTTTGTATTGTTTTATTACGTACACAATTTGTCAGGAACCACTGGAAATAACAGGACCCAAGCGCAGAGATGAGCGGTGAATGGTGATTTATTAACAATAGGATGAAACAATGTGTAACAGTTGTTACAGATGGTCCACATCAGAGGTCTAGACAGGAGACTCGGGCACAGGATTGAGCAGCCCAGTAACCAGCAGTCAGTGCAGTCTCAGGGTGGGCAGGACAGGACTCGACTCGGCTCGAACACACAGGAGAAACAAGACAAGAACAAAACCACTAAAACATTTAGTACAAGGCAGGGCAAACAATGTAGTTAAGTAACTGAAAAAACTAAACTCTTACACATAAGAGAGGGGGAAAAAAAACACTAAAGTAAATAACTAAAGTAAAACAAGTCCACAACAGGAGAAAGCGTCTCAGGTTACGAATGTAACCTCTGTTCCCTGAGAACAGGGAACGAGACAATACGTCATCGACGTTATGGGGAACGCCTCAGGCCTGACAGGTGTCTGAAATCACTATCAAATCACGTCAATCACATTGACCGGCGACAGCCCGTGAATCATTAGCGTGAATGATTAACGTGCGACCTGGAAGTGTATAAGGGCGCCTTGCAAGCATGACAAATCACCTTATCGTCTGAAGGGACTGTACGGCAGGCAAGCCCCGAGGCATGGCAGGGAGACGTATTGTCTCGTTCCCTGTTCTCAGGGAACAGAGGTTACATTCGTAACCTGAGACGTTCCCTTTCGAAGGGAACTCAACAATACGTCATCGACGTTATGGGGAACGAAATACCCACTCCGCCATGCTGAGGGGAGTGCATGCCCTCAGGCAGTGACAACTGTCCGAACCAGCAAATTCAAATGAAATGCTAGAACCACTCACCCTCAGGTCACACTGGGCTGTCAGTGACATCATTCCCTACGGTCATAGCCCAAGCTATAAGCCTCACAGGAAAACCTCCATAAACATGGTTAAATGAAAGGCCTACCTGGGCCTGCTCAAAGGCCTAGGACCACAACTTCAATTAGAAGGGGTCCCTTCTAGGGAATGTGGCTAGGGAACCCGAAGGAACCCCAGCCAGTCACTATTCAGGGGAACGTACTCACCCCGAAGTGCCACCAGGACGGCCTGACCTGGCGTCAGAGCATAGACACTTAGTCTGGCCACTTCCTGTCTGTCCGAAGACAGAGCCTCTGGACACTTGCCTTAAGTAAGGCATCCAACCCGAGGGACTGCGAGCTGGCAGTGAACCACTCGGCCCGGATCTCAGAGACGGGATATCCCGGAGAGTATGACTCAGCAAGTGCTTTCCAACCCTTACCAGCGAGGGGAGTTTCTCTGCTCGATCCATGGATCTACCCAGTGCTTGTGTTTCAAACACTGAGGAGGCCTGTGAAGGCCTAAGGGCTGATCTAACTGGGAGGCCTCACGAGAGGCCTACGACCGTCTGACCAGACTCAGGAGTCCGCGTGCTCATAGTGACCCTCTGTGAGGGGAGCACATGGTCCGCCTGGTACACTTTAGTCGAGCCAGGGCGCAAGCTCGCCTTCAGCAGCTGCCTGATAAGGCCAGCTGAAAATGATAGCAAGAGGCCACTAGCCTCCTGAACCCAGCACCGCTAGGAAACCACTCACAGGGAGGCCTGGAGAGGCCTACAACCTGATAACCACAGTATGTGGGGACCCTCAGGGAGGCCTGGAGAGGCCTACAACCTGATAACCACAGTATGTGGGGACCCTCAGGGAGGCCTGGTGAGGCCTACTACCTGACCGTACATACGCAGGGAGGCCTGGAGGAGCCTACTACCTGATAATCACAGCATGTGGGAACTCACCTTCAGGGAGGCCTGGTGAGGCCTACTACCTGACAGCCAAAAAATATTTGGGAGCTCACAATCAGGGAGGCCCAGAGAGACCTACTACCTGATAGCAACAGTATGTGGTCACCTACAGGGAGGCCTAGAGAGGCCTACTACCCGCTAACTATAGTACGTGGGGAACTCACCCTCAGGGAGGCCTGGTGAGGCCTACTACCTGACAGCCATAATATCTGGGAGCATTTTCTGCTACCCGATAGAAAGTCAGGCTAGCTGTTCAGTTGTCTGTCCTTGGGCTTGTCTCCAGGGAGGCCTGGTGAGGCCTACTACCTGATAGCCAATGTAGGTGAGGATTCGCCTTCAGGGAGGCCAGGTGAGGCCTACTACCTGATAACCATCTTAAATGGGAAATCACCTTCAGGGAGGCCTGAGTGGCCTACTACCTGATAGCAACTGGTAGCTGAGTTCAGGTGACAGTTCCAAGGCGGCCTGTTAAGGCCAACCAGCTGGGGACTCGCCTATCAGGGAGGCCCGGTTGGGCCTACCAGCTAATAGCAAGTCAATTCCTACAAAGGAACATTGTTGGGAACCATACTACACCAACGTAACTATTGGGCCCACCCACAGGAGGCCTAGTACGGCTAGCTACCTGCAGCAGCTATAAAGTATGTCCCACAACGTTGGGACTCACCTCCAAGGAGGCCTGTTTAAGGCCTACTACCCACCGGTGAGTCAACTGCCCGAACCACCAAGGCCAACTATTTCTCTCGAGAAGTGGCCTACAGTGCCCTATTGGGGGCTGCCCATACAAGGAGGCCTGCTGAGGCCTACTACCTGATGGCGCAGCCTTCGTTGGCAGATAAGCTGTTTACACAGCGCCTACAGCATCCTGGTGCCTAATCACATTGCCCACGGCAGTGTACTCAGCAAGAGAGCTTAGCAAGAGAGCTTAAAAACAAGGGGAGTACAACATACACCACTCTGCCTCAACGGAGGCCCCAGTTAGTCAGGGGCCTACCATCTATGCATGGGCGTCAGCTCAGGGCAATGCTCTGGCTACAGGGGAGCGTACTTCGACCAAAGAAGAAGTGAAGGCTTACCTCATACTCGACCCGAGCCATAGTGGTGCGAGGTAGGATAAACAGAACTGGGAGTGAAGTACTCAGACCTACCCTGAATCACAGGGGAATACTCACACCTCACCCTGAGGTTACCAGGGGGCGGGCCTGCCAGCGGCTCTAGGGGTGACAGAAATGTATCTGTGCCCAACCTAGGGGAGTGGGGCTTGAATGAAAGCCACCCACCTACAACCCGGTGCTCGAGCAGTAGCTCAGCGAGGTAAGTGAAGCCCATACTGGCGGCCTAAATCCGTAGGCCAGTTCTGCACGGCAGGGTCGGGCAGGAGACTCAGTCTTCTTCGTGAAGCGAAAGACGGCCTAACCCTGCTCAAAAGGACTTATATACCACGGAGGCCTAACTGAGGCCTACCGTATCCTTATAAACCATCCTCTGCACCACGCTGCATTACTCTAGTCACCCTGGAATGCATAGAAGGGGGCGGGCCTTGGCCTAACGACTCCCATGGGAGGAGGCTGATTATACAGGGATGCCAAAAACCTACATTCACAAAGTGAAGGGTCAGAGGAAGAAATGCTAATTTTAGCAGAATGCCTCTAATATCCCTGGCACAGCCTAAGCCAGCTACAGAGGCGGCCCTGGTGAGGGCCAACCTGTAAGCATAGATCTATCTGAGGGCTCAGAGGAGCCACAGCCTAATAAGGAATAAAATTTGTATTATTCGATACAAAAGGCTGCAGAATCGCTCAGCCTAATGAAACCCAAACAGAGCTCAAAGGGCGAAATACTCAGGAAAGTCAAACGGTCCCGTGGGCCGGACTTAAGATCTATCTGAAGCTCTAGCATCAGTCAACACTCTAAATAAATTTTTTTAAGAGAGAGACCAACTACTCTACCCTGAGGTGGCTAACAGCCCGAAGGCTAACATAGTTATCGTTCTGGCCACCTACCGGGGAACTTCAGGGCCCTGATAATCCAATAAAGTTCTCTTACCTTATTACCTTGACATGGCCCCATAACTCTATACAGGGAACGAGGTCTGTAAAGAGAAATATGTTATTTTTTAATCACAAAAAATACTCTTTGAGAAGACCAGCAGCTCACCTGCGGCGTGCAAGGTGAAGATTCGCCAGACAGTTCTTTATGAACCTGGGAACCGCCACTTTACATGCCTGAAAGGAGCGTTTCCACCAACCAGGCCCAGGTGGGCCATAGGCCCATCCCCAGGCCTGATGTAATGAACGCCTGGGGGTCAGAAGAGAGAGGGCAGATTTCGTGACCCTCCGGGGAAGTTATCCACTACTGACGCTGTGAGCGTTTGTTCTGGATAACCTCCCTCAAATCTCTTCTGTTGCGGGAGTCACGCCTCCTCTGCGACCTGCTCCTCGAGGGAGGGGGCGCACGAGAGGCGACTGCGGACGCGGATCTCAGCGGTATACATGTCCTAAATGCTGCTGAGCGCGCCTTCGCCTCCCTGAACTTCCCCACCACCTCTTCTACAGAGGTGCCAAAGAGTTCGGAAGGCGAAACTGGCGAATCGAGGAGAAAGGTCTTTTCTTTCTCCCCGATGTCAGCTAGGTTTAACCACAGATGCCTCTCCGTGGCCACCATCGCCGCCATCGACCGACCGATCGCGGCAGCGGTTTGCTTGGTAGCCCGGAGAGCCAGATCTGTGGTGCGGCGCAGCTCAGCCACCGCCTCAGGGGACATCCCTGCCCCCTGGTCGAGATCCCCCAGCAGACCGGCCTGGTGTACCTGCAACACCACCATGATGTGCAGGCTAGCACCGGCCTGACCCGCTGACGTGTATGCTCTGCCATTCAACTGGCAGGGTTTGAGCTCTCAGTGTCGATTGTTTTCCCATCGACGCATACCCACGCTCTCCTATCCTCTCAACATCAGCGAGACTAGCCCGCTGATGTTGGTGGATACAGGCAGAGTATGGGTTCTTCCATGTCCTCTCGATCTCAGTATGAGATCGGGAAGAAATGAAAGGCTCACCTGAGCTGGTGGTTCTATGACCGGGGAAAAACCGCTCTCATCGCAAGCGATTTCTCCCCCAACGAGCAGCCACGGCAGCTGCAGCCTGTCCGCGGCGCATTCTATAATACCAACCAGCTCAGCATACACGGGGCAGGGTGGCTGAGAAGATACAGGAAAATATCTTATATTATTACCACCCTCATCAGCCATCTCCTGTTTGTCCAGGAGAGCGCTTGCTGCCGGACTAAGTTTTCCCTTTTTTTTTTTTTGGGAAAACTTCATCCAATTGCAGCTTCTCGTCAGCCGCCGCATCGTCTGAGAGGATTACACCCCTCTCAGGCGATCGGCGAGCTTCATCTGTGACATCCAGACGCTGAACCTTCTTCTCTCGAGAAGAGGGACAGGCGCGATCACAATTTGTACAGGCAGTTCCCTCGAGAACTGCCTGTGCGCGTCTTCCTTCCCAGACAGAAAAATGCACAGTTCGCGTGTGTCACCCGGCTTCAGATATCTTGAGCACGGGTCTGCACACTTCTGAAAGCATTTCATAATTACCTGATTTTCAAAGCAGTTACAGACAAAACAGTCCCTGAAGACGAAAAGATGATTTGTCATGTTTGCAAGGCGCCCTTATATACTTCCAGGTCGCACGTTAATCATTCACGCTAATGATTCACGGGCTGTCGCCGGTCAATGTGATTGACATGATTTGATAGTGATTTCAGACACCTGTCACGCCTGAGGCGTTCCCCATAACGTCGATGACGTATTGTTGAGTTCCCTTCGAAAGGGAACTATATTAGATAAGTGGAAACCCAGGCTAAATAATCAAAGAGAAAAGCAAAGTAACAGTAACCGAAACTAACTCTATAAATCTGAGAGACAGAACCAAATAAAAACTAGAACAGCTCAAGTAAAACCACAAAACTAAAGAAAGCTAAATAAAGGGAAGTTAGTCTAAGATAACTACAAAGATACAAGCTACAGAGAGAGCTTTGGACAATAACACCTTAATATGACACGAGAAAGGTCTTATCAGGGCTGGACTGGCCATCGGGCATACCGGGCATTTGCCCGGTGGGCCGACGTGCTTTGTGGGCCGATACATCTCATACTTAATTTTTTTTTTTTTTTTTTTTGTCTGAACGGCCCATAAAACTCGTACATAGTTTTGTTTAATTGGCGGATCTGGGATCTTTGTGCCGGTGTATTGCATTGGACAAAAAAGTCAGCGTAGGTTTTTCTTTTTCTCACAGACCGGCGCATGATGAAACGCGTAAATCAGCAGCCCATTGGTCATTTTCTTGATTGACACTGGGCTGGTCCAATCACATCTTTAAACCCCTCCCCCTTTGAGCTCTGAGTGAGCGAGCAGTGTCAGTGTGTATCTGTCAAAATAGTCAGAGCGATGGAGAAGAAACGCAAGGAATGTGCAGAGAAATAGCGTGAAAAAAGATACTTCAAAGGCCCTTCAAGTGTCTGATGAGGATAGTGAGGAGGATAAGGAGAGAGATGAGTGAGCGCAGAGAACTGTGGTAAGCAGAACTTGTCACAACACTTATGGTGTGTTCACACCGAACGCGAATAGAGTGTCAAATACGCGTCTATCGCGTTTAGTTAGACGCTTGAACATTCGCTCGAGTTCAAATTTTTCAACTTGCGCGGAGGACATTCGCGGCAAACGCGTCGCCCAATTCGCGTAATTCGCAACGCCCGGCGCGAATGATGCGTCTATTCGCGTCGTTGCATTGACTTTGTATGTAATCTAGGCTACTCGCCCCAAATAATTAAATTCACGTTCGGTGTGAACACACCATTAGGCTATGTAGGAACCCACTACCCAGTTACGCATTATTAACACATCTGCATATTTGACGATTACGCATTTTATTAGAATTGTAATGAGACAATAATGAGTAATGAGTTTGTAAACCATATTTTTCTTCAAAATAAAAGCTCGATGCCGTTTCCGTCAAAATAAAAGATCATGTGCTTATCTTTGTATAGAAATTAGTACAAAACTATTAGGAAAGTTGCTTTTATTTTTCAGTGCATTTGTTTTTACAACATATGGCTATTACTGCCATGGGATTAATATTATAACTATTATTATGTAGTGTAATGTAGACAGACACTATATCACAACTAAAAGAGTTTTGAGTTTTTCTTTGTTCAATTTGCACACTGAATATGGGTTGGAGCTCTTTATTTTTAACTCTCAAAGTGCACCAGATTGATGAATTTAACATTAAAAAGCACAAAATTTTCTTACGGGGGAGCATGCCCCCAAATCCCCCTAGAGGGACAGAGGTGCACTCACCACAGATTTCCCAAAAACCTGTGGGAAAAACAGGTATTGCTATCCCAGCTTATAGCTTTCTTTAGGATTCATCACTGTGGAGTATAGTTCAACTTAGTAGTTATTTCATCGGTTAACTCTTACTCACTCCTATTCACTTATGGCATTAGTGGTTTTAATAGGAGTTGGTATACATATTCAAGGGCGTGCAAAGTTCGGTTGTGTTATATAGTGGGCCAGTCTGGGCCAAAATGCCCGGGCCGATTTTTTGTCCCAGTCCAGCCCTGCATGAACACAAAACATCAATCCAGCAAAGACAAACAGTAAGGAAGCACAATATAAAGGGAGTGGAGCAAAGGAGAATCAGGTGAACACAATTAGTGAACGAGGACTAGACAAGGGCCGTTTCTCAATACCAAGTACGCAAACTTCTGACTTGTGTCCTTGGTAGTTCGGACTTGCCAAGTTCGACTCAGGAGAACGAACTCCCGAGGACGAGAGGACGCAAGTCCGGTTATTCTGCAAATGGAACAGTGCGTTCTTGATCGCGTCACTCAGCACGCTCTGGCTACTCCGGTTATCTCTTTATGTATATTTTAGGCAAGAATAAAACGAAATATGCTACAACTCTGCCTCTTTTCGTCAACAATAAAACGAAATATGTTATAAAACACCACTCTGCCTCTTTTCATTTAAAAAAATCTTAAACATAGCCTAATGGCCATGTGATTCAGGCAACTCGTACATTGATTATCTTCACTGCATATATTTATAACAACATGAACATGATCTTTTTGTTTTCATTTTAAAAATATGAAACATTATTGATTTTTATTGACATTTAACAAACAGAGACAGGGTTGTGTCATTTTATTTTATAGTACATATAGTGAAGAGAATGTTAAAATAATAATAAAAAAATATATATATATATATATATTTTAAAGTATATAAAATAAAATTACACAACCCTGTCTCTTTTTGTTAAATGTCAGTTTTAATGATCAATAATATCTAGCCTAAAAGGTATAGAAGCTACAATGAGAAATGAAGCAAACAATTCAGTCAAACATAAGTAAGCTCTCTAATAGGCTACAAAGTTAAAGTTAAATAGCCTAAATATATAAAGTTATGAAACTTCACAAAACAATTTTTTGCCATGGAACAAACTATAGTTTAATGAGACCAAAGATCGACTTATACACAAGACGAATTATACGTCATGTTTATCCACTAGACTAGAGACATCAGAGCCAGCGGCAAACGTCAGAAGCACTAGCCGAGGAAAAGCTGTTCCAGTCGGGGTTGATGAGCGTTGAACACCCGGTGACCGCCTGGATCTCACAATTCCGAAAACGTCAGATACATTTTTCAAATAGGCCCTATCTTTATAAATAAACCACAGATTTGAGCTTTAAACAACCACATTCTCGCCTGAAACACTCTTAAAATTACATTTCATGACACAATAACAGTAGTATTTTGATGTTACGCGGGTTGTCTCCTCTGCTATTGACGCTTGCTGGTTGGTGCGAGATGCATTCTGGGATACCTGGCTGTCTCAAGTCCGCACAAGTCACCTCTCGATGCATCCTCGGTAAACGGGGCGGATCAAGAACACATCCGGGGATTTGAACTGGACTTGGCTAGATGTGAACTTTCAATTGGAACAGTACTTGGGCAGTGACTGATGACGTTTCACAAGTCCACAAGAACACAAGTACAGACAAGAACGCATATTGAGAAACGACCAAGGACTAAATGAGGGGGTGTGGTAACTAGGAGGCAAGACAAGAGGAGCACATGGCCAACATAAACAAAGACAAAGCCATGTGCTCAAGCACAAAACAAACATGGAAACATTAAACAAAGATACAAGAGACAAAGCTGCCTGGGCAGAACCCTGACACAATTATTTTAAGTATATATTATTATATTATTTACTATACACAGCATGGATTTTAATGATATTTTTAGAATATCAAAAACGTCTAAACAAATTGTCAAATAGGCGCTTTGTTTATACATAAGTATTTGTAAATTATGGTGGGTTTGCTGCTCCGCTGTGAGAAATGCTGCAAGCGGAGAGATACAAACGGTGAAACGGTTCCCGTGGTGATACTGGTAGAATATTGCATGGCTGGAAAAGCCTCTCAGCCAATCAGATTCGAGAACCAGAACGAACTGTTCTATAAATAAATAAATAACACACACACCCCGTTATCTGAAAATTGTTAAAAATTTATAGAGGTGGGAAACAGATCTTAATGAGACGTATGCTTTATACAGTGATGGGAATGTTTGCAATGGCAATTTTGTATTTATTTTTTTCTCCTGGTTAACTTCATTGTTGCTATTTGTCCAGTTAAACCACTCAATCTTTCATTCCTCTATGGACATCTAATGAAAGCCAGAAGGCATGTGTGGGCATTAACTACACACATAATCACAAAAACACATATTTCCAGTGACCCTTTGTCTCTATTTCTCAGCAGGAGGAGGGCCACTTAAGTGTTTCGCTCGCAATGCTTTAAATGTGTTTTTATGTCTAATTGGGCAATTTGCTCCCTCAATATTGCCTCTATAATTGAACCCTGCTCACAGAAAATGAAGTTTGATGTTGTATGTCACCCTTAATAGCGTTTCTACCAACTCCTGAAGAAAAGAAAGAGGATTAAAAAAAAAAAAATAAACGAGAAATGAGCCTGACTGAAGGCTTGAAAAAAGTTTTCTAGGCAAAAATTCCTGGATCCTTAATTTGAACATTGGTCCTTTGATACCAAGCCAAATTATGTTGCCGGCATCTCACTGCATTCTCCCTCTCCACAGGCGCCTTTGTAACCTTGCTGATTGATTTTTCGCAAATGTCACAGTTTACTTAAAATGCCTTCTCATACTTTATGCTTTCCAACGGCAGTTATAAATCTAGAGGGTAGAACTGGAAGTCATAAATCCTCCTATGATGCGTAACCTTCAAAAGATATCCCAGGAAGTTTGACATAACTATAAATTAGTGTCCTCTGGGCTTCTTTTATACTTGGAGATTCACACTGATATCAAACTAATGTATATTTTTGTTGTGTGTCGGTGCCTTTTAGGGACATAAATCAAAACATTGCAACAGAGTGGAGAGAAAATACTGCCTATTACATATCTTTATTGCTAAGAGCATTAATGTGGTCTGTTTCAGCTATAGGGAGATGGGGGAGTGTCAGGGCAAATGTCAAACATTCTTATTTTTTGAAAGAAATTTAAAATAATAGTTTTATTCAGGCAATGATGCTGAAAATTGATCATGATTTTACAACAGATTTTTATTTTCAAAATGAGAGAATTTCTGAAGGATCATGTTACACCAAAGACTGTAATGTACACAAAGTAATGGTGCTGAAAATGTAGCTTTACCATCACAAGAATAAATTACATTTTAAAATATTTAAAAATAGAAAATGTCCTGGTTGCGTATGCAACCCACTGTTCCCTGAAGGACGACTGAATGGGGATCACGCCAGGGAGCCAATCATCTTCGAGTACTATTGAACGAGCCAATGGGAATTGGCGTGCGTGATGACATCACACACTCCGCCCCCGCATCGCGGGTATAAATACGGAAGTGGATGCAGGGAACCTTCAGGGAACAGAGGACGTAGTCCCCTTGCCACTACCACTGGGCCACCGCTGACTCCGAGTTACGGTTCAGGGAACGGTGGGTTGCTTTTGATGGTCCCTTTTGAACATTATGTTGTCTATAAGTAACTTTGCAACAACTTTGCAACTACATGTCAACTAACTCTCATTAGAGTACCAGTACAATATCTGCTAACTTTTTATTGTGATGGTCCTCCAACAGACATTCTACTGACTATAAGTATCATTGGTACTTATATATAGGTGGTCGATACGCGTTTTTCCGATCATTAATTAGAATGACCCAGTCGCGTTTCATATTGACAGATGAATAGGCTACGCTCAGTTTATTAAATAGCCTACGTCTCAGATTATTAATGCGCTCAGTTTATTATATGTCTCTTGCAAACTATGAAGGGACAATGAATCAATACACTGACATGGCAATGCTAGACTGATAGGGGGAAGCACAGGCGAAGCACTGCTAGGCTACTTGGGCGCAGAGATAGGCTATCAAGCAACACCTGAAATAAAGCTTGCAAATTTGTTGATGAAAACATTGATTAAAATGAAGATACAATTTATACAAAACAAAATTTTCAAGCAAAAATAATATTCGAAGATCGCTGGGTATTATTTGATTATTAGCATGTGAGCAAAGCGGAGCGGTGTGACGCTTATAAGTTAAAAAACTTAAACATACGTTTCATATTTATGTTTAAATAATATAATGTTATTTTTTTTTTATTTCATCTATGTTGATTATATGAAAACGGAACCGCATGAGATGAGTAAGATAGGATCATAAGATGACCAATAGGCCTATATCGGAAAACATTTGGAATGGGTCAGATTTTGATCTACTAAGTTTTGTTTTGTAGAAAGCCTTTCTTTAAATTTTATTTCGTTTTGTATAAATTGTATCTTAATTTTAATCAATGTTTCATCAACAAATTTTGCCTGGATTAATAAAAAAGAAGCACTTCATATGAAGTGTGCATTTCTCAGCAAACCATGGAGAACGAGCGCAAAGAGTGAGACTTGTGAATCGCTGAATCATCATGACAGAGGATATTTGAATATTTATATAGGCGCGTTCACTACTGCGAAGATGGCGAGTCTGCATCGTCAACTTTATCAACGTGAAAATCAGATGACATGATTTCACAACTTTTCATTGGTCATTTAGATAATGTGAAGCATGCTGTATACGGAAATGAACCTGGACATTCTATCCGTCGAAAAATCTCAAAATCGGCAAAATGGACATACGTGGTTTTCATCGGACAGCGACGATATGAACTGGGTGGATGACCGGGCAGTACAACATATGGAATGTCACTGGGGTGGCTCCAGCCTATGACAGGGGGGATACTCAACCGGACAGTGACGGCAGAGCAGGCTCTGCCAAGGGAAGACACGGGCTCGCCGCAGGGAGCCGTACCGTGGAAGAATACACATATATGATCGCCGTAGGGATCACAGCATATGGACCCAGCCTAACACAGGTTCCACCAGTGCATACGAGTGATAGGCCTGGCTTCGGACGTTCCGCCACGTCCGTTGCTGAAGGGTATGGAGGAACTCGACAGGGTTCAACTAAAAAAGGGGAACTCATCTGGAGCAAAAAATTGCGCACGTATCCAGTCCATAGGAGGGGAATGGCGCAGCAAGCCGACACAATGAACCGGGCTTACAGTGAACTGGATTCATGTGAAGGGAGCCCACGGTAAGCAGTGGTTCGACTAAGGTGTCGCCCAGCCCCTCTAGAAAACTCTAGAATATCTGTCAGCGAAGCACTCTGTGTCAACGCCTAGGTGGGAGCACACACTCCTCGGCGGGAGCTCACCACCTAAGTGGACATGTGCATCTCAGGAATTTCACCAAGATGAAGGCAGACACATCTTCAGTGGCCCAACCTCGCTTGGAAACAGCCTTCCCTCTCTGCTGATTTCCTTAACAGATAAGAGCTGGTCTGAGGTCCTAAGGCTTGCGTTCTGTGCACGTATAACCGCAATGAAGCGGACGGACAGAGAAAGCAAGGGCTGGGTCTGCCTCCTCCGGGGCAGAGCTTGCAGGCTCACCACCTGGTCCCAGTTTAAGGGAGAGGTAGGAAACTTGGGCACATATCCAGGCCGGGGTCTCAGCTCGTGAGAGTTAGCCGGCCCAAATTCCAGGCACAAGTCGTTGACCGAAAGCGAGCAAGTCCCTAGCCTCTAGTAGAGATCATGCGAGCAGGAGAATTGTTTTAAAACAGAATTTTTAACTCACTGCCTGCAGTGGCTCAGGGGCGGTCTCTGCAGTGCAGTAGCACCAGAGGTAGGCCCAAGAGGATAAAGAGGGGCGCAGGGATGACCCTTGCTCCCTCAGGAACCTGAAGATCAGGACGTGCTTCCCATGCTTCTGCATATGATGTTCATTATCATATTAAGGGTGAAGGAACAGCCTACTCCAACCCAACTTGCAGGAAAGAGAGCACTGAAATGACCGAACGCCCTCAGGATCTCCTCACGGAGGGAAGACTCATTCAACGAATAGGTTCCACTTCTAACTTAGCGAAGCACAACTGCCTTATCTTAAGGGGGTGCTTGCAGAAGTGATGGTCACTACCACATATCCTTGTGGTAGCCACCTCAACCTCCCCGTCCAGTTTTTTGCACGCGGGTGCCATCATGCCCCATCCCTGAAATGTATTCAAGGGAAGTCAGGAAGGCTGTTGAGGGAACTAGGTCTGGTTGGGCCAATAAGGGGCAACTATCAAGACCTGTTCTACTCCTGACTTAGCACAGTAGAGTAGGTGCAAGCGACATGCGCGCACAAGACAGGAGCACTGCTCAACGCTATGATGTGAATATTACTGAGCTTCAGGAACATCTCTGCTCAACACTTGAGTGTGATAAGTTCACTGAGCTCAGGAGTATTTCAGCTCAACACCTAAGTGTGATAATTTCACACTTAGGGATGTGTGAGAGGGCGGATGACCGGGTCCTCGAACCGCACCCAGCTACCGTGCTGGCGAAGAAGAGGGGGCTGAGGGGTGCAAGGCTTTACAGGGTCGCACACCGCCAGACTTGCCCTATTGGGACACAGGAATAGAGGAATTTGCTCTTTCTTTGAAGTGTGGGTACCGCTTGCTCCGCTTCATTTGGGAGCCAGCGGTGGAACAGACACACACACACACACACACACACACACAAACAAAGACTCCATCCGGCCCTCACCCGTGGGGGAGGGAGTGGATCAGTGACCAACTCCAAGAGCATCCTCCTCCATCCCACTCCGGAATGTTTCGCTGTCGCTTGCCACTTGGCTTGACAGCGCCTGGAGTAGGTCGTCAACCAGCCCAACCTGGGAAATTGGGGAGACCAGGAACCGAACCTTGTCCGCATCCGCCATATCAATCAGGCTGAGCCAACGAGCGTGCTCCTGGACCACTAAGGTGGACATCGCCAGACCGATCGTGCACACCACGACACTCGTGCCCTGGAGGGCGAGGTCGGAAGAACTGCGGTGCTCACCTATGAGCGCACGGCCTGGGCTACCCTTGTGCATGTCCATGGGTGCCCTGGCCTGACAGACCTGTAGCAGTGCCATTGCACGCAAGAGGAGGCGGCTTGCCCACAGGTTTTGTAAGCTCTGCCCATTGAAACGGATGAGAACTCACAGGCCTTAGGGGGGAGACGAGGATCCCCCCAAAAGGCAGCGGCTGCCGGACACAGGAGCACCTGTGTCGCGACAGACCGCTCCACTGGAGGGATAGCCTCGCAACCCTTCACCGCTCCTCCATCAAGGGTAGTGAGGGGTAAAAGCTATTCAGGCAGTGAAAAGGTGCCGTTGACAACCTGGTAAGCTCTCCATGCACTTCGGGAAAGAAAAGCACTGGGGCAGCGAGTTGAGAACCAGCACGGCCCGCCCCGAGATACCAATCCTCCAACCGAGACTGAACGGGACAGGGTGAAGGGTTCCACTCGAGCCCGGCAGCCTGAGTGGCCCGTTTCAGCATAGCTGACATTTCTGGATCTGGCTCGGGCAACATTACACTCCCAGAGGGAGATAACACAGCCGAGTCGTCATCTCCAGAGGCCAGCTCACCCTCCGATGCTGCTATCGACATCTTATCCTCTGGGGGAACCCCAATTGAAATAGCTGATCGATCCATTACAGAGGGACCAGCAGGTCTAACAGAAATTCCATTGGCTGCGGTGTGATGGAGGAGTGAGGAGCCCACAGGGAATGGTTACCGGGCGAGACATCCATCACTATCCTCCGATCACCCATCCCACACGGCACCCGGGGGTGGGGTATGGTAATGGAGACTCGCGCTTTGCAGACGAAGGCGAGTCTCGATCTCAACACCGTGACAGTCATATTCCCGCAATGGGAACATGAACCGTCCACAAAAGCTGCTTCAGCGTGCTGTAAGCCCAAACACATGATGCAACAATTGTGACCGTCAGAGAGGAAAAGGGAACGGCCGCATCCAGAAACGCACGGGTGGAATGACATCTTGAAAAAAGACGCAAACGCACCCGTGTTGCTCTTTCAGGAAATAGGACCCATCACCAGTGCACACAGGGGAATGACCGCACACAGGGGAATAACCGTGGCAACACTGAACAGTGAACTGAAACAGTGAAGCACTAACTTTTCCGCCCTCTTACGAGTCGTCAACACACACAAACATTTAGAAATTTGTTGCTGTTAAAACAGCAGCTGAGAGCTCAAAGCTCCCGATCACCGCTGCACTCGCGCTGTAAAAACCACCAGCACTGGGAGAGTCTTCCAGAAGAACACAAACACACTCGCTCGTTGTAAACAACAGCATTCTTCAGAGACATCAAACGATCGGCTCCGAAGCGAAAGGCAACTAGTGTGCGTGTATCCACTTCCGTATTTATACCCGCGCCGCGGGGGCGGAGTGTGTGATGTCATCACGCACGGCAATTCCCATTGGCTCGTTCAATAGTACTCGAATATGATTGGCTCCCTGGCGTGATTCCCATTCAGTTGACGTCGACTATGTCTGACGTTCTCGACTGAAAGGGAACCGTTATTTGGGTAACACTTTACATTGTTTGTTCTTGTTATTTCACAGTATATTCATGTTAACAAATACAATGCACACCTGTATTTTTACTAACTAACACAATGGGCGGCAGTGGCTCAGTGGTTCATGTAGGTTGTCTACAAACCGGAAGGTTCCACCTGGCCAAGTGTCGAGGTGTCCATGAGCAAGACACCTAACCCCAACTGCTCCCGACGAGCTGGATGGCGCCTTGCATGGCTGACACCGCCGTCGGTGTATGAATGAGTGAGTGAATGGGTGAATGTGAGGCAAAAATGTAAAGTGCTTTGGTGGCCATTGGGTCTGTGAAAGTGCTATATAAATGCAGTCCATTTACAATAGAAATGTATTGCTCATGGTTAGTTAATGTTATTTAAGACCTAATTGTAAAGTGTTACAGCTATGTTAAACTGCAATAATATTTCACAATATTACTGTTTACTACACTTTTTTTGTCAAATAAATGCAGCCTTCGTGAGCAGAAGATACTTCTTTTAAAATCTTAATGACCCCAAATCAATAAAAAAAATCATTATTTAAAATGACATGTTGAATTGCACTAATAAAAAAAAATGTATTGCATTACCAGTGCTTGCATTTTAATGCTTTGTATTTTCAAGGTTGCATCCAACATGGTTGCATATATTTAAGCTGTGAATATTATAGGTGGAATTTTACTGAATATTTTGGAAATCCAATTCTGGAAGGTGAATATGGGTAATTGAATTTGTAATTATGAAATAGTGTATGGAATGTTTTCATTTGAAATATTCACATCTTAAATATACAACCATGTTGAATATTTTAATACAAATTTTATTTGTATTAAAATACAATGCATTAAAATGCAAGCACTGTTAATGCAATGCAGGTTTTTTTTTTCAATTAATGCACTTCAACATGTTTTTTGTTTGTTTGTTTGTTTCAAAGACATTAGTACGGTGGCGAGAGAGCTCAACGCGCTGCAACTGAACACATGCAAATAGAAAAAAAACGCATGCAAATAGAAAAAAACACATGCAAATAGAAAAAAAACCCACATGCAAATAGAAAAAAAAGCGTGCAAATAGAAAAAAAACACCCGCAAATTAAAAAAACATCATCATCAGTTTCACAACACACATGTGCTCCAAATACAGAAACGCGCTGCAAAAGTTCACAACACAACCAAATACACAAACACGCTACAAATAACACAGACCACAACAGAAATGTTTCCAGGGGAACCAAATAAGTGACGAACCCGGCTGGGACGTGCTTATCAAGGGGGTAATCCATCAGCCGGAAGTTGAAGCCTCGCGGGAGCCGCCATAGTAGCAGAACTTCACCTGCTGTTAGCATTCCATTGACTCCCATTAATTTTGGCGTCACTTTGACAGCGAATAACTTTACATCTGAGGCGTCCAAAGACTCCATTTGTCCATTATTTATTTCTAAAGAAACACGACAATGTATAAAAGGCTCCATTACCTTGTATCTTACGTTATGGCCCCGTAGAAGCAGTTTTTGTAAAAATAGGCTAACGATTGCGTCATAACGAATCGACTCTCTGTCGCACAGTAGAGAAATGACCGTATCGACAGGAGGAGAAGCTCGCAGGCAATCGGGGGAACGTGGAGTCATAAAGTCGAGCCCTACTCTCTCCCCGTCTCTGTGAGATTCGGAAGGGAAATATTCAGATTTCACTCGGCACAGCTACTAGAAGACGTATAGGTTGCTCACGTGACAGGCTCAGTTTGAGCCTGCGCAGTATGCCTGGCTATCAGCTTTTAACGGGCTTCAATTTTCTCCGTTGAAATCAATGGGGTCGCTGTGTCCATTTCTTTTACTGTCTATGGTGCTTATTGCTCGTGAGCTTCCCTATGCCCTACTCCTTTCGAAGGGCAGATGGCAGAGCCCTCAAAGTGGGACTTTGGAGGGAGCAGGGCTCTAGTGTGCCATTATGTAGCCGTGTGGAACGCACTTGATGAAGGAGCAACGAAAGACAACGTAATTCCTCATTATTTTCACCTGGGATGTTCCCATGACAACGCAGCACGGTGTCCATCAGCTGAAGAGCTGTTCTTATGACAGAAATATAATGCTGTTAACATAACGGTTGCAAATAGATTTTTATTTTTACTTTACAAAAAAGCTTTTAAAATATGCGTGTATGTGTGTCTCAACTTTAAAACTTTGGACCCTACATTACCTAATATGTCTTATGAAACTTTTCTTTATGAAAATTTAAACATTACATGAAACAATTTGTACAGTGTAACTGATGAAAGATAAATATCTTTCCTTCATGTTCTTCTTCTCTATCTTTTTTATTTATTTATTTATTTTAGTTTCCAGCTCATTGTTCTTTTCTCATTTGTATTCTGATGACATTGAACATATTGTTAATGCATTTTGTATATTGTATACAAGTTGTATGTCATAAAATGTAATCTCTGTATGTTTTGCAAAAATAAATAAATACATAAAGTAGAATTTTAAGCTGTAAGCACCAGCACGTCCCAGCCGGGTTCGTCACTTATTTGGTTCCCCTGGAAACATTTCCGTTGTGGTCTGTGTTACTTGCAGCGCGTTTCTGTATTTGGGTGGTGTTGTGAGTATTTGGAGCTCACGTGTGTTGTGAAACTGATGAAGATGTTTTCTTAATTCGTGGGTGTTTTTTCTATTTTTTTCTATTTGCGTGCAGGTTTTTTTATTTGCATGCGTTTTCTTCAACTTCCATAAATAACTTTTTAACAAAGTAATTCAAATATGCCTCCAAATATACACTAGTAGTGCTTGTTTTGGTGGTACTATTTTTATTTTTTGTGCTAGTGGTGCTTTTGTACTGTATATCTGCACTTTTACTACTAGAGCACCTACTATTTCAGAACCACTCAGTCCAGTAGTTGTGCAGGTTGCCACTTTTTTATACTAAATTGACATTAATTTAAACAATTTAGGCATAAGTAGCAGATATTTAAACTACTTTATAGTATATATATATATATATATATATATATAGACAAAGATACAAAAACTGCACAGTGTTGCAGACATTAAAACACAGTCCCTACTTTAAAAGAGACAATTACACATTCATGGCCATTATCGCAGGTGTCTGCGTCCTTGGAAAGCCATACTTTTTGAATTATGTGTTCCATTAAATAGACAAATTGGGTGCAAAGACTTTTTTAAAAGTGCTCTTAATTGCCACCCTGATGCAGTTTTGTTGCGATCTCAGGCTGTACTTTGTGTTTTGTGTGAACCTGTGACCACGCATTAAATCTTGTTTTATAGATTGTGCTTGAGCACAAAGCTCTTCATCTTGTGGTAATATCCTGAGTAAGCACAATCTAATAATATGACTATCTTATTATTTTACTATTGCCTGAATATTATGCATGCTGCATGAAATATGGAACAATATGTTTCAGTGTGCCCGCTGATAGCTTGACAGCTTTTTATCCACCAAAACACCACCTGTAGTGTTAAAAGACTGTGGGTGGAGACAGATAATTCATGCAGATATTATCACAGTTTTTTTAAATACTAAAATCCTTGGGCCTGTGCAACACAGTATAAGTGCACACTCCATGTAGCAGGGTTGAGCTTATATAAACATTACAATATAGACTTTTACATTTATGTTTATCTAAAGCAATGCATGTATGGGAATCACACCCATGACATTAGTGTTGTTGGTGCAGTTCTTTACTGTTTGAGCTACATGAATGTTACAATTCTTTTAGTAAAACTGTATTGAAGGTAACCACCGTTTGAGCGGAAACAGGCAACATAACAGTAGCAAAAACACCCTGGTGAGGGTGAGAGAGAATGTGGACAATAATACTGTAAAACATAACTGTGACAGTTTCAGGTGCAAGACACCTAATCATTTCAAAGACTCACCTTTCTTATTATATTACAAGCAGTCATGAATCATGTCATGACTCCCATAAACCTTCAAAACTTGATATTAAATTTCCTTGGCATGACAATTGAGCCGGAAGCCGGAAGCTTCCACAAACTTCCTTTCTACTAGGGATGCTTCGATCGATCGGCCACAGATAATAAAAGGGCGGGAAATTTCCGGACCCTTTTCAGAATCTTTCCATAGGATGTTAAAAAGGGAAATTTTGGTAATATTCCAAGTTGGAAACTTAACAGGAATTAACTAGAATTTGGGGTAATTTATACAAACTGTATAATTTACAAACATAAATATAAACATTTTGTTTGGTCATAAGCAGACATGCATTCAAACTGATACAAATTTAAAAAATGACATTTTTGACTTTTGATTTATTTGCGATTAATGCTTTAATCGATTATTTCATTGAACAACAAAAAGCATGAATGTTGAATAAAATAAACATATTTCCTATGATCAGATTACCAGAATTTTTGCAACCCTAGGGACGATGTGTCGAGATCAATCAGACACTGTTTTACAGCTGGATCACGCTTGGATTGGATCGATTGCTCAGATTGACATGTTTTTACCACCATAGAATAGGAGTGCACAGCTGAAACAGCGCTGGAAGATCATCACTCATCAACCAGGATCTTATTACTCGTTACTTATTATATAGTTATACATTCTTTTATGCTTTGTTGCAATTACACATGTATGATGTTCAGTAAAACACTCAAATCACTTGTTCTGAGAGATTTTTGGACTTTTGAAAAAAAGCTACCATGGCTCCAAATGCCATAACTTTTGATTGCTCTGAGCAATCAAAACAAAATTTGGCCCAGATGCAGGTGACATGATCTTGAACAAGCCCAAACTTTTGATTTGATGACCTGTCATATATAATTCTAATAGTTTTCTAATAGTCATGTCAAGCATGAATAATAACATAGTAAATCAATACATTTCATCACTTTTTCAAAGGTTTTCACAGCAGTGTTGTAACATCAGTACCTCCAAACATCAAAATCTTTCGAAATTCTAATGAGACCATGCTCCATTACTTATCAATATAAGCCATTACCTTTAAGTATGCCAATTAGATGTGAAATCATTAAATCATTAAATGCCTTAAAATGTGTAAAGGGTTAACAGTGACAGTCAACAGAGAGCTTATATCACTTATATTAAGCTTGAATGATCAGGATCGGGATCAGTATAGGCCAGGGGTTGGCAACCCAAAATGTTGAAAGAGCCATATTGGACCCCCCAAAAAAAAAAAATCTGTCTGGAGCCGCAAACAATTAAAAGCTTTATATAAGCCTTATAATGAAGGCAACACATGCTGTAAGTGTTATATTAGCCCTCTAGTATCAAAATGATAAGTAGGCTACAAATTAGAGCTTAGATCGGGCCCAAAAAATCAAGCCCGGCCTGGCCCGACACATTAAACGTAATTATGAGCCCGAGCCCGATTTTAACCCGACCATTTTTTAATGCGTGGGTCGTTATAACTGACGTTCTCAACTTTCTTTCTCCCGCCCGCAACATGTAGCCTATGTTTTGTCCCGCTCCCGCCCGCAAATAGACTTTTTTCTGTACCTCCAAATACTTTCAAGTTAGCCTACGTGTCGCCACCATACATCCTCCTGATAAATTATTTGTTATTAAAGCATTAAAACACAAACCACTGTTAATTTAACATAAAAGCAAGCAGTTTACTATGCGTGCATGGTTTGCCATGACTGAATGTGCGCAAAGTGCGCTCTCTTAATAATTCCTAAAAAGCTGACAGTTCATCGCGATCTCACACATCTCTGTTATTATCAATGAAGCTGACTGCACAATGAATCTTACATAATATCCACACTTTGTTTTTTATAATTAGAGGATTCGCCAGCATACAGAATTCAGCACTGAACAAAAACGTCAGTTTTGAGCGGTGAGGAGAGTCTATCTTAAATGCTTCTGATTGGCCATTGCGTTCAAGAAATCAACACATATGTCTGTGATTGGCTATATCGCTCAACGCTGCAAACATGTTATGAATAGAAATTCTGGCCTGTAAATCGTTTCTATTTTGTTTTAGTACAGTGAGTGCATTACCGCACGTGCCCGCGCTCACACTCGGCCATCAAATCTAGTCCCGCGCCGCACTCTAGTGCTCAGCTATCTTTCTCTTTTTCCCCTTGGGATCCATGGCCCATGACACACCCGCCGGTTTGTTTGTTTGTTTGTCAGCCACCGGTCTAGCATCACGCCGATCTGACAGACACGTGTGTCACAGTCTATGACGTAAATTCTTCGTTGACAGAAATGTTGAAATTAAATATTTATTATACACATTTTTACAACGTTGAAAAACTTTAAGAATATTTGTCATGTTTTTCCTCCTACAGAAATTATATTAAAACAAAAAATATTTTTTCCATTTTCAAATTTTTTAAAAAGCTCCAGGGAGCCACTAGGGCGGCGCTTAAGAGCCGCATGCAGCTCCAGAGCCGCGGGTTGCCGACCTATGGTATAGGCCAATCATGATGACAAGAAATCGGTAGTCATATCGGCTGTAAAAATCCTGATTGGAGCATCCCTACTTTCTACACCCATCTCCCATGCATGTCCCATCCCTAGAGGCAAGAAACCGAACCGAGTCCCTCTCATCAAACACAGCATGTAGCCTGACCAACACCACATCTCTTGGGAGAGGATAAACATGCTGAAAATTCATCTTTCCAATGAATGTGTCAGTTATGTTTCTTAAAGGTTTAAAATACATGTCTGACAATGCAAATTCTTTGACAGGAGTCTATTTTTCTTTAGTATTACTATGCAATCAGTCCAACCATATTCTGCTGTTATAAAATTCAGACCCCTGGAGAGAAATGTGTTGGTCAGGACATTGAATTGTGCATTGTAATACAGAATGGACTTAAAAAGAAAGACATTTCCTGATGGGGTAATCTCACAATATCAAAAAAATAACAATAAGATGGTATATAAAAAAGGGTATATACGTATATATATATACACACACATGTATACATATAATTGTAAGGACACTTAAAACACATTAAGAGAGGCCTGATTCTCTGATTAGAATGAAAGCCGGAATCTTAGAGAACATTCTTACACACCAATAATTGTTCTCTGCCAGGTTTAGGTTTTCTTGCTGTGATTTGGTGTCTGACTGTTTGTTGTCCTAAACAAAACAGACAAAGCTTTTATGGTATGGTCATGTCTAACCACAACATCTGTGTTGTCTCTCTGATGCTGTTGCGATTTAAACAAGACAAGCGTTTTGCAGCAAAAGCCCTCTCTGTTGCATCACTAATTTGACAGTCAGGGAACGATGCATTTTAACATTAGCTGCAGTCTTGTACATCTACTTCCACTGATGAATAAAACAATATGCAGCTCTTCAGCAAGAGACAGTAAATAATTTCTCATTATGCAATACCAGAGAGAGAAGGAAATGGGAACAGAGAGAGACACGCATAGGTCAGAAAGTGAATTTGTCTAAGGGAAAAAAGACCTAGCAGTAACGCCCCAGCAAAAACGGGCAGCATTTTGAATCTGTTTGTTTGCGCTTGACAGCTAGTGATTAATTATGGTACTGAAATCTCTGTGGCTAACCTGTTTTTTTTTCTTCTTCTTTGGAAAGAGAGACAGATGCAAAGAGGCAGAAACAGGTATATTTTTCTGTCATTGGATGTTCATAAACAAGCAACAGATGTCTTGAAGAAAAGTGACTCACTAAAAGAAAAAGTACATTGTAAAACTCACCGCCACTATGCTAGGATGTTGTGGGTGGTTGTTAGCGTGTTGCTATGTGGTTGGCTGCGGTGTTTTTTAGGTGGTCACGTACAAGTCAAAATAAAAAAAGAGCCCAAGTGTTTATATGAGTTAACACACTTTAAAACTTTAGGTCGGGAGTTTGTTGAAATCACTAACTAGTATTAACAGTACAAACAATAGCATAAGAATAGAATAGTACTCAAAATAATTATGGAAAGGCAAAGTATACAGTAAATAATCTGTTTCATTTTTATAATTAATAATAATTAATGTTATTGACAAGTAGATATCTTGTACTGCCAGTGTTGAGGGTAATGCATTACAAGTAATATCCTCCTGAGACCCAGAAAAAAAAAAGTTTTTTGAATTTAGTTTTTTTCCATGTCATCACACTGTTTAGAGCACAATAAACAAATGGTAAAAAAACACATATATAAAATAATATTTTATTCATACGTTATGCTATGTCCTCTGTAGTGGACGCCAGGACTAAGTTGTTTAAAAAATAAAATGACATGAAATTATATGTATAGGCAAAAACAATGGGATTTTTTTTTCAATCACCAATAAATTTTGGGGTTTCAGGATTTTTTCAACCAAAATTTGTATAAAGATTATTCTCAACTATGTTATGAAAGAAATAATGGAATGAATTGATACACAATTTTACTTTTTGCAATATGTGGGTAAAATGGCCATAAATTAATATTCCCATTCAATGCAATGTATCTATACACTGTATCTAATTTGCACATTAATGTGTTCTTGGAGCAACATTTAATGAAAAAAGAAGTGTAACAATTGGAGTAATTATTGGCAACATTTTAATAATATCATCTAATATTTCATAGGAATATTGATGTATAATTTATCTCCATATTCACTTGTTGTGTCTCCCAGAATGCCTGATAAACATGGTTTTAGTCCTGATGTCCTCTACAGTGGACACGTTTGAAATCAATGCCCTGTTCTGTAACAGAAAGTATTTTTTTTATTTGAAACCCCTTAACATTTTCCTGAGATGTTGTTTTATGAAATACAATTAGAAAAAGTAGTCCAATTTAAATATAATTACAATATATTATCATATTTCCATAAGAATGCTACATTTGATCACTAAATTAATGTCAGACATTTTTAAAGACCAAGGAGAAGTTGTTTTCATGGTGAAACCTCCAAACATTTGGTATCTCTGAAAAGTCCTGAATGTGCTCTTTACAGGACACCCAGGTTGTGTCATGTGACATGTATGATGTCAGAGAAATTCACTAAAATATAATGTCCACTACAGTGGACAAAAGTCTATTCTTGGGTCCCAGGAGGATATGAGTTATCAGATTACTTTTTTCAAGTAACTAGTAAAGTAACAATTTACAACAGAATATCTTATTATATATCTTTGTATCCCATTCATTGACTGAAAGATCTCCCGTGCCCATGTTGAGATAAATCGTAAGTGCAGAGGTGTTGTGTGCGCTGTTAACATGATGCTTATTGTTGTTCTAGAATTTTAAAAAAGTGTCTTTGCTGCTGACCTTTGACGGCTGAGCATTACAAATGACTTTAAACTGGGTGGTCAGTGCCTACAGAAGAGATTGCTGACTGGATTAACGGGAGTCGTGGGTTCTGGGCACATAGGTACATCCTGGCGGGCATCCCGGCACAGCAGGACCGTTGACCGATGTTTCAGCAATTTGTTCATCAAGGATCCACTGAATGGGACTCATAATGATGGAGGAAGGAAGGACTGGTTCAGGTTGTTTAGGCACTTCATCTGGAGTATGGAGTCATGACAGACATCAGGTCTTACGTTCTTTGATCCATGTCCGTACGAGATGGTAAAATTGAACCGTGTGAAGAACAAAGTCCATCTGGTGTGTCTGTCTGGAGTTAAACCTCTTTGCTGCCTGAAGATACTGAAGAGTTTTGTGATCAGTGTGGATGGTGAATGGATGTCAAGTTCCCTCCAGCCAGTGCCTACATTCCTCCAGGGCGAGCTTGATTGCAAGCAGCTCTCTGTTGTTGGTATTGTAATTCAGCTCTGCCGGGGTGAGTTTCTTTGGAAAGAAGGCTCAGGAAAGGAGTTTGTTTGACTTCTCCTGCTGCCGGAAAAGCAATGCCCCTACTCCAGATGTGGAAGCATCCACTTCGACAATGAAAAGCCTCTTTAAATTGGGACGGAGGAGAAGTGGGGCAGTGGTTAAAGCTGATTTAAGTTGTCGCAGATCAAATTTAGCTTCTGGTGTCCAAGACAGAGACTTGGGACTGTTCTTTAACAGTGAAGTCAGTGGGGCAGTGAGGGAACTGAAGTTGGCAAAACTGAAATTGGCAAAACTGAGGAATCTTTGGAGCTCTTTGATTGTTTGGGGAGTTCGCCAGGACTTGACTTAAAGACCCTTCCCTCATCTATCTGGATGCTTTCCTTACTGATCCTGTAACCAAGGAATTGGATGGAGGACTGATGGAAACTGTACTTTTCAGCTTTTAGGAACAGTTGATACTCAGGCGATGTTCGGCCAGACTCCAGGAGTATATCAAGATGTTGTCGATATATACCACCACAACTGGTTCAGGAACTCCAGAGTACCTCATTCATTAAGTTCTTAATTATTGAGTAATATTGAATATTGAATATAGTTGGCTAGGCAGTACGGCGTAATGCAGTAATCATAGTGTCCTGCAGGGGTCGCAAATGCTGTCTTCCACTCGTCCCCCTCACAAATCCAGATGAGGATGTACGTGCTTTTGATGTCCAGTTCATTGAAGATGGAAGCACCACAGAGTTGCTCCAGGGCTTCTGGGACAAGGGGATGATGTCCAGTTCATTGAAGATGGAAGCACCACAGAGTTGCTCCAGGGCTTCTGGGACAAGGGGAAGTGGATAACAGAAATTGATGGTTAATTTGTTGAGTGCCCGGTAATCAATGCAGGGCGGCAAGGTGTAGAGGCAATTGTGGGCTCTCTTCGGGCAATAGACTTCTTCAAATGGGGCTTAACAGGCTGATATGTCCACTGACTGTTGAATGATGTGACTCTCAATGGAAGTAGAATTAACTGAGATCACAGAAGGTGATCTAGAGGACGGTTGTGGTAACTCTGGAAAACAGGTCTTGCCCCATCGCAGAACGTTTCCCATGCTCCACGATATCACATGTAGATGTTGTATGAGCCATTTGCTCCCTAGAATGACACCAGCGGTACATCTATCCAGTACCAGAGGAGCGAAATAATCTACATACATGCAGCAGCATGGGCTTTACTTGATGATGGATGTACCCTCTGCACTTTTTTCTGTTACTGATTGGACCTTGTACAGCATTTGAGTTGTGGTCTTTTAAAGGTCGAGATGCCCACAGAGCTGTCCAGAGATTAAGTTGCTGCCTGACCCAGAGTTGAGGAGGGTGGTAACTGAAATTACAATATTGGAGACAATCAGACAGGACTTGAATGATGCCAGATGGTTTCAGCCCACTGCAAGGCACTTCTTGTTAACAGAGAGATAATAAAAGAGATTTTAGAACACTCTGTGGGAAATAGCTGCGGTTGCATTTTGAGCGCCATTAAAAGAGAAAGCCATTGCAGTCCTCCACTGAGCCAGAGTGGAGGGCGGTGGGTTGACCATGGGACTGGCAATGAAGATGGAAGATGAAGTGTGCTCTTGGGATGTGATGGTGACTGGTGATGCTATGTGGCTGGTACTGTAAGTTCTCTTCTCAGAATCTGGTTCTTTGAATGGGTCGGTGTTTGTTGGATTCATCTTAGCGTTGGTCTAGCCTTCTGTCATGATGTACACACTGAGCGAGAGGGTAGGTTAATCCAAAAACACTTTATTGGTCACACAGCAGATGTAGAAACAAACAGGTAAGTAAATACTGGTTATTGCAATTGATGGATGATGGAATGATAATAATGTTGGTTGGAGAGTAAACTATTGCAGCACACACCTCAGTTTTTCGGTGGAATATGGGATGCTGGTAAGAATCGCAGGAGAGGACAACACATTTGGAGAAACACAAGGGGGAATCACAGGTAAGTTCGCTGAAGATAATTCACAGGTACGGACGATCAGGAGATTGCAGAAATAGGTCTGTTTCCTACTACAAGGCACACAACTGACTGAACTGAGGTGTGCTTTTATGTGGTGGTAGATGAGGTGCATTGATGAATGGCAGGTACCGGTGATCAGAACTCTGGTGATTGTGATTGTTGAGCGGTGGTGGTGAGAGAGTGGTGGGGCATATGCAGTCAATGGATTTGTACAACATAACTGATTCATAAATATTTATGTTTCTTTGTGGGATAGGGTTGCATACAGCAGTTAATCATTCTAATTTTTCAAATAAAAATATCTAAATATCCATGGATAATTGTTTTTATTATCTATTTCAGATATATTATCTGAAAACAACCCTTATTATCTTGTGCAAGTTTACATATCAAGCAATTTGTATTGTTTTAAATATGTTTCTTTTTAATGTACATGACAACCGTGATGTTAATTAAGTTAGTTGAGCAAACCTTTTTTTTTTTGTGTACTTTTGCTTCACGTCTGATCCATCTTCTTATTTGTTTCCTAAGACTTTCGAAATGTGGTTTTACTTTCTTTCACAAGGCCTATGAGGTGCTTTGTGCTTGAAAGGCAGAAGCAAGAACTACCGCTATCTAAATGAGAGTAAACAGTTTGAAGCTACATGTACCCAACACTCTGGCCTTTAACTGACTGTCTACTATCCGAGTCATTGCCAGGTGGTTGAATATAATAAGCCATTTGACAGCCAAGACAATTTCTCCCCCAGTGGCGGCTGCTGATGGCTGAACTCTTTAATTGTCACACAGCTGTCATTTTTCTGCTATGCTTTGCTTCTCAGGCAGAGGAGGACTGTAGGAAAGAGCTGAGTATAAGGTGCTATGGGTGAATTGCCAAGGGGGCTTTGCATCTTGAAATCTTTTTTAAAACTCGACTCAAAACCTGAGAATTATTTCATTTCAATGAATGCACAATATAATGTCTTTCTTTTAGCATCAGTACTGTTGGGCTAATCAACATTCCGTCAGCTGGTTTATTTTTTTATTAGCACGAAATCAAGTATTTGCATTATTCATCTTCTAGAAGGAGGCTTGTTCCAAACTTGGTTCCCAAGGTAACCGTGAGCTGGCTGAGGTGAGCCTGTCACTTCCAAGTTTAAGGTTAAAATATGCTTGGGATTCGTTTAAAGTCTGGACTTCTCTCTTGAAGCTACAATATTGATCCTGTCAGCATGTGAAGTGGAGCTGAATGAGGTTGTACACGATATGTTTGTTCTCCAGAGACAGCTACAAAGACCGTGTCTTTCAGAGTCAACCGTTCTGTTCCTTGATGATGTAATTCTCATGTTAGTCGTGAGGCAAGATGAGATGCTTAATTCCAGAAGTGTCATAAGGTTTAAAAAGGATTCTGTGGTGTCAAGTGTCCACACCATTTCATTATGTAAGAGTGCGCTATAGCTACAGCTACAGTTTTTTAACAGCCTCAAGGCTTTCCCATTCATTCTCTTCAAAACTTTCTAAATATTTCTCAATGAAACACTTTAAGGCAACAAACGTATGAGAATTTGAGCAATAGAAAAATGTATTTTGTAGGGGATAAGATCATACCATGAATTGTTGAGAAATATGTAATAAAAAAAAGGAACTATGATATAACTTTCTAGCTACTCCCTAATAAAAATAGTTAAAGGTACACCACATGATCAAAATCGTGTATCATGAGATGGGTAATTTTCTATCACAGATAAAATGATGCAAATCATGATACAGTAATTCAGTCTGTAAAGATGATTAGAAAAGATGTGCATTGTGAAAAACGCTATATAAACTAACAAAAAGCTAAGAAAATTGTGTTTTTGTCTAAGACTTCATCCGGATTGTATTCATAACGATGATCAAAACATAGTTGTCGAGTTCATCAACACCCCCACATCTTCACAGTCCTATACCTCGTCATGGGTCGACATTTCATTCAGTAACATAAGGCAGTTTAGATTTATTTGTCGTTTAATGTTTGACAAATGCTTTAGCCTACATGAGCGTAAGCAATGCTTCTATTGCTTGTTTTTACTTCTTCTTCGCCGGTGTTTTGATCTGGAAATTCTGTACTATTTCAGAAGATATGTAAAAGTGCCCCCTACAGTAAAACAGTGAAAATATGGATTACCTGAAAATCCCATCAATTTTTGCGTTGTGTCATAAAGCGTTGTGTCATAAATGACTTGAAATTCCATCAATCAATATTCCATAACAAAACGTTTTCAGCAGCATTTGGCTCACAGGAACACTAATCTCTACAAAGTAACTTTAAACACATTTTCTTTAGAAATATGAATCAGAAATTAGATGGAGTGTGTGTAAGGCTGAGCAAGGCTTATCTTCCCTTGGCCATGGACTTGAGACTTCTGTGAAATTTTCTCACTCAAACCAATGCCTGTTGCTGCTTCTGATTGCTTTTAGAGGGGAAAGTTGCTCATAACTATTGGTTTAGGATCAGTTTTCACCGTAATATTAGCAAATTGGCACAACATATTTGGCAAACGATCCAGTGCATATCTGCGTTGCACTTTGAAGAACTACAAGGCTTTCTGTTTACAACTTGTTTTTGCAGCATTGAGCAATGTAGCCAAACACAAACATATCTGTTGATTTCTTGAACGCATTGACCAATCAGAGGTGTTTAAGTTTAAGCACTAAAAAAACACTCTGGCATTTCAGTGAGTGGAGTTCTGCATGCTTGCAAATATCGCCCTCATTATAACAAACAATGCAATAATAAGAGATTCAATGCACAGTCAACTTCATTTTTATTGTAACAGAAATTCTTGAGATCGCGATGAACTAAGAGGACTTAGCTTTTTAGTGGATTATAAAAACCCACATACAGCATGAAACGTCATTTATTAACGAGACGCTTTATTAACAATTAATTTATCAGCAGTGTTTATGTTGGGATGTGTAGGTTGTGCGGTGACAAGTAACTTGAAACTATTTCGAAGAAATCTATTTAAATGTGTTTTAAATGGGAAGCATCTTCTTAGACTTACCTTGGAGTTGGTTCATCCTCATGCCTATGATCAGAAAATTCTAATTTAATGCATTATTATACAAAACAGAACTTGAAACCCATAACCTCTCGTAAACATAACGAGACCCGCCGCCTTCAACTATTTTAATGGTGAGTACACTCAAAGTCTTTGTTACACATCAATAAACATATTTTATTGCTATTTGCTATGTGCTATTGGAGGAATTGAAAAGCTTTTGTGCATCGTGTCATGTTTACGAAGTATATAGGCATAATGCAAAAGGGTTTTGGTGTGGTTTGATGGACTATCTTGTGTTTTGGTGTATAGAACTTGGTCTATTTCAGTAATAATAAATAACAATAAATATGTTATTGTTTTAGTGAAAGTTTCTTAGATCATAAAAATGTGTGCCCCCTATGACAACGAAATGCCCCCCATTCTAAATGTTCTGGCGATGGCCCTGCCTTAAAGATAAACTCATTTTGATGTGTAGACTAACATTAAAGCATGTGTAAAGTACTCAAATATAATTTTATCTGTAGGCCACTGTGTTATTTGACTACATTGAAAGTTCATACATTTTAATTGTACACTAAATTTCGACTGCATGGACATGGTGTCTGGATCAAGTTCAACATCCAATTTTATTATATTAGCCAATAAGATTATACGGTAGGTTAAGGTTTAAGACTTCATTTCTCTGTTTTCAGCATTAGGGTAAGGGCTTTCATTGTTTGTTCGATGGCAGTGTTATTCTTGGACCAACAGGGGATGTTGGTTTCAGACTTTGGAAAATCACATTGTGCAGCATAAATTGTGAAACTTAGTGTAATCTTATGTTCAATCGGGAGCTGTTTCAGCACTTTTGCCTCAGGTGGAGCATTTGATGTAACAAATTCAACTCAGTAGCATCAAGGAAATATAAGTAAATGGCTCTGGGCTCCTGTCAGATTGCCAAGATGAGTTTGCAGTGCAGTGGAAACAAAAGTATACGAATAAGCTCACTTTAGGCAATTTTCTGCTAAACCAACTTAATTATGAAAAATTTACATTTTGAGAGATTGCTCTCTCTTCCTTAAAGAGTATATTAAACCAACATAAAATGTAATTTCCCTGAACCTTCTTGACTTTTGATTACACTGTCCACATTGGTTGATGAACATATCCCTTAAAGTTCATTAGCATACTATTGTTAGCATATAATTTCTTCATTTGCTATGCTTACCACATACACATCACTTTAATTAACCGCTTCCTTATAATGAGCTCATTACACCATGACTAATTAAACCATAAACCTATGCTTTAACATACAGTACATGCATCCATGAAAACACCCTTTAGCTATGTGCAAAAATAAAATCAACAACTGAAAAAAACACACGATGCAATTAAGAGGTTTAAAGTTAGTCTAACTGGACTTATTGAACGATCCCCTCACAGGCTAGTGTTTTTACCTCATTACTTCAACCAAGAGGGCTTTAACATCACAGCTAATGGGATGTTTACATGTTATGAAGGAAACTGAGAGGGAATTTGGGTCTTAACATTAATTACATTCTTACCTGCAAAAGCAGTGTTTAATAGAAGCCATCTGTGTTGGCTACACCAGTAGAGAGCTTTCTTGGTTGAGTCAATTTCTCAGTAGTTAATTCTCATAAGCCAATATAACGCTGCTTTAACCCCATGAGAGAATGGATGATTGGGTCTATTGATTTGCCATTTCAGTCCCTGTTGTTTCTGTATATTTCTCATGAATTCCCACTATACAGTTTTTTTTTTTTTTTCAATTTATGCTCATTGAATTTGTCCTGGTATTTCAAAATATGACATGGTTGATGATCGCAATATTTCCTTAACATGAATCCTTCACCGAGAATGCTTTTCATTGTCAGCAGTAGTGTTTTAAAATAACAGCATCCCTCAAGTCTACATCTGGTGAACATGTGCTTGTTTAAAAATTGTGCAGCATGGGTCAGAGTATCCTCGAACGATTGATCTACAGTCTCGTGGAGCAACAGCGTTTCTTAGGTCATGTGGCCAACAGACTTGAAAGAGCCCAAACTTTTAGCCTCCCTGCAAACTGGGTCACTGATGAACCCCAGGCTCAGTTTGAAGGAAGTCCTCCCAGTCAAGGCTGTTGTGCCCATAGTGCAAGTCTCCATTTCCATGCCCAAGTCACAACAGACCAGACTGGTGTCTCATAATGCAATAATGTTTGTGTGACAGTAAGGAACAGAGCAGAAGGACGGATATGAGTTGTGACACGCATGCCTAAGCCGTTGCCCTTAGGCAGGGAGCTGCAGCGATTGTGCCTGCGCGAGGACAGCCACGCCTCACCATGTGCCCAGACAGCGAGAGAACAGCTGTCGCCAGCGGAGCATCGGTTGGAGGAGCTTGCGCGCTGGCACCATGTGTTCTGACTGGCAGCGGGTGAGTGGTCCAGGCACACAGCACAAACAGACCGGCCCAAAGTGTGGCAGACATTTTGTTTTCATCCAGAGTCAAAAAACGGGAGTCGCCCAATTGGCGAGACCGCCCAAATTCAGCATGCAGCGGCACAGAAAGGCTGAGCAATATTTCATAACTGTCCTACTGAAAAATAAAAAAGGACTTGCTGTCCTCTGCTTTTTTATCTCTCTTCTGTCTCATTTCTCTCTATCTCTCTCTCCAGTGTATTTTTCTCTTTGTGCTCCCACCGAATGAGAGTTTTACATCCTACAACTAATTAAACGGTCCCACTTTATATTAAGTGGCTTTAACTACTATTGCACATTGAAATTAATAATTTGATACAATGGACTTATTGTGTACATAGATGTTTTTACATTGTACTTATATTTAAAAAATACCTGCATGTAATTACAGCTGTAATTAATTTATGTACTTACATTTATAATTAGATGGTTGACCCTTCCCTTACACCTGAACCGACCCTTATACCTACCCATACCACCACACCTGTCCCTAACCCTACCCGTATCACACCTCAATAGCAGCTAAAGTGTTTTACAATACAACATGAACACAATAAGTACAATGTACTTATTTTTCGATGTAAGAACATAGTACTTAAAGCCACTTAATATAAAGTGGGACCAATTGAACTTATTAAGGTTTACTGCGTGGTTGTGGTCCTTTGGAGTGACGCCTCCACACAATACAAGAAGAGTTTTTCTGTATTAATAAACACGATATAAATAAACTATGTTTTTTTTTTTTTTTTATGGCTGTAGAATGTGAGTCTAAATGTTAGAAACAATATCTCAAAACGTCAGGACCATCGAAAAAAATCTGTCTGTGATGACATTTCTGTAGTTTGGAAATTGATTGTGGTGACAAGTTGTGTTTGAAAATAACGTACCACAGATTGTCAATTAATAAAGGCTTATTTCCACACTGTTCCTTGCGCAATACTATTCCATGAAAACACTTTTAATATAGTGCATGATTTGTAAACAAATACAATTTGATGTTTGCATCACATAATCAGCTCCATATGGCTGTTCTGTCAAAGTAAACTTGCTCAGTAGCTCACCTGGTACAGCACTGCACTTGAGATGTGGAGTGATTGAGAATGAGTCCCTTGAAACATGAGTCACAATAAAAGAGCTCAAAGGCACGTAGAAGCATTTTTATTTCACGTTTGCTTTTGTCAGAACTATAAGGTGTGTTTAGGGTTTAGTGTAGGTACGATATTTTCAAACGCAATACAGCATTAACATTTGAGCAAAGCTCAATGGACATTTGTTTCACTTTCTGAAGTGCTGCAAAACGTACAAGAAGCAATGCAGTATCATTTTGCTAAAAAGTCACTACAGGCATATTTTTCCAACGAGCCTGGATTGGAATGTTCTTTGTCAGGACTTTAAGCAGATGTTGTGATTGCATGTAGCTGCATTTGTCAGGCATTATACAAATAATATGAATAATATAGAGGCATTGATTTTTCAATGATTTTTCAATGATTGTGCTCAATGAATAGCATCCATAATTTGACATTAGGGCTTACTATAGTAGGATCCACATCATGGCAGGCTTTCTCAATCACATACTTCAGTCATTACAATTTTGTAATCAAGCAAGCTTTTCAGTTGAGAGAGAGAGAGAGAGAGAGAGAGAGAGAGAGAGAGAGAGAGAGAGAGAGAGAGAGAGAGAGAGAGAGAGAGAGAGAGAGAGAGAGAGAGAGAGAGAGAGAGAGAGAGAGAGAGTTTTTGATTTTTATAAAACACTTTAATGTATAAAACATCTCAAAGAAAAAAACAAAACAAAAACACACACTTCCGTCGATCGTAGAGTCCAATGCTATACCGAGAATTTATATTGGTTTTTATACTCTATTGTTATACTAAAGAAACGTTAGACACAAAAACAGACAAAACAGACACCCCTCATTTTGTTTATGCTTCTTTGTTTATTAAATTAAATAAACATAACTATATATAAAATTACAATTAAACGTATTAAAGTTTCGTTTCAAAGACGAGAGGACAGTAAATTTTGAAGACTCTGCCATAATCCCGTTTTCCTCGGTTTTCCTCCGCTTTAAATCTCCCCAACCGGAAACGCAAGAGCATCCTTGCGTCAAACGCGGAAGTTATGCGTGCATATAGCTCATTCTGATGTCTGGGAAAAGGTCATTAGCGTCAGGGGAAATATCACCCATACTGTATCTCCTGAGTAGAGTTTTTTTCCTTTTAAAACCCCATCCAGTTTGTTCAGAAACTTTCTAGCAAATCTCACTGATCTTATACCCAGATGTATAGCAACAGTTTCTGCATTTTTTAGTCCAGGTCACGCTTTGTCAACAATATTTTTCAATTGCAGTAATTTCTTTGACAGAAGCAAGTCTTTTAGCCCTGGAAAGTCATCTCCTGACACATCAAGGCGACTCCCAAACACCACAGGTTCCTCAAGCAACCAAAAAACAAATGTAGCTGACTCTGTCCACTTATGTTTAAAAAGTATCCACACTTTAAAAAGACTTTTATAAAAATAAGATAGTCTAGTCAAATCCAGAAGAATATGATCCGTTAAGAAAAGTGCAGCATGAAGTCCCATTCCATTCACCCCACATAAAATGGTTTGTGCTAATGGTCTCCACACTAGATTCTGAGTAGTCGCTGAATGAACTGTAGCCGATAAGTCACTCCTCTGCTGACAAGATTTACCAAGCCTTGACCTCCTTCATCCATTGGCAGTAAAAGAACACTGAGGTGCCCAGTGCAAATTGTCCCAGGAAAAGTGAACCATTTCTCCTTGAAGCTTTGGTAAAAGTCCAACAGGCGGATCAACACAAGCAAGTTTATGCCATAAAGAGGACCCCACCAGATTGTTGATTATAAGTGTACGACCTCGATAAGACAGTTTGGGAAGTAGCCATTTCCATTTCTGTAAATGTCCTTTGGATTTTTAAATTTATTTTAATCCACCTTTCTTCCAGATTAAACCTCTAGGTAAGCTGGGAGGTCCTCTATTCCAATCACCCATTAAAAGGGCCTCACTTTTTCCCCAGTTAACTTTTGCAGAATTTTTTTTTTTTTTTTACTATTAACAATAATCTCCAATTGTTCAATATCATCAGCACCAGATATAAAAACAATTACATCATCAGCATAAGCAGAAAGGTGCAACGTGACATTGCAGTGTTGTATAGTAAACCCACTCAACTCAGTTCTTAATTTATGAAGCAGAGGTTCAGTGGCCAAGGAATAACATTCCTCACATGGCACATCCCTGTCTAACTCCCCTCTGAATTTCAAAAGGAGCACTCAAACCACCACTGACTTTGAGTACACTCTCAATGTCATGATACATGGCCTCAATCATATTTATAAAACTCTGACTAAAACCAAAAGCTCCTAAAACATCTCTCAAATTTGCATGTTCTACACGGTCAAAGGCTTTTTCCTGGTCTAACGAAATTAGACCACCATTAACACCTCACTGATTCTTGAGAGTCGGGACAAAATACGTTTTAAAAAACTTAAAAAAAAAATACACACTATTTCAATTAGAGTTGTATGTTTCTGCAGAGAAAGGTCTTAGCTATTTAACCATGTAAAGGAACAGGTTCTAAATAAAAACACATTTTTAACAAATAAGCATGTTTCCCTTCAGAACTGGATTTGTGTCAACTCCGTCAAACACACTAAAAAGTATACAATTTTAATTCTTCCAATCCAAAAAGAAACTAAATTTCTGAAGTATATTGTAATAGTGTTTAGTTACTCTGATATGTAAAAAAAATACAATATATAAACTTAAGTTGTGATTTCACACTATTCTGAAAACTCAGATTTCTAAATATTTGCATTTCCAAACTTTGATTTTAATTTCAATATTGTAAAAACAAATTCCTTAAATAAATAAAACATAAGATGATGTAGATCAGATGGTCCTTTATTACAAAAACAACATAAACTGAAGGAAGAATTTTTTCCCCCAAAAAAATTACAAAAACAAAAACATACATCCAACGCTGTTGATGAAGATCTGACGGTGTTGATGAAAAACTGACGGTGTTGATGAAAAACTGACGGTGTTGATGAAGATCTGACGGTGTTGATGAAGATATGACGGTGTTGACAAAAAATATGTGTGCATTGTGATTATTGAACAGATGTGCTCTTTAAACTACTACTAAAACTACTCCTTGTTATTAGAGTATTGAACTTACTGTAAAGCAAACTATAAGCGCATACACCGTTTCCAACTATTATAAATTACACCGTTTCCAACTTTCACAAAAAAAAAAACAATAAGGGAAACCAGGGGCCCTCCTCCCCCTTTGTTTTCATCTACCTCCCCTATACCACTTCCTGCTCTACTTTTTCTCATCCACCTCTTCTCCTCTTCCTTTCCTCCTTTGTAAGTAGCCATTTACTTTAAAGTGGCGTGTGTGTGTGTGTGTGTGTGCGCGTATGTGTGTGTTTGGGTGTGTTGGATGTGTGATTGCCCTGCACTGCCTACTTTATACTGGGTGTGATCTTAAATTGACATTCCTTGACAACAATACTGCACCACACAATCTGTAGCTTAGAATCAGGTTCAATTAGCTTACTTAAGATTTCATTTTTGTCTAACCTGTGCTTATGCCTTGAGCAGCAGGCGTCGGACATGCGTATGGTTAAATAATGTAATGCATGCTATGTATGTGCATTTATGTGTAAATAAAACCCTGAAATAACAGTTTAACCCTTCACTATATTCACAAATAATATTATATTCGCACATTAAGAGGTTATTGGTGGATTTGTCAACTCCGTCAGCTTACAGGTCAACTCCGTCAGACATAGAACCTGACGGAGTTGACGTCTGACGGAGTTGACGTAAGGGCATGTATTTTCCCGCCAAAACATGTATTGTACACTGCAGCTAGGTAGTTTTTCCTCAGTTGCTAGCTGTCCCAATAACCTCACTAAAATGCTTAAATTCAATCCACTATGGTTTAAAAAAAGTATCTTAACAGAAAGATGGTATTGACATGGTCCAGCTGTGACCATAGGAATATTGACATTGTTTGTCTAAAATATTAAAAAATGTAAACCTTTCCAGAGCATGTGTGGTAGTGCTGCATTCACCACAGACAGGGAGATGAAAAGGGGTCCTCAAGGATATAGCTGACCATGCTATTTCCTGATTTAAAGAGCTTTATGAAAAAATCTGACGGGGTTGACAGAAACTGAGGACACAACTTTAATAGGCAAATATTTATGGAAAATATTGTTTGATGTTCACTTCATGCATTGTTTTTTATATTTATACCCCTTATTTTTTATTTGATATATATGTTTTCACAATTGTAGAGCTTTTTTAAAGTTTTTTGGGATGGTTAATATTGTAACCTCTTGCTGAGGACAAGTGCAATAACATGGACCATCTAACCACAGACCATACATTTTAACAACTTTTCCCCAAAAAGATAAAAAAGTTTATTCTAAAAATCAGATAGGTATATACAATTCCTCTAGATTTAACTTTGTAAGTTTGTCATACATGATGAATTTCTTCATTTTTGCTATAAATTAGACTTTTCTTTGTGGGACATGTTTTGTCCCGACTCTCAAGAATCAATGACCTAATAACCTTGAAACCTCTAAAACATCTCTGACCAATGATATGTTGTCGAAGATTGACCTATTGGGTATGCGATAATTCTGATCGGAATGTATTACTTGACTCAGAATTTGACTTAAACTTGTAGCTAGAGCCTTTGATAAAATGTGATGATTTGCACATAAAAGAGATATCGGTCTCCTGTTACTTATATTTTGGAGATCCCCCTTCTTAGGCAACAGGGTAATAACAGCTCTTCTACAGCTTAACGGTAACAATCCTTTGTTCAAACTGTCATTAAGAACCAAAAAGAAATCTTCACCAATCACTGGCCATAACATTTTATAAAAATCAACAGGAATCCCGTCAATGCCAGGAGTCCATTTTCCATACTCATCATAGATGTGTATAATTCATTTTGTGACAAAGATTGTTCAAGCATAGTATTAGACTCATCATCAATCTTTGGAAGATCATTAAGAAAAGTAGAGTCTTCATTTTCTCTTTGAGACAATTCACATTTGTATAGGTTTGAGTAGAAAACAACAGCATGTTTGCGTGTTTCACTAGGCTCAGTAAGCTTGTTTCCTGTGTCATGAATGAATGATACGACTTTGGCCATTTTTGCTTTCTAAATTGAAAAATGTTTTAGATAGTCCATCCATTTGAGAGATACTTTGAAACCGTGAACAAATTAACGCCCCTTGAGCTTTCATACCCAATACGTCTGCAAGCAATTCTTTTTTTGGATTTACTGCTTTTAAAACAATCACCAACACCTGTAGAAGTTTTAAAAGTTTAAATAAAAAGTTTTATAATTTCATTTTCTAACTTCTTCATTGACTGGGCCATTTCTTTAGTAACATTAAGAGTGCACTCTTGTGTATTTGTGTATAATCTTATTACTCTTTTAATTTTTTTATAACTGTATTCACTGTGTCCAACTGATTGCACTGTATTCCTCCTTTTGATTCTAAACTGAACTCAAATGGCACTGAGAATTGGCTAAGAGACAAACATAAATTACTTAATTGGGGAACTTGAGAGATGAAACCAAGCTGATGACCTGGGTCTGTGGTGGTCCTTTACCATTGTTGCTCCTCCTTTTATGCTTCCGCTCCTCTGTGAGAGATACGAGACCGGATCGTCGCGCAGGTGTCGCTCATTAGTAATCACCAGCCTGCTCTCCACAATTCCATTCCTAGAGCTTCCGAACAAATGGGTTTTTGGGGTGCGGACTGATGGGGCAGTGAACCCGAGGTTACCCTGTAAGTCAGTCCTAGAGCTCCTCCAGTCCAATTTTAGGGAAAAAGCGGGTCCATCAGAGAAGTCCAGATTTCTTAGGTGCCGAAATAACACCACAGACACAGTTTTATCACCATGGGAAAATCTCAGAGTAAAACTGGGAGTTGGGAAAAAATATGATACACCGGTGTTTTGCCAGATGAGAAGTTTATCTATGTATCATCTTTTTACCCTTTTAATTTGTTACGTGGGTGAAAGGAGATGAACCCAAAACAGACAGAGTGCAACGAACAGGGGGTTTATTGGAACAAAACCCACAAGGGGGCAAAACACGACTAGGACAAGGAATGGATGGCAGACTAGACTAGACAATGACTGAACAATAAAGTGACAATTCTTCAAATAAGCGTACACAAAGACAAGACTCTACAATAAATACTCACGGGTAAGAAATGGCAAGGTATAGCAACATAGACAGATTCGACAACATTCAGCATAAATTAGGCAATGAACCGACACAAGACAGCAAACACAAGCGGATTAACCCTCTGGGGTCCAAGGTGTTTTTGGGGTCCTTGAGATGTTTTGACACTCTGACATTTGTGCTTTTTTCAGTTGCTTATAAACAAATTACTGGCAAAGGTGTTATTACACTCTATTTAGCACAAACAGGGCTACCATAATATCTTATCAACATGTATGTACATGTTTGTATTTTTGAGAGAATATTGTTTATGCGTGGTTATTGAAAAAACTAAAACTTAAAGTTTCTGAAATAAGGCCACAAAACACATACTAAATATGTGTCCACAAGACTTTTGACTAATGGATGTTGTCGCCTAGAGTTTTTTCTTCAAAATGATCTGAAAATCATCCTGCCTTATCATTCACATAAAACAATAGATTGGTTTAAATTTAAAAATGACACTTTTTGTTTGGAAAGGCAATATGCGCAGGGGTGTGACCTGCTGTGATTCACACCTGAGAAGAAAATGGGCCCGCATAATGAGCGCATAATGGGGCTGCATACTAATGACCCTTTCATTCAGGTGTGTCACTGAGCCACAAGAATGCAATGACAATATATATATATATATATATATATATATACACTCACCGGCCACTTTATTAGGTACACCTGTCCAACTGCTCGTTAACACTTAATTTATAAGCAGCCAATCACATGGCGGCAACTCAGTGCATTTAGGCATGTAGACATGGTCAAGACAATCTCCTGCAGTTCAAACCGAGCATCAGTATGGGGAAGAAAGTTGATTTGAGTGACTTTGAACGTGGCATGATTGTTGATGCCAGAAGGGCTGGTCTGAGTATTTCAGAAACTGCTAATCTACTGGGATTTTCACGCACAACCATCTCTAGGGTTTACAGAGAATGGTCCGAAAAAGAAAAAACATCCAGTGAGCGGCAGTTCTGTGGGCGGAAATGCCTTGTTGATGCCAGAGGTCAGAGGAGAATGGCCAGACTGGTTCGAGCTGATAGAAGGGCAACAGTGACTGAAATAACCACTCGTTACAACCGAGGTATGCAGCAAAGCATTTGTGAAGCCACAACACGCACAACCTTGAGGCGGATGGGCTACAACAGCAGAAGACTCCACCGGGTACCACTCATCTCCACTACAAATAGGAAAAAGAGGCTACAATTTGCAAGAGCTCACCAAAATTGAACAGTTGAAGACTGGAAAAATGTTGCCTGGTCTGATGAGTCTCGATTTCTGTTGAGACATTCAGATGTTAGAGTCAGAATTTGGCGTAAACAGAATGAGAACATGGAACCATCATGCCTTGTTACCACTGTGCAGGCTGGTGGTGGTGGTGTAATGGTGTGGGGGATGTTTTCCTGGCACACTTTAGGCCCCTTAGTGCCAATTGGGCATCGTTTAAATGTCACGGCCTACCTAAGCATTGTTTCTGACCATGTCCATCCCTTTATGGCCACCATGTACCCATCCTCTGATGGCTCTAGCATGGGGTACCTAATAAAGTGGCCGGTGAGTCACTCACCGGCCACTTTATTAGGTACCCCATGCTAGTAACGGGCTGGACCCGCTTTTGCCTTCAGAACTGCCTCAATTCTTCGTGGCATAGATTCAACAAGGTGCTGGAAGCATTCCTCAGGGAGTTTGGTCCATATTGACATGATGGCATCACACAGTTGCCGCAGATTTGTCGGCTGCACATCCATGATGCGAATCTCCCGTTCCACCACATCCCAAAGATGCTCTATTGGGTTGAGATCTGGTGACTGTGGAGGCCATTTTAGTACAGTGAACTCATTGTCATGTTAAAGAAACCAATTTGAAATGATTAGAGCTTTGTGACATGGTGGAAGTAGCCATCAGAGGATGGGTACATGGTGGCCATAAAGGGATGGACATGGTCAGAAACAATGCTCAGGTAGGCCGTGGCATTTAAACGATGCCCAATTGGCACTAAGGGGCCTAAAGTGTGCCAGGAAAACATCCCCCACACCATTACACCACCACCACCAGCCTGCACAGTGGTAACAAGGCATGATGGTTCCATGTTCTCATTCTGTTTACGCCAAATTCTGACTCTAACATCTGAATGTCTCAACAGAAATCGAGACTCATCAGACCAGGCAACATTTTTCCAGTCTTCAACTGTTCAATTTTGGTGAGCTCTTGCAAATTGTAGCCTCTTTTTCCTATTTGTAGTGGAGATGAGTGGTACCCGGTGGAGTCTTCTGCTGTTGTAGCCCATCCGCCTCAAGGTTGTGCGTGTTGTGGCTTCACAAATGCTTTGCTGCATACCTCGGTTGTAACGAGTGGTTATTTCAGTCACTGTTGCCCTTCTATCAGCTCGAACCAGTCTGGCCATTCTCCTCTGACCTCTGGCATCAACAAGGCATTTCCGCCTACAGAACTGCCGCTCACTGGATGTTTTTTCTTTTTCGGACCATTCTCTGTAAACCCTAGAGATGGTTGTGCGTGAAAATCCCAGTAGATTAGCAGTTTCTGAAATACTCAGACCAGCCCTTCTGGCACCAACAATCATGCCACGTTCAAAGTCACTCAAATCAACTTTCTTCCCCATACTGATGCTCGGTTTGAACTGCAGGAGATTGTCTTGACCATGTCTACATGCCTAAATGCACTGAGTTGCCGCCATGTGATTGGCTGCTTAGAAATTAAGTGTTAACGAGCAGTTGGACAGGTGTACCTAATAAAGTGGCCGGTGAGTGTATATATATGCCTATATAATACAAAATTGGTTTACAGTTCCAATTATTTATTTATTTTTCAAATTGTGCTTGCAAATTGTATAATATCAAATGTAAACATTTCTAGTAATTGTGCAGTTAATTCTCATACTGTTTTTACAGAAAGTTTGGGAATATATCCCAAATGTGTCACTAATAAAACACAATACAAATAATTTAAAGAGGAGGATTATATTGAGCTTTTAAGATTTACCTAAGATTTATTTATATGTAGCCTACATATATTTTTGCTATTTTAATAAAAAGGTTACAATTACAACAAAAAATAAAATTTTAACTATATTTCAAATGTAATCTTTCTTTGTATATACTAAATTATACATTTTATCATACATATTTCACAGTTGCGGATTAATTAGTTTGAATATAGCCTACAATCGAACAAACACTATAATAACATCTTAGCAAACAAGCTTATTTGATGTGGCAGTATTTTACAGTAAAAACGACATCTTGTCTTTCATATGTAACATATCGTTTTTATGATTAGGAGATATAAATGTTAATTTGCAGTTTAATACGTTGCTTATACAAAAATATTTTATTTCAACATATTTCAGTCGATTTTTACTCATCTCAGTATTGGAATATAGTTAGGTAAAAGCTGTTCATTCATTCACACACAAAAATGCGATTCATATTCAAACAGTCTTTTTGTTTACAGACACTATTCCATATCGCGATTAGAACAAAGCACTTGAAAGTAAAGAATGTACCTATTCCTCAGCTGGATCCGTTGCTCCTCCAAATGAAACTACCTGCACTTCTGAGGTAATTTTTTCCAGGATTATTATTAAGATAGTATTATTCCTCACAGCGTCGTAAATATGAGTCTGTTTCGGTGGGTTATCCAGCTGATGTGGGCGTGGATCGCCTCAGAGCGTTTGTGTTTGAATAGAGCGCGCGCTCCATGGGCGTGGTCAAATTAACTTTAATGAGCTGAGACGAGAACGACTATCATCTCTCTCTCTTCGTACAGATTACATCAAATGAGAAAATTTGTTTTTTTTTATATATAAATTGCTTCATTTAAAAGAAGACAATTCAGGCTTCATGCCTGTGTGCCTGTATACCTGTTTGACTGAGTATTTGCAGAGTTACAGTTCATTTTTCGGACGCGTTTCAGAATGGACTTCACTGACAGAGAGAACGCAGAACGCGCATCCTGTTTGTTTTTCTTTATTAGGCGAAAAGCACAACACTTTGTTTTTATTGTGAGGTTCCACAAAAAAAATACAAACTTAACAGGATCGAATGATGTACAACACTTATATGTAAGATCAAAATCAACAGAGTAATTTGAGTCTCTTTTGCACTGATAAGAAAAAAAGTGAGCTGGTATCGCCGGCGAGACCGCCGACCCCAGAGGGTTAAATACCAAGAAACTAACGAGGGAAACAGGTGACGCTAACAAGGCAATCATGACTAAACAAGGATAACAAGGGGGCGGGGTTACAAGACAAGACAACACAAGCACATGACCCAAACAACAGACCATGCGCTTGTACATAAAACATGGGTCTGTCATGATCCTGCCACAATACTAGAAGAATACAAGGACATGATGGCAGAATCATGACATAATTAATTGATTAATCATGACATAACTGTAATATACGGTATATCTCTTTTAAAACTGTTTTAATTCCCCTTGCTTTTATTTTGTGATTATTTTAATTCCTTTCTGTAAAGCATTTTGAATTGCCATAGAGTATGAAATGTGCATACAATGTAAAATAAACTTGCCTTGCCTTACTCTTAACACAATTGTTTAATGTGGACCTTGCCACAATCCCACCATTGTTGTAAGGAAGTATAAAACTGTTTTTGTTTATTAAAAATCCCCCCAAAATAAAAATTCCAATAAACTTTTTATCATTTAAAAGGTGTAACTCTGTGGTTCTCTCAGGAACAGGCAGGAGACTCAGTTTGATGGAAAAAACTTAAACTTTTAACAGGAACAGGCAGACAGGTAAGCAGGTTAGAGCAACTCACATTACACATCACGTAGATCGGACAAACACTGACTGAACTGAAATAACTTAAATGCAAACACAGATGATAATTAAGTGAACACAGGTGACACAGATGAACCGATAATGACTGTGATGAAGACACGTGACAACTGAAGACAGGCAGACAAGTCCAAAGAAATCAAACTAAATAGAACACAACTGTGACAGAATGCCCCTCCCAGCAAGGTGTGTACTCTCGCCGTGAGGACAAAGATGAAGGTGGGGGTTTGGGAGGAAGGAGAGAGGTGGGGGTTTGGGAGGAAGGAGAAAGGTGGGGGTTTGGGAGGAAGGAGAAGGGCAGGCGAAGGCCAGGAAACAGAGTGGGCGAAGGGCTGGAGAAGGCAGGCAGATTACAAGGAGAAGAAGAGGGGCTTGGCTAAGAGGTGATGGGTCCAGAGGGAAGGATCACGACCCATGGTGAAGCCGATGGAGGGAGGAGCCATGGAGGCTGAAGGAAAGGAGGTTTTAGGGCGATAACGGACAGAGGCGGATCCGATGGCGGAGAATGACAGGGAGGAGACTGAAGTTTGCCGGGCCATTGTGGAGCAGAGGGTTCAGAGGGGCACGGTGAAGCCGCTGGCTCGGGCGAATGAGGTGTAGACGGGGATACAGAAGGGCGCGGTGGAGACAGAGGGACTGAGGACTAAGGACTAAGGAGGAGCAGAAGGGAGTGAGGAGTCCAATGGAGTCGGGGGAACGAAGGGACGGTGCGTAGCCAGAGGAGTGCAGTCCAGAGGTGAGGGTAGGTCGACGAGCGACCTAGACGGATCCGGGGGGGACGAGGGTGCCTGGTGGAACAGGTGAACTGAAGGGCCACGGTGGAGATGAAGGAGGTAGGAGCCAAGGGTGAGCCAGTGGACTGATGGGACGATGAGGAATCCTGGACGCGGTGGTTAGAGTCGGATACAGGGTATCCACTGTCCATGATGGCCCACCATTCCACTGGTGTCTTGAGGGTGAGTGACAGGGCTGACAGGAGGCAGAGGAGATGAGGATGACGGCTGGATGATGAGAGGAGGCAGGAGAGGGAGGTTGGGTGCGAATTCAGGAACAGACTCAGGGACAGCCTCAGGAGTAGCTGTGGCCATCTCAGCTGAGGGCTCGGGCGGCGAGGCGGCGACCATCATTGCAGAGGGCTCAGGCGGCGAGGCGCGGCAATTTGGGGACAAGGCTCTGGAAGGGCGGCGGAAGCATCACCCCAAGCTGGAGCAAGCAAGGACACATTGCAACAAGCGTGTTGCTGTAGCCAATTTAACAATTGTATGGGATCTATTGGGGGAAACTTACACCCCTAGCGTCAGCTAAATCTGATACAACAAGCATGTTTTATAATCGCGGAACTATTGGGAAGCATGGGGAAGCATACACCCTACAGTACTAGCTCAGACAAGCGGCAGCAAAACTGATACAACTAGCATGTTTGTATAACCATAGGACTAGTATTAAAACTAGTGTAGTCTGGTCGGGGAAGCATACACCCTCTAGCTCTGAGTCAGATGCAGTGCGCAGCTAAGCTATGAAAACAGTGTGCTTCCTCATTCATGAACATGATTTCTGCTCCCGTCCTACGGATTCCATCGGCTGTGGAGGTGAAGATGACGACTCCCATGATTCGACACTCCTTCACAGGACCATCAAGCTACGATGTTGTTAGTGTTGAATACCAGACCTCTGCGGTGAATGTACTGTGTATTTTGCACAAGTATGTTACCGATATCTAGATAGCTGTAGCCACAAGCATGTAACTTTAACACAGCATGTTGCAATAATCGGATAGAATAAAGAACAAGCATTTTTCCAATGCAACCAGATAAGCATAAAACAACCCTTGGTTACTACAGCATGCGCAAAAATACCATAAGCCGAAGTAACAAGCATATATTCGATAACATTGCACTAGCAACCACCTTAAAGTACTGATAGCAATGTTGCTGAAATGACAGCATATTGCTGGTACCTGATAAGCTTAGCACATCATGTGACAATGACACCAGGTATAAGCCCAAAACACAGTCATGTTCCAAATAACGACTGGGCTAAATAACCTTAAAAGTAAAACAACCATGTTTCCAATATCAACTAACAGCTTTTAAAGCAAGCAGTTTTCAAGCCACTAGATAGCCTTTAGAACAAGCAGTGTTTCAATAACATATTTTGTTGTTGTTGTTGTTTTAAATGTACACAGCTTAAATATACAACCATGTTGCATTCCAGCCTATAAAAATGCAAGCCCTTAAAAAACAATGCATTAAAATGCAAGCACGGTATACAATACACTATAGCTTAAAGAACGCCGTGTTTCCAAGAACTAGATAAACCAAGCGTGTCCGATAACGCTGAAGTGACTCAACTGATTGTGACTGTTTACTATGTCTTTTTTAGAGCTGTGCCACAGCAGAAATTATTCTGTTTGCAGTTTGCACCATGAATTGTTAATTCCTATCACCGCAAGCTGCTTGAATCTAGTGCTAAAAGCACAGCGTGTGCAACGAGATCTGTTGCCAATGACAAAAGATAGTAATGCACATAGCCAATAAGATCGCATAAGCCTAGCAAGAGTATTTTAATGAAAACGACTAAGTTAGATAAGCCCAAGCCACAATTATAGCATTAGCAACAAGCATGTTGCCAATACCCTGATAGCTTTTAGCAATGATTCCGTTTGCAGCAATGATCTATTGGTCAATGTCGATAAAGCAATAATTGTTGGAGATTTTAACATACACGTAGATAACACAAATGATGCGTTAGCGGCTGTGTTTACAGATTTATTAAACTCCTTTGGGGTCAAGCAAAACGTTAGTGGTCCCACTCATCGTCAAAATCATACACTAGATTTAATTATATCATATGGAACCAATCCAACCGATATAGATATTATACCACAAAGTGATGATGTCACTGATCATTACATGGTAACTTGCATACTACGTACTGCTGAAATTTGTGGTAACGCTTCCTTTTACAGTCATGTTACCCATGTACTTACTATGTACTTATTATAGTAATTATAAAAACTGGGTAATAACTACTAACCCTGAACCTACCCCTAAACCTACCCCTAACCCATGTACTTACCTTATATTAGCTAGTACTTTCTAGGTAAGTACACTGTTAGTACACGTAAGTACTGTACTGTAAAAGGAAGCGTTACCACTTACCTGATCTATCTCAGCTGCTCAGTGAACCCAAACAAACAGATGAACTAGAGGAAATGACTAGCAGTTTGAGCACCATTTTCTCTAATACATTAGAAATTGTTGCACCAATTAGATTAAAAAAGGTTAGAGAGAAAACTAAAGCACCATGGTACAACAGTGCTACGCATGTTATCAAGAGAGAAACTCGTAACAGAGCATAAATGGAAACAAACTAATTTAGAGGTCTTTAGAATCGCGTGGAAAGACAGTATGTCACGTTATAAAAAGGCTCTAAAAGCAGCCAGGGCTGAGCATCTCCGCAAACTAATAGAAAATAACCAAAATAATCCAAGGTTTTTATTTAACACCGTGGCTAGACTAACAAATAAACAGACATCACCTGAGCAAAATATTCCGTTACAGTGTAGTAGTAATGATTTTATGAATTTCTTCACTGAGAAAATAGAAAGCATCAGAAACACAATTGTAAATGTACAATCTTTTATGGTGTCTTATGATTCAGCCTCAATTAATCGCCCCTCAAGAACAACTACACCGCTTTACAACTGTAGGACAGGAAGAGCTAAATAAACTTATCATTGCATCTAAAACAACAACATGTTTATTAGATCCAATACCCACTTAACTACCGAAAGAAGTGTTACCTGTAGTGGAAGAGCCTCTTCTCAATATTATTAACTCGTCTTTATTTTTAGGTCATGTTCCAAGAATATCAAGCTGGCAGTAATAAAACCTCTTATTAAGAAACCGCAATTAGATCCAAATAACCTAGCAAATTACAGACCCATTTCAAATCTTCCATTTATGTCTAAAATACTGGGAAAAGTTGTGTCCGCTCAATTGTGCTCTTTCTTGCAAGAAAATGATATCTATGAAAAATTTCAGTCAGGATTCAGACCGCATCATAGCACAGAAACTGCGCTAGTTAAAATTACAAATGATTTACTTTTAGCTTCTGACCAAGGCTGTATCTCAATACTAGTTCTACTCGATCTTAGCGCTGCGTTCGACACTATAGATCATAAAATACTCTTGGATCGACTACAAAACTACACTGGTGTTCAGGGACAGGCATTAGCTGGTTTAGATCGTACTTATCAGACCGTTACCATTTTGTCTGTTTAAATGGGGAAAAATCGAAGATAACATCAGTAGACTATGGAGTGCCGCATGGATCTGTGTTAGGCCCTCTGCTATTCTCAATATATATGCTGCCACTTGGTAATATTATAAGAAAACATGGAATTAATTTACACTGTTATGCTGATGACACTCAATATATTTCATCACGACCACATGAAAACACTAACTTATCTAAATTGACCGAGTGTCTTTGTCATGAATTGCGTGGAAGCAAAGGCGGTAGTCGGATCTAAATGCAGCAGTAGACTTTAATAATGCAGACTAAACTCAGAACAGACAAGACACTCGTGGTACGTAAATACATTCATTCAATAACTGACAAAGACAGGGCAGAAACACAGGGCTTAAATAATCAGAGACAAACGAGCAGACAGGATAACAAGGGGGCGTGGATAACAAGAAACACCTGGGATAACTAATGACAAGACACTGAACCACTAAACATGACAAGACACAAACCCACATCGTGACAGTCTTAAAGATATAAAATGCTGGATGATGTGTAATTTCCTGCTATTAATTTCAGATAAAACGGAGGTATTACTTATTGGTCCAAAAAACTACCCACAAAACCTCTTACAATACACCTTTAAATTAGAAGGATGACCTGTTACTTTATCCACTACAGTAAAAGACCTGGGTGTTATACTAGACCGCAACTTGTCTTTCGAAAATTATATTTCATATGTTACAATAACAGCCTTTTTCCACCTTAGAAACATTGCTAAGCTACGTAACATGCTATCTGTTTCTGATGCAGAAAAGTTAGTTCATGAATTCATGACCTCGAGACTAGATTACTGTAATGCTTTATTAGCTGGTTGTCCTGCATCCTCAATAAACAAGCTACAGTTAGTGCAAAATGCAGCCGCTAGAGTTCTTACTAGGTCAAGAAAATATGATCATATAACACCAATTTTATCACCTCTACACTGGTTACAAGTTCCGTATCAATTACAAAGTATTACTACTGACCTATAAAGCCCTAAATGGTCTAGCTCCTGTGTATTTAATGGACACTCTATCGCCCTACAATCCATCGCGTTCTTTAAGATCACTAAATTCGAGGCTTCTGGTCATTCCTAGGCTATCTAAGTCCACTAAAGGAGGGAGGGCGTTCTCACATTTAGCTCCTAAACGCTGGAATAGCCTTCCTGATATTGTTCGAGGCTCAGACTCGCTGTCCTAGTTTAAAACTAGATTAAAGACGCATCTCTTTAGCCAAGCATTCACATAATGATTACCTTTTATACTACTGTTGAATCAGATCGAATACATTAATATTATGAACAGCCGCTATGCTAATTATTTCCCATCTGCTTTTCTGCTGTTATCTCCGGACGCTAGTCCCGAGGTAAATAGCGTTCGTCAGTTCCAGTTTGTATCCAGCCTCTCACGGAGACTTCAGATGTCCCAACACCTGCGATGAGATGACTAAACGCCTGCGAAGAGACGATTTGACGCCTGTGAAGAGACGACTCAATGCCGGCGATATGTTATGCCCTAAATTAATACATGATTAACAAACTGTATTTTTTCTATGTAGCCACATTTCTGAAATGCACTTTCTGTTAAGCTGCTTTGAAACAATATGTATTGTGAAAAGCACTATACAAATAAATTTGAATTGAATTGAATTGAATGAGCATTAAAAGGGAACTTAGCTTCGTGAAGACTTTCAGAGATGAATGGAGAGTGAATCACATCGAGCCCTGTGTCAGTTTATAATCAATGCGGCGAATTTCATGTTCAAGTTCACGAATTTGAATTAATCTGAGATGAAATCCTTGTGGGGAACGAATTCCTCTTGCTAAATTTCCGATTGCACGAATCCTTGTGAGATGATGTGATTTGCCTGCCGAATTTCGCCATTTAATAAGCTGCTGAGAAAAGCAATAGCTGCTGATAATGTTGAAGGAGCTTATATATGTATACAGTGTTAGGCGTCGTATTCCTAAAACGTGGATAAGCTGAGAGTCAGCTGATGCGAGCTTGACTAATGTGACCTGCCAGAACTGACGCTACGCTTGATGCTTTTATCAATTGTGTGAGAGCTATTTGTAAGGCAATATGTGGCTCCAAGTGATTCCTGTCTAATTTATCATTTTCAGTACAGTTAAAATCTCCACCAAGGAACAATAAAATAACAATCCGTAGAGTCACTGTCATTATTTGAGACTAAACTTTCAGCCTCATTTTTATCTTTGTTTACTTGTTTAATGACCTTGCTCTGGTAGACTTTTTTTTTCCCTTTTAGTAGGGACTTTGAAGATTGACTCTGTTTCCATCTCCAATTCAACAACACCCTCACTGACCTGTTTATCAGTAGTTACAGTGATGTCACTGCTTAAATTAGCCGTCTCATAAACCATGAGATCAGGTAGAGAGAACAGACCTGCAGTAACCTCAGCCATAGTGGGTTTATTACCAGAACCTGACTCAACAGCAGCAGGGGCCACAACATCCTCTGTGACAAACACAGCTTCAGAATGTACAGTAGCATTTTCGTCCGTTTTTTTCAGGACAAGCACATATCAGATGGCCAATTTTGCCACAGCCAAAGCATTTCATTATGCTTTCAGACGTTGCATAAACTGTATAGTTAAAGTCCTCAACTTTAACATTAAAGGACAGGTTCAGCTTGTCAGCATTGTTTTTCATAATCATGTAGACTTGTCTCCGAAAAGACACTACGTGTGATTTACAGCTAAGAGCAATTTTCCTAATGGGAGACACTATCTTACGAAGGGAAGACAATTCTTTAGCAATACTTGCATCAGAAACAAAAAGATGAACATTTGGCAAAATAATCTTTCTGGAAGGGCTACTAAGAGGGAGTACATGTGTAAGCGCATCATGAATTACAACTGCCGTTTGAACAACCTCATTAGCTTTTTCGGTCGAGTTTAAAAATAAAACAATCGCATTGTTCATTTTAGATGCAGAAACAATAGCGTTGTAACCAACTGCATTGCCAACCGCTAAAGCACATTCATCTACACTGAATTTACACAAAATCTTAATCCCATGACGCCAAGTTAGACCATTACTACCCGTAACACCTGAAGCAGCCCTGCTTCCCGGGAAAATAGACGCCGGGAGCAGACTCCCACAACTTTCTCTAAAGAAAACTATTCCCCTACCTACACCAAATAACACACACAAAACATAAACGAACAAATGTATGTAATATGGAGTCTCCAAAGAAATACTTACATAGTTAACAAAGTTTCCTTGCATCATAACACTCCCAGAGGGGTTTGATTCCAAATGAGACAGGAGGGGCTGGATAATACATACAAGATGCATTGACAGAAATTATGACTTTGGATTTGGATTTGAATGCAGACTGAATGCTGAACTCTGTGTGTGACTCAAGCATGGTCAATTGCAAGATGATGTAACAAACAAATATAGAGAGATTATATCAACCCTATTAAAAGTTTCATAAGGTTTTAGTGTTACCTTGTGTTAGCAAATTTTTTTTTAAAGATCATTAGTTGACATGAAATATAGTTATTTTATATATCATTCATATATAATATGTATTACTTCCCTTCCTTTGAAAACAAATAACTGTGATTTATTGTTGCATCACTGCATCAATAGGAAGAGAATTACAATAATATAAATGGAGTTCCAAGTGCCAAACCAAAGGAAACACTAAATCACCATAAAAAACAACAACATTTTAGTGAAATCAACATCAATTTATGAAGTCAGCTTATGTGATGTTCTCTCAATTTTTTTTTGAGTTGTATTGACAATTGAACATTTAAGATGACTTTGGGGAATGAGTAAATGCAAACAAACAAAAATTACTGCAGAAGTGGACAATTTTTATTTTATTTATTTTTTTTTGCTTGACAAAATGGCACTCAAACTAATCAATGAATCTGAACTAAAAAGTGTTGGATTATCTTTCAAAATCACTGTTGGATTTTACAGTGCAGACAGCAACATAGTGTCGGCCCAGATCAGGCCCACATCTGGTGCACGTGGATTCCACACGGCCCAAATGTGGGCCGGATCTGGGCCGACACTATGTTGCTGTCTGGGTACATGCATAGCGTAACACCAATTATAACTACTTGTACTTATACAAAAAAAAATAAAAAATGAATTGGCTACATAATTAGTTACAGAAAACTACAAAGTCCAAAGCTAAATGGTTCCAGAATCATTACAGTAATACAGTTTCCCTATCTGAACTTTATTGTTATATAATAGCCCCGAGACTCACAATATCTGTAGTTGACCTTGAATTCCAGTGTTTTCCTCAGATATCAATCATGCAAAGCAGACCTAGAATGATAAATCAAATTACACAGGCAGTTATATGATAATCCAATTTGAAATTGGAGCTAACAATCTCTTTCTGAGACCATTTTGTGCTGATTAAAGAATGGCTTTGTGTTATTAGGCTAGTCAGTCCTCTGTGATTCAAAAGCAAAGTCTGTCTTTTCAAATGCATAATAGCATGCTAGCAGATTTAAGACCTTTTTACTACCCAAATCTGAGCTGCATTTACATTTGAGCACTTTGCTCTCACTATGCCATTTATTATTCTGCTTTAAACCAAGTTTGAGGTGTCATAAATGACTGATCCCTAGATGCGGGTTATGATGTGAACGATATCTTCATGAGAGAGGTGAAATGACCGTCGGGAGAAATCCAGCTTGTTTTGGACAGGTCTCTACACAATTGAGTCATCATATGCCAGGGTTGGGAGACTGAGAGACGCACAATTTAGTTTGTTCTCAAATCACAGTTTTTTTTTTTTTTTTGAGGAGCTATTCTTAATCTTAAAAGTTCACTTTAGGTTCCTTAGCTTCAAGACTGTGTTAGCCTGACAATCAATTTCTCAAAAGCATCTTCTTTTTTATATGCACATTAGCACTGAAAAGACATTCCTGACATAATGGCTGTTAAATGTCTGCTAATTAAAAACTTGACACATGAATGAACTAAAGTGCCATTGCATTATTTAACATTGTGAGCTATAAACTTAACACTTTACCATAAATTAACACTGAAAATGAGAGAAAAGTGAGATAGATGGTCAATAAATGCTAAAAATAGATCAATTAAAACAGAATGGAAGGCAAATAAACCCAGATTGGAAGGATAATTTATATATATATATATATATATGCATTCTGAAGATTTTCGGAAGCTTAAAATATTAATATGAAAACATTTTTATGTTTTGAACATGCTATTTAAAGGTCTCTGAAGAACTATTAGAATTAAACAATGCTGAGTCCATTATCAGTAATGAATATCGGACATAATATTGCAGGTGTTATCAGCCAAGCTTAGAGTTGTTTCACAGCCTGTGCTTGTTTTCAGTTTTGATTTGATTTGAATACAAAATGTTCAGCAGACAACATTCATAAGCAACAATGCACCTCTATGTGTTGCTGTTTGGCAGAGAAAATATTAAATTTAGAAAGAAACTCTTCCAGTACAAACTCTGCCACACAGCCAATGTGCCTGTCTCTTTAAAATCCCCCTATTATGCTATTTTAAAGTTCACTAATTTTCTCATAATATACATTACAGCATCAACTCTTCTCTCAAAGTGTCTGAAACAGTTCGATAATTGATTCAGTCTCTCTAAACCCCTCCTTTCCGAGAGCCTACTCTACTCTGATTGGTCAGATGGTCCATTCTGTTGTGATTGTTATACTCTGCTCTGATTGGTCAGATGGTCCATCCTGGGCTGCGTTCAGCCTCGACAAAACGTTGCACAACGTTTTTTAAACCGAAACGGTGATGCGTTGAACACACTGTTCTGATGATGCAAGAGTTGCAACTATGGCAGCTGAGAAGGCCATTCTTTGTGTTCTTTGTGAAGAATTTTCGGAGCCTGATGAAGTCGGTATAAATGTTTAATACTACAAAATATGCCCGATGTTACAGTTACTGCACTTGCCGCCCAGAACACAAGAGAACATCCCAATCGAGTGAAGGGATTGCTGATACTGTAATGGAAGCACACATCTTACCCAATTCAGACTTAAACACATCTATTGAGCCTCACATACTGACTTTATTCGTAGTTCATACTGTTTTAATACCCTGTATTTTCTTTCTCATTTTTAGGAAAAGCACTTAATTACCATTGTTTATTTCTATACCAAATGTCATACACTTGCAATGAAGCTAAAAATATAAACAACTACATCATTATGTTGATATCTTATATTTTTACAATAAAACTTACGACAAACATGTCTTCTAATATCCTCAGTTGTTGCGTATACCGAGCTGCATCGAACACATTTGTAAATTACTTTCCTTGAACCCATTGTGCGAGTTCACTTTAATACCGCGTGCTTTATATACATGTTGCTGCTGATTGGACTGCAGTTCTGACACACCCACCAAACAAGAGAAAATGTATCTCAAACCCTGTTGCACACCGGTGCACGCCGTTTCCAGGAAACATGACGTTCAACCCGGAAACCGTAGCAAAACATTGCGCACCGTTTTGAACTTGAACGTGCCCCTGTTGTGATTGGTCTACTTTGCTCTGATTGGTCAGATGGCCCAGTCTGTTGTGATTGGTCTACTCTGTTCTGATTGGTCAGATGGCTCAGTCTGTTGTGAACTGCAGTCCAATCAGCAGCAACATGTATATAAAGCACGCGGTATTAAAGTGAACTCGCACAATGGGTTCAAGCATGGAAAGCAAGGTCTCATTAGCACTGTTGTGATTGGTCAGATGGCTAAGTCTGGGGCACGTTCAAGTTCAAAACGGCGTGCACCGGTGTGCAACGGGGTTTGAGATACGTTTTCTCTTGTTTGGTGGGTGTGTCAGAACTGCAGTCCAATCAGCAGCAACATGTATATAAAGCACGCAGTATTAAAGTGAACTCGCACCATGGGTTCAAGGAAAGTAATTTACAAATGAGTTCGATGCAGCTCGGTATACGCAACAACTGAGGATATTAGAAGACAAGTTTGTCGTAAGAATAAAACAATAAAAGACCTGAAATATTTCAGTTAGTGTGCAATGAATCTAAAATATATGAAAGTTTAATTTTTATCATTACATTATGGAAAATAATGAACTTTATCACAATATGCTAATTTTTTGAGAAGGACCTGTACAATCACAGTAAACCTAGACAACGAGCTACAACCCAATTCTCCTCAAAACGAACTTTTTTATATAAGCTAAATTGATCTCTATGAGCAGGCGGCTGAGAGACAAGTCCGAAGAAGGGACCATCTGCAAAGTGCAATATAACTAAAAAAACGACTACAGCATCAACTCATTGTCAAAAATATAAAAATAGTCATTAACTTAATGTTGCAAACCACCCAATTCAGTTTACACATCAATGGTAAACCCACTGGTCATACTGCACTGCTTCTGGACATTTTATATTATAAAAAAAAAAAAAATTAATAACACTGTAACACACCAAGTTTGGTTCACACATCACTGCTCTAATGTTGGTTATACAACACTTAGTTTGGGAAGTAATTGCCCATAAAAAAAAATAAGTAGGCCTATTCTGTACACAAATTATATTGGTACTGTACGCAGCTAACATAATAGTTACAACCATAGCTTTTGCATTATATTTGCTTACTTTATTTTAATTGATGACATTACACTGTATAACAGTGTGAAGTTACTGAAATTTTTTTTCTAAAAAGGGTAAAGTTATTGGAACTGAATTTGGTGACAGTAGCCTACAGTGTATCACAGTGAAGCTATTGAATATGTTAAATAATATCAAATGTGCAGAAGGGTTTTGGGATTTGCCCTTTGCAGACGGTCCCTTATTCGGATTGTCTCTCAATCGTCCGGTTAAAGACAAATTTATATTATAAAGCTCGTTTTGAGGAGAATTGGGTTGTAGCTCGTTGTCTAGGTTAACTGTGATTGTAAATAGGTGTTGTCTGTGTTTTAAAGGGGTCATATAATGGTACATGCACTTTTTCAAGTTGATTGTACTGAAATGTGTGTTGGCAGTGCCTGTACACAACCATCATATAATGATAAAAATCCATCCAGTGTTTTTGTTTTAATCTCATTAAATGTTTTCCCCTGCCTCAAATCAAGCCATTCGACCGTGTGACGTCACACGGTCGGACGCCCCTCCCGCGATTGTTGATTGACAGGCGCCTTTCAACACAGACCCGCCCTTGCTCGTGAGAGCTGTCAATCATAGTCTGCGCGGACAGGCGCGGTCATTGTTGATATGCTGCTGGAGCACTGTCTATGAGCAGAATGGCGTCTAAGCGATTGTGGTGTTCTGTTCTTGGGTGCAATAAGGAACCCAGCAGTCATTTTGATGTTCCTAAATCCGAACCGCTGAAGACGCAGTGGCTGAGTTTTGTTTTCGAAGGGAATATTCCCCACGAGCAACGTCAATGCTCTCATGTTTGCGCGAATCATTTCTCAGCAGACTGCTTTATAAACGAGGATCAGTATAAAGCTGGTTTTGCTAAGCAGCTGCTCCTGAATAAAGGATCAGTACCAGATATTCGTGTTCCTGCTGAACCTCTAGAACAACTGAAGTGAGTGTAACGTTTTATTAAACTTTATATTAATATTTATATCTTTGCAAATCGCTTAACGATGAATGAGTCTAAGGTTTACACTCAGGGTACATTACTGCATGTTTTCTATGTACGACGTTCTCCATATAATTCATAATCCCACGTTTATAATGAACAATGCGTTATGGTTATTGTGTTACAAACGTGTACGCACTACGCACAGAACAGAGAGGCGGAGTGAGCAAAGCTCATGATCATTTAAAGTCATATGCACTGAAACGGCGTGCTGAAAACAGAGCTGTTTTTGACCAAGTAAAATAAGTGTTTTCTTACAATACTAATGAGAATTTTTAATTAAAGTATATTACAAACTTTTAATTTAGACCCTAAAGAAACATATTAGCTTGTACAAAAATGGCATTATATGACCCCTTTAACAACGTTTAGCTCAAGAATATTGATCCGGGAAGTTCGAATAGCCATATGTGTAGCCTATAGGCTGTATTGCCAACTTCACTGAATTCCTAGAGTAAAGCACTGACCGCATTTCTTTATATTTGAGTCCAAGTTCAAACACTATGAAACGCTCCATTAACGTACGGAGCTCTGAAACACTGCCAGCGGGACATTAAACAGGAAGTGTCTGTCCGAGCTGCTAACAGGTTTTGCGTGGGAACGCAAATATCTTTGCGAGGGAACGCAAAACTTTTGCGTGGGAACGCAAATAACTTTGCGAAGGAAAGCAAACATTTTGCGTGGGAACGCAAATATCTTTGCAGAACAAAAGTTTTGCGAGGGAACGCAAAATTTCTCGGGGGAACGCAAAAGTTTTGCGAGGGAACGCAAAAGATTTGAAAAAAAAATTCTCCCATCCTAAAAATGTTTCCACCACCACGTCCCTTTAGGGGCTCCGTATGATTATTACTGTCCTGTATAGTGTCTTTTGTATTGTATACCGTTTTTATGCATGCTTTATGATTGTAACTTTCTCAACCATTGTATTGTACAATTATAACTTCCTCAATCATAACAGAGCCAAACTAACCCCGCAAGTCCATCATAATTTCTTCATTCAACACAGAAGAAATTGATCGCAACTTCAACACCATCAACTTATTGAACCATCAAGACATTCTCCAGAGACTGCATCAAGTATTATACAATTAACTAACTAAACAGAGGTTTAGTGTAAGCTGCAGACTCCTTGTTAACAAGTTGCTTTGAACTAAGAAACCAATGGTTCTGTTTGAATCTACATAAAAACATGTTAGACAAACTATATTCCCTGAAATATTATCCCAAGTTCTTTAACTATTACATATTGGAAAATGTTGTAGATTTGTTGAGGGTTTGCAAGCTCAAAATGCATGAATAAATTATGCAGTTACTGTTGAGGATTATTGGTTTGCTGTATACTGGATTTATTTATTCTGTTGTTGTTGTTGTCACTGTTGGTTATTTGTTATGTTGTGATGTTAAGATCTTATCTTTTTACTTAATGAAGTTTGTTGGTTGCCACAGTTATTGAAGTTTATGTGCTGAGGTCCAAATGCATCTATATAAAACTACATAACTGCACAATATCTTTGCCTTTGAAGAAGAGAATATTTTGCAAAACAAAGACTGCTGAGTTAGCTTTATTTACTGGGCGGCAGTGGCTCAGTGGTTCATGTAGGTTGTCTACAAACTAGAAGGTTGGTGGTTCAATACCCGGTTCCACCTGACCAAGTGTCGAGGTGTCCATGAGCAAGACACCAAACCCCAGCTGCTCCCGACAAGCTGGATGGCGCCTTGCATGGCTGACACCGCCGTCGGTGTATGAATGGGTGAATGTGAGGCAAAATGTAAAGCGCTTTGGTGCCCATTGGGTCTGTGAAAGCGCTATATAAATGCAGTCCATTTACTATTCATATTAAATTCTGTTCAGGAATTAAATTACGGCAAATCAAATTTTCTTGTGTTGCTAATTGATAATTTGCTGAAAAAAAGACATCTTAAAGGGGTGGTATAATGCCCTTTTCACAAGATGTAAAGTAAGTCTCTGATGAGTGTGTATATGAGGTTTTAGCTACGGGAACACTTTGTCAATGCCGTGCGCGCCAAGCATCCACTCTATGAGTCCCAACGCGGGGAACATTGAAAGTGGGAAATTCAGGCGGCCAGCAAGCGGGCCGACACATGTATAAACATAAGCACCCATGGGGAATGCAGAACGGCGTCGCCGGGCTGCATGTTACATGCATATTAACCCATATTAGTGCAGCTCAACCAGGAGAGCTAACGTTGAGGTAGCCTGCGCACCAGTCATCCTCTGAAATTTTTTCAGGGAGGCGGTTCTGCCCTTCTGGAAAGATGCGGCTAGGTGTCGAACACGGCGCGCGCGCTCTGTCGACAGCTTAGGCTTCATAGCCACGGTCATACTCATAGCCATAGTCCAGTTCCATCCCTAAAAAGGAGATTGACTGGCTGGGCCGTAATGAGCTCTTGGTCCAGTTGACCGTGAGACCCAATCTTTCCAAGTGACTGAGTAGCATAGTTCTGTGAGATACGAGCTCTATCTCTGACTGTGCTAGAATCAGCCAATCGTCCAAGTAGTTCAGGATTCGCACACCATGACATCTGAGGGGGGCGAGTGCCGCGCCCATGCACTTCGTAAATGTACGGGGTGCCAGGGACAGGGCGAACGGGAGGACGGTGTACTGATATACCTGGCCGTCGAAGGCGAATCTCAAGAATGGCCTGTGACGGGGTATAATCTGCATCTGAAAATACGCGTCTTTCAGATCGAGAGATATAAACAAGTCCCTCGGGCGAATTTGCGCGAAAATCTGCCTGGTTGTAATCATTTTGAACGGTCTCCTCATGAGAGCTTTGTTCAAAAATCTCAGATCTAATATAGGCCTCAGGCCTCCGTCCTTCTTCGGTACGTTAAAATAACGGCTGTAAAAGCCTGACTCGCTCAGAGAAGGCGGCACCGGTTCTATAGCTCCTTTGCACAGCAGTTTGGCTATTTCTACGCGGAGTAGATATAGCCAAACTTAGCTACTTTCGCGTTCACTGTCGACTCGGTCCGAGCGTGAAAACACGGGGGACGGCGAGCAAACTGTAGTGCATAGCCCTGTCTTATTGTGCTTAGCACCCACTCTGAAACCCCTGGAATGGCTTCCCATGCTTGTGCATGTGTGGCCAGGGGGAGAATGGCCTCCGGGTTCCGGTCGCCGCACACAGTGGGCTTTGGGAACTGAAACGGAGATGTGGGCGCGGCGCGCGCGCCCTCGGTGCTTGAACAAAGCGGCTCCCTGACAGCCGCTTTGGGCTGGTTCGCACGCAACGACTCTATTACATTGAATGGGGAGCGTTTTACAATGGCTTTCTGAAGCGCGAGTGGAGCTTGAAGCGGAGTGACTGATAGTAAGTGCGAGCGCTCGTGAGCGAGCTCGTAGCATACATTCGCAGTCTGACCAGTATGAGTGCTCGAATACGGCGGCTCGCTGACAGCGATGGCACGCTGTTTCACATGTGACGTCCCGGTTACCGGGGAACGTTATCTGAGAGCCTTAAAGCGAGTGAGCGGCGCCGGAGGCGAGGCATTTATTAGCAAGTGTGAGGGCGCTGGGGCGGGCACGTGACTGACAATCGCAGCCTGACTCATATGGGTGTCTATATGCGGCGGCTCGCTGACAGCAACAGCTGGCTGTTTTAAATTAGGCGACCCGGTTACTGTGAACGGGGAGCGTATCATGAACATTCTGTGAAGCGCGAGCAGCGCCGGAGACAGTGTGTCTGTTAGTAAGAGTGAGCGCTTGTGAGCGGGCACGTGGCTTACACTCATAACCTGACTTATTCGAGGTTGAAATGGCCGTGTGACAGAGCGGGCATGAGATGGATGTTTACATCTAACACTCGAGTGGCATTTGCCAGCTTTATGAGAGTGGGCTCTGTGGGCCTGAGGGACACATGAGTTAGAGTGCTTGTGTGTAGGGGTGAACACTGGGACGTGGGCACATTTTCTACACTTAAAACACCAGCGGCGTGAGCCGGATAAACAGAAAATACCCTCTTTCTGTGGGTCGCCGTAAAAACGGCGGTTGTGTGCAGGTGAGAGGGCATTATAGCCGGCTCGTTGGCTGCTAAATAATCTCTTGCAGTAGCCCTCTGTGGGGGGACTGACAAAGCGTGGCGTTTCGACGGTGGTCCAGCTGCAGCGGGACTTAACTGTCTTTTCTCCCTTGGTGTTAGGAGGGCTTCGCTTGCTCGGGCTTCAACACAATCCTCGGCCGGGGTCCCCGCGGGGGAGGAAGGCCTGTGGCGGCTGTCCGAGCGCGATCTAGGGCGGCCGCCCTGTCGTTGCTGCGAAGCGGCAGGCTTGGCTGGACGCTGAGTAGAGCTTCTAGCAGGCGGCTTGTCACGTGAGCGGCCAGTGGCTGAGCTAGAGCGTCGTGGCAGAAATAAATTCATGGCCTGCGAGGTCTTCTGTACTTCGGAGAAGCGATCCACGATGCCCTTGACCGCTGGGCCGAAGAGACCGGTGGGGGAGAGCGGCGAGTTGAGGAACGTGGCACCCTCAGACTCCATGTCTGCGAGCGTCAACCAGAGGTGCCTCTCTGTGACGGTTAGCGCAGCCATGGATCTGCCGATGGCCTGTGCTGCGGTCTTTGTGGCGCAGAGGAAAAGGTCCGTCGTGCTCCTTAAATCAGCGATCGCAGCTGGATCCGAACCCTTCTCGTCCCATTCGCGGAGGAGGTCGGCTTGCAGGATCTGCAGTACGGCCATAGAGTGCAGGGCGGAATTTGCCTATCCGGCGGCGGAGAATGCGCGGCCGACGAGAGCTGACGTGGTCCTGCAGGCTTTTGAGGGGAGCGCAGACTTTGACTGCATCCTGAGGAGGGCGGGCAAAGGTGCGCTGCTACCGCTTCTTCCACTTGGGGAATGGAGACATACCCCTTCTCGGCGGCGCCGTCCACGTGGGAGAGCGTCGCGGAGACACTGGTGTGGAGCTTCGCGGAGAAAGGTGCATTCCACGATTTAGAGAGTTTGGCGCGGAGCTCCGGCAGAAAAGGAGCAGGCCTTGATGCCGGTGGCTGATGGCGGCGCTGAAGAAAACAGCCCTCCAGGCGGTTGAACGCTGGCTCCTTGGGCGGTGACCACTCGAGGCCGAGGCGGTCGACGGCCTTTACCAGGAGACGCATCAGCTCGGCGTCCACACCAGAACGTGTCCGTCCGGACTCCTGGATGGAAGTAAGAGGAGGAATGGAGAGAACCAGGCCCTTCCTCGCTGTCCGAAAGAGACACTCGATGGAGCTGGTCCGGCGAGTGTTTGTCCTTCGCGTCGGGCTCATGGCATCCTCTGAGCACGGCGCTTCTTCTTGCGCGGTGAAATCGAGGGCGGAGTGACAGCTTCAGCGCTGAAGAGCTCCAGACGAGCCCGCAGGGTCGACATAGACAGCTCTTCGCAGTGGATGCAGCCTCCCAACGAAAGTGCGAGGGCTGCGTGGTCCTGGCCCAGGCAGATAGCGCAGATCACATGGCGGTCTACACCGCTGAGCGGGGCTCGGCACGAGCCACAGGATGTGTGAGGCATTCTTACAAGAACGCCCGCGCTCTTTTAGAAAAAGTGTGTCGCAGCGGAGAGCACACACAGACACAGAAAAACAGTCACAAAGAGCAGAAAAGGATATTTGTCGCCGGATAGCGTTGCTGGCACGGAAGGCTGAAGGCGGCGAGAAGTCGACCGGCTTCCTCAGGCGCTTTCCTCTGCTAGCAGTCGCTGGTTTCGACGGCGGCGGCTTCTCTCGGATCCAGCGGAATGAAGAGCTTCGCTGAAGAGATGAAAATCAGGGAAGCAGCCTCTGAGCCCCGCTTTTATACGCTAAGCCAAACCCCCTTGCGCGGGCTGTGACGCGTAGTTGGCGCGAAGCGCCACCATTGGGCGTGACGTCACGCCAAGCTCACTGGTAGGCTGCTGCAGTTGCTGCAAGGCAGCCAATGAGCACGCTAGACAGCCTGCTCTAGGTCTGCAGCTGCTGCACTGCGTTGACAATATATACAAAATTAAGGATAATTTTGGCTTCAATATCTTGAGCAAAGATGAACTTTACCCGTAGCGTAAGCTAAACTTACGCAATGCGAGAGAACCTCTCGTAAGAGAACCAGATATTGACATACACTTCAGAAAAATGCCCAAAAAAACTTTTATTTCTTTACTGTCATACATTAAATCAGAGTAAACTTTTTCTGTTTTAGATCAATAAATATTAACATATTTTTTGCATTTGTTAAATGTCAGAATCGAGCGAGGGATTTATGTATTTTTTTATCACTTTCAATGTAAGTCAGAAGTAAACATACACTAAGTTCATTGTGTCTTTAAACAAAAAGAAAACTCCAGATGATTTCATTCTGAGCTTAAGAAGCTTCTGATAGGTTAATTGATTCCATTTGAGTTAATTGGTGGCACACCTGTGGATGCATATAAAGGCACACCTCAAACACAGAGCCTCTTTCTTTGACATCATGGGAAAATCAAGAGAAATCAACCAAGACATCAGGAAAAGAATTGTGGACCTCCACAAGTGTGGCTCATCCTTAGGTGCAATTTCCAGATGCCTGAAGGTCCCACGTTCAACTGTTCAGACAATAATACACAAGTATAAAAAACATGGGAATGTACAACCATCATACCGCTCAGGAAGGAGACCCAGAGAGGAACGCTTTTTGGTGCGAAATGTGCGAATTAATCCCAGGACAACAGCAAAAGACCCTGTGAAGATGCTAGCTGAAACTGGTAAGACAGTGTCATTATCCACAGTAAAACGAGTCCTGTACCACCATGAGCTAAAAGGTTACTCTGGGAGAAGAAAGCCATTACTTCAAGACCACCATAAAAAAGCCAGACTACTGTTTGCAACTGCACATGGGGACAGAAATCGGGGACAGAAATCTTAATTTCTGGAGACATGTCCTGTGGTCTGATGAAACAAAAATTGAACTGTTTGGCCATAATGATAAACGGTATATTTGGAGGAAAAATGGCGAAGCTTTGAAGCCTCAGAACACCATCCCAACTGTGAAGTATAGGGGTGGTAGTATAATATTGTGGGGCTGCTTTGCTGCAGAAGGGACTGGTGCACTTCACAAAATAGATGGCATCATGAGAAAAGAAAAATTTGTGGATATATTGAAGCAACATCTGAAGACATCAGCCAGGAAGTTAAAGCTTGGGCACAAATGGGTCTTCCAAATGGACAATGACCCCAAGCATACCTCCAAATTAGTTACAAAGTGGCTTAAGGTGGCTTACAAAAGTCAAGGTATTGGAGTGACCATCACAAAGCCCTGATCTCAATCCCATAGAAAATGTGTGGGCGGCACTGAAAAGGCAAGTGCGAGCAAGAAGGCCTACAAACCTGAACCAGTTACACCAGTTCTGTCAAGAGGAGTGGGCCAAAATTCCAGCAAACTATTGTAGAAAGCTTGTGGAAGGATACCCAAAACGATTGGCCCAAGTGAAACAGTTTCGGGGCAATTCTACCAAATACTAAGGAAGTGTATGTATACTTCTGACTTTGATGAAAGTGATAAAAAAAAAAAACATGTCTCGATTCTGACATTTAACAAAAGCAAAAAAATATGTTAATATTTATTTATCTAAAAAGAAATAAAAGTTTTGTGTTTTTTTTCTGAAGTTTATGTAAATATCTGGTTTCAACTGTATGTGTAGTTATCTTCTAGTCATTGATTAGCATATTCTATATTATAGAGATAATCTATAAATCGCGTTCGCGGGGTTTATGCAAATTTTAGGGTTAGTGATGTCACTAACCCAGGAGGAATGTCCTGTAGTCTCTACCAGCCGTTCGTTGTAATCCTTAAAAAGCAATTTCTTTAAAAGAAAATATCTCCCTTTGCTTTGAACTTTGAGCGTTGTAACTTTGCAGATGCTGTTTATGCTCAAACAGCAACATTACAGACTAAAGTTAGAAAGGTAAAATCATAATCAACCACCCCTTTAAGTGACCCTATCAAGAATAGGCTGTATTTGCGAGACAATTTGCTTTTAGTTGGTGATTAAATTCGAGGGTGTTTTGCTGGGGACCATTTTAAGAATGTTATTGAAAAAATAGAAGAAAATCTTAAAGCACCACCTTTTTCTTTTTTTTTTTTCTTTTTTTTTACGGGGTTGCTTTTTACCATGCACAGTAAAAGGGAAGATTGTTCCCATGGGTATTGTGTTTTCACGGAAAGCCAAATGATTCTGGTTTTACCAATATTTCATTATAAAAATAGGGTTTATTATAACAAGTTGTGCGGTTCCTTTTCTCTAAATGCAGAGGTGATGGACATCTTGAGGATGCCATTATTGTTTCTAACTGCAGAACAGCCTACCACAGCAACTTAAGGTAAGAAAAAACACTCAGCAGAGTAGATAGAATGACACAATGCACATCTAAATATAATGTCTCTCTAATGGGATTTGCATTCTGCCAGATGGAAAGATCTCTAGGTCTCAATAGACTCAAGGACATTATAAGGTTGTCTATTTCCATATGTCTTCCTGGTTTGATATTGACATTTTAGATGTATCCGAATCATGCCCTTGCGGGAACGGCTTCATTACAGCTCTTTGAGGTGTCGTAATCAGCACGGGCGTCCCTTGAATGTACTGCTCAATAATTCAAAGCCAAAGTATGTTCCTTTCATAAGTCCTGTCATTTGCAATCACATATCGCAGGTGTCCTTTAGCTTCCCAGCTGGGAATAAAGTAATAGTTTGCCCAAAAATATCTTCTGGTGTCATATACTCATTCTGATGTTGATTCTATGGAAGCTAGTTTCCGCCACGAAATGAAAAAGGTAATTGCAACTTTTTATCTTGCAATTCTGACTTTCAGAATTGTGTGATATGAAGGCACAATTGCAAGTTATTAAGTCAGAATTGCGTGATATATAGTTGCAATTGTGTGTTATAAAGTCAGAATTGAGAGATATAAACTTGCAATTGCGAAAAACAACAACACTTTTTGCAACATTGCATCTTTATAACACATAATTGGGATATATAAAGACAGAATACACCTGCAATTCTGAGAAAAAAGTCAGAATTGTGAGTTTTATTTCTTGCAATTATGTTTATATCTCGCAATTCTGACGTTATAACACGTAATTGTGAGTTTATATCTCGCAATTCTGGCGGTTGTCTATTTCCGTATGTCTTTCGAGCTTCAAAAAGGGCTCAAAAGCACAGTGAAATAATCCTAAAAGTAGCCTATGCAATGTTTGGACTATACAAGTTCGAAGCCATAAAACATATTGTGTAAGCAATAGACTGAGAAGTAAGTAAATAATGATTTTAATTATTCCTTTATGCAAAGCAAACCAGAAGCCTGTCATTAGTCAGTCAAGCATCCTCTGTATCCAAGGCCATATTGATTTTATGCATATTTACTACCAAAAGTTGATGCAAAAACCCAACGAGCATTAATAAAGTGTTGAGCCCAAGGCTACAACATCCATAACCTGGAATAATTGTGTAATTTGTGTTGATATATTTTACACATTCGGCTAGGATACTGAGATCGACAAATCAAATGTTGCTGGCTGTTCCACAATCCAGAAACAAGTTAAAGAGTGATCAAGCTTTCTCTGTAGTAGCTCCTAAATTGTGGGACATACTTCCCATTTATATTCGGCAGGCTCCATCTATCAAGGTTTTTAGGCCTCAGCTGAAAACACATTCTTTTAAATTAGCTTTTGAAGTAAGGGAATAGCCTGACGTGGTCTGTATCGCTTTTACTCGCACTATGTAACTTCGGGTTTCGGGTAGTAACCCGAGCACAAAAAGAACTACAAAGCTCGCCTGCTTTACGGCATACGTCACTTCCCCCACCACTTCCTCAAATTGTCTATGGCCATTGCAGACATCCCAAGTCTATAGCGTCTCCCTGATGCCCGCAAATTAGTTCAAATCTGCCGGAATCTAGAGCGCGCATGCGAGACAGAACATACTGCGCGCATAACATACATAGCGCGAGCACGGCAGAGAGGGAGAGAGCGAGAGACCTTGCGAGTGTGCCTTACGAAAGCTAGTCAATCTTTTTTTGGAAATAGGCTCATTTTACAACTCCACCAGAGTTAAACTGTTGAGTTTTACCGTTTTTGAATCCATTCAGTCGATCTCCGGTTCTGGTGGTACCACTTTTAGCATAGCTTAGCATACATCATTGAAGTGGACAAGACCATTAGCATTTCTAAAAAAAATGACCAAAGAGTTTCGATATTTTTCCTATTTAAAACTTGACTCTTCTGTAGTTACATCGTGCACTAAGACCGACGGAAAATGTAAAGTTGCGATTTTCTAGGCTGACATGGCTAGGAACTATACTCTCATTCCTGCGTAATAATCAAGAAACTTTACTGCCGTACCATGAGAGCAGCAGGAGTAATGATATGACGCAGCGCCTGAAAATAGTTCCGTTGTGTTGACGGAAGGTAGCCTATTTTCAGGCGATGCGTCATATCATTACTCAACAGTTTAACTCTGGGGGAGTTGTAAAATGAGCCTATTTCCAAAAAAAGTGGAGTATCCCTTTAAGCATTGCAAACATTTCTTTCTAAAGTGATCTCATTGGGCAGTTTCTATTTTGGTGCATTAGAAAGTTGTGTGTGTGTGTGTGTATGTATGTGTGTGAGAGAGTGTCTGTAGGCTTGGCAAATGTTACTCTTTTTTAATTAAATTGTGAAGCAGTTTGGGCAAAAAAGTTGTTTCTAAATGTGCTATATAAATAAATCAAAGTTGAAGTTGAAAGTTAAAAATGGTAGAAATAAAATCCATCAAGATTATGGTTTCTTTTCTTCATCACATCAACTAGCACTTTTGGAGAGTTGCTGGGATGGTCATTCTCAATTCCAAATAAAAAGGCAGTGAATTCTCAAAACGGTAGGGCAAAGTAAATTAAGCAGTGATTTATAGACATTGGCAATATTTTTCCATTTTAATCCTGCCACCATGATATATGAATGCGGGTGTATTCATGTTGAGTGTTTCCTCAGGGACACGTGTGAATAAACGGGATGATTTATATATTCAGATCAGGGCGAATGCATCTGGCTCTATCTGTTCGTTCGCGTTAGATAATAAAGTGGTTTTCTTTAATGACAGTAAAAGCATTTTGGTGTCTAAGTACATTTTGACAGGCACCTTTTGCTCGATTGCTCACATAAAAAGCTGTGTAGAAATAACATGCTGTCTCAAATAAATTATTTCACACAAAGCACTGTCCTGCAATGACTTGCCTATTAGCTTGCTATTGCTGGACCATTGCATTGTCTTTTTCATGCTGTGAAGCTGGGTGTAATGACTGTGATTGTCCCAACCATGGACGCCTATTATACCTGGAACTAACGGTTCAAATTTCAATTCATTTTAAAGGTAATTGCTTGCATCCCGCATTCAACTTTAAAAGTATGCCACATGGAAACCCTGACCCTTTGGTCCTAGTTGTTTTGTAACCATTAGAACTAGACGAAAATTGGACTTTTACTCCCAACATCATAAACAACAAAAATGATCTTCTGTGCTCTCTATAATACCAGTGCAAAAAGAAAGCATGACTGCTCGACTGGTAAATTGAGCACTTCTCAAAGTTTCATGTACCACAGACTTCATCTTGACAATGGCTTTCATTTCAAAGGCTTAATCAAAGCGAAACAGGTTTCTAAATTATAGAAGGCTGCACATGCTATGAAGTGTCGACTCACTGTGAATTCAACAGTCATTGCCCCAGTTAGAGAGTTCAATAACCCTGTACTCTCAGTGTAGGTGGTAATGTTAAAGTGGGCACACAATATATTCCACACAGGGTCTTTGGAGTGTTGGTTTATAATAACTTGACCTGCCCTTCCCTCCCTGGCAAACTAACCAAAGTATCTTCTTATCAGTGGGTGGCACATGATGTAAAACTTATGCAACTGAATGAGAAGCAAAGAACAAGTTATTGGAACTCCTACAGCCAAAAATAGTTCGCTTTGTTTCCATCGCATCCTGAGGCTGTGAAATAACACACTTCTAAAAATAAAACCTTTTTTTTTCTGTTTAATCCTACTTTCCATTTACCCAAATAAAAGCCAGGCAACCCTCACAGTAGGAGGCTAGAATGAATCATAATCTTATGAAGAAATCCATGTCTAAATACCTGTGGAAAATATCCTGTTGGTTTAATATTCCCTTTAAATTCACCTAGCAAGTGGCACTGGCATTTTCAAGAACAACTAAAAGAACTAATTGCTGTGCAAATACGTGAGTGAAATTTGCCAATGCAAAACTCATCACCATGATTATACTACAGTTCTAAAGGTGGTTGCCAGGGTGTCGCTTTTCGCTGTGTTTTCTGTGAGGTATTTAGCACATTATGTTTGGAGTTGTGGGTGGTTGTTTGGGTGTTGCTAGGTGGTTGTCACCCCACCTGTGAATTCTAGTGAACACTCAAGATTGAAACGAATTGTTATTCACACTATAATAATGGAATTGAAGCTTCCCCCTGTTTTTGTGACTCATCCTGTCTGAATCTTTGCCAAAGGCTGATGGGTGCTATTACTCAGCTGTGAATTCACCAGTATACACCCGCACTGCTAATGAACTGCTAATTAACTCCCCCAATTAGCTCAACCCCCAGTTCAACAGCCTGATTTATACAGTAGTTGCTCAGGTAGTAACCAGTGATACTGGAGTTCTCTAATGTTCTCTGTCAGTTTAAAATACCATGGGCAGCCTGAAGCAATGTCACTGCTCAGTGACATTTGACACAGTGAAGGCAGTGATGGGCAAAGACATTATGACCCCAATGTTAGTGCACTACTCTCAAAAAGCCCTTTCACTTGTCAAAATATTCAGACGGCAAAATGGTGCCACTCTTCCTCGGATGACTCATGCTCTTGTCACCAAGGTTACAATTTTCATACTGCCTTTAAAATATTCAAACCATGGGCCACATCACATTTATAAGGAAACATCACTCTAGATACCTTTAACCACCTAAACATCACTCTGGAGTCATATTCAAGATGCTTCAGAGACTATTCTGTCATTGAATTCAATTTTGGTTATTATTTACTTAACCATACATTGGTTAAAATCAGTATAATTTTCTGTTTTCCTTGGAACACAAAATAGTTATTTCATAGAATCTGTGGATACTGTTATGTTTATAATTTTATGTTATTTTAAATATGATATAGTTTCATTTGTAATGTAATTATACTACTAGGCAATGGCACAACCTGTCGAAATCAACCTGAATTCACCCCCATGTTTAAATATTTGAACTATTATATATGATATATAGTTATATATAATAGTAATAATATGGTAATAACATAGTTATATCGCTAATATTTACAATAAGGTTTCATTTGTTATCATTAGTTAACATGAACTAAGAATGAACAATACTACTACTGTACTACTAATTCTACTGCATTTAATGTTCTTATTTTCTTAAATGCAGTAATGAACAATCCTTCTTCAGCATTTACTGTTTTTTTATTTAATTTACTAATACATTATTAAAACCAAAGGTTGTTTTTATTAACATTAGTTAATGCACCATGAACTAACATGAACATACAATGGACATCTCTATTATTATTAACTAACATTAACAAAGATTAAACAAATATAGCAACACATGTATTGCTCATTGTTAGTTCATGTTAGTTAATACATTAACTAATGTTAACTAATGAACCGTATTGTAAAGTGTTGCCAATATTTGTATTAACTAACATTAACAGAGGCCAATAAAACCTGTATAAATATATTGCTCATTGTTAGTTTATCTAAGTTTATGCATTAACTATTGTTAACAAATGAGACCTTATTGTAAAGTGTTACCGTTATTTATAATTATACAAGTATATTTATAAAATAGCCTGCCCTTTCCTTGTTTTGCATCTTTCAAACATGCATCATATCCTCCGAAATGAGGTGAGAATGTCAGCACGGCGGCATTTTGGTAATGCATAAATACAGGTTGAGGTTTCCCTCAGATTCAGATTCATTTTATTTAAATAGGGACAATGCACAAGTTAACATTAACCTTGTTTAAAAACAAAGAGAGATGCATTGTGCCAGGTTGTAGCACAAATGCTATTTTCCGCCCGTAATCCCTTGGCAAAGTAGAATACAAAACATTAAAATATACTATTTTACAACCATAAAATTAATTTACAATTAAAACTATCATATGCATCAATTTTTCCCCTTTCCTAAAACCAACCCCACCCCACCCCACCCCACACCGACAAAACTAAACAATCAAGATCCCTACCTCTCCCAGTACAAAACACACACACATCTCATAAATGTGTACAGTTTTGTTGTGACTATAACCATGCTTTTGTCAAACTCGAGAAGGTTTGAGGATTTGTACATGTAATGTGTGTGGGGAGAGTATTCCACTGAGTTATAGCCACAAAAGTAAAGGCTGATTTGCCAAATGAGGTTTTGCGATTTGGAATATTGCATTCTCCTCTAGTGGCCGACCAAGTAGCTCTTTTTTTTTTTTCGGAGTTGAGCACAATACATTTTTTTAGAGGAGGAGCGACAGCATTATGAATGATTTTAAAAAGTAAACAAACATTCGAATGCATTATCAAATTTCCTAAATTTAAAATATTATACTTAGTCATTATTTTGCAGTGGTGATATTGACGAGTCCCTTTTGAGACTATACTGTACTGTGTGGGTGTGTGTGAGAGAGAGAGAGAGAGAGAGAGAGAGAGAGAGAGAGAGAGAGAGAGAGAGAGAGAGAGAGAGAGAGAGAGAGAGAGAGAGAGATTTTGAAGATACAGTATATATTCCTGTCAGTTTAACTATCAATTTGCATCCTTTATTGAGGGTTTAAAACAAATCAAAACATCCACTCATCTTAAATGCATTGATGAAACAATGCAATAAATACATAAGCATATGTATTGCTGCATTTTATTTGCATGAAACTGACTTGTATAGTCTCAGCTTTATAAAGGTCACTCAAAAACAAAATCAAAAAGTTAAAATTAATAAATAACTAAAAAGTTGCCATTTGTAAATACGTCTTTGAATTGTTTCACATGTACAGTATAACCAATTGACGTGAGAGGTCCGGGCAGAAGCTTTGGTGTTTGTTTAAATTTGGGACAAGTTTCAAAGTGAAAGACAGGAATCCTAGACATGGCAATATACTGAAGTCAAAGAGTAATTCAATCTCTAAACACTAGATTTAAACCAATTTATTCACGCACCACAACATTCTCCATTTGCATAGGCTCCCTATAAGGCTTTAAATCATCATGCAATATAATAACAGCAATACCGTTTTAATGAAAAAAAGCAAATACAAGCACATACCCTACAAACTAAAACACAATGCACTTAGCAAAAATTTTGAAAAGTTTCTGTAGATGTTTTTTAGGAATAAAATCCCCCCCCCCCAAAAAATATAAATTCCTATAGTTGGTTGCTACAGGTACAGTAGCAATAAGCTGTATCATACTGCACACTGCAAATTGATATCGCTGGTCAGGGCATTATGGTATATGTTGTCTAGCTAACAGTTTCATCGTTCTTCACTGGAACATGTTGAAATGCATGAGGCAGCAGAAGGCAGGGTCTGTATTGATTGTATTGCTGAGAATAGAGCATGCAGGCACAGTGCCCAGAGCTTTGTCATATACAGGATGTACGTGGATAATGCAGCGTTCCATTCAAAGTCAGATGTGGCTATTTCTGTTTTATATCTCCTATACTTCCGACCACAAATGCATTCCATTACTCGATGCACAGAAGATGAAGTATAAAATTAAATTGCAATTCTAGCATTCCCTTTAGAAATGTCAACGAAGAGAACCACATTTCCTGGAAACCAAACTGAACAGGATGAATAATGGTATAGGCTATAGCGTCTGTTTTGCAGGTGCAAAATTATCAACCACAGAGCTTGTGTTTTACACATTTGCAATTGCAAACACCTGCATAAAAATGATTGTTTATCTTTGTTTGTCTATATCCATGGGTGTTGCTCGTTTCATGTCATCCACAGTTTTGAGTTGAAAGCCAAGCTTCCCAGGACCAAGTGAGATTTTGTTGCACTTTTCCAGGTAAGAAGGTCCAAATCTTGTTTTAAAGTTGGAAGTCAAATTATGAAGTTGGAATTGTCCCAGTAGGAAGATGGAAATTAAATAATTTCCAAGTAGGAAATTAGAAAATAACATGTTCCGTTTTGAATGTAATGAATCATTAAAGGGATAGGTTCACCCAAAAATGAAAATTAGCCCATGATTTACTCACCCCAAGTCATACACCCTAGGTGTATATGACATTCTTCTTTTATCACGGATGGATGCACTTTGGCGGACTATACAGTAGGGCTGTCACTTTACGTTCGAAAATCGATTGCACAATCGATCGGACCAACCAACACAAGTATCGAAAACGAAAATAGGGAATCGATTTTAACTGCCTTTTTTTTATTTTACCCAAAAATGTGTTTTAGGTGGACAGATCAATACAGTGCACAGAACATGTAGGATGTCGGAAAATAACAATGTATTTTCTGTTAACCAAATGCTTTTTAATATTCGCTATTACTTCAATGCAAGTGAACAAGCGCACCGTTATTTGTTGCTCAGTGACGTTTGTGTTTAAGTAAGCCAGAAATGCGCAGATTCTGCGCTATACACTGTATTTAATATATCATGAGGACTCACGAGTTGAGTATTGTCACATGTCTGTCCTGTCTTGGTTATGCACTTGAGTGTTTTGTTATGTTGGGCCATGTGCTCTTGTTATTGTCTGGTCCCTCCCCCTTGTTATCTGATTATTGGTTTATTTGTCCCACCTGTTATCCTCGTTACCCACCTTATTTGCCTTCCTTTTTAAGTCTCCTCTTGTTTGCTGTCTTTGTCGGATCTTTGTCTTTTGTCACCCCGGTTTCCCTGTGATGGTCGTCATGTTCTTAGTCAGTATTGGTTCTCCTAGTTCAGTGTTGTTTTATGTTTCATTTATTGTGTTTTCCCCTTTGTGGGTTTTTGCTTTGTGTTTTGTTTTATTTAGTTAATAAATCATCCCTTCACTGCACTTGAGTCCTCCTCTCCACTTTTGTAAATTGTATCGTGACAGAAAGATCCGACCACTTGAGGACTCAGCAGAATGGAGGATGAGGAGTTTGACTGGGCGAATCTGGATGACAATTATATGGATGACGATTACTTGGATTGCCCGGATTACACCATCGCCACATTTGGGTCAACCCAATTTTCGTCCACCTATGGTGACAGAAGGACTCCGCCTAACCCTGGGTCCAGCGGGGGGTTTTCGAGATTCTCTTCCCCAGCCACGGAGCAGGAGAGGAGAGATTTTCGGGGGACTCGCCTGATCATTTTTCGAGGGACCCGGGGAGGTTGTAAGGGAGGACGAGAGGGTCGAGAAGTGGTTCAACACCACGCTCCATCCGGGGCCCTCTTTGATTCCGGGCCATTGAGGGACAGCTCAGGACTTACTTCTCGCCGTCACGGACGGAGGAGGAGGAAATGCCCGTCTGCCCAACGAGAGACTGTTCACGTCCCGTCTGCCCAGCGAGAGACTGATCACATTCTGTCTGTTCCAGAGGCGGAGCCAGTGCCTGTTCCTGAGCCGGAGGCGGAGCCAGTGCCTGTTCCTGTTCCTGAGCCGGAGGCAGAGGCAGAGCCAGTGCCTGTTCCTGAGCCGGAGGCAGAGGCAGAGGCAGAGGCAGAGCCAGTGCCTGTTCCTGAGCCGGAGCCGGAGGCAGAGCCAGTGCCTGTTCCTGAGCCGGAGGCAGAGCCAGTGCCTGTTCCTGAGCCGGAGGCAGAGCCAGTGCCTGTTCCTGAGCCGGAGCCCATGTCGGTTCCGGACCCAGTGTTTGTGTCTGTGATTGTGTCTGTCCTTGTGACTGTTTCTGTCCTAGTGTCTGTTCCTGAGCCAATGCCTGTTCCAGAGGCAGAGCCAATTCCGGTTCCAGAGCCGGAGGCAGAGCCAATGCCTGTTCTAGAGCCGGAGGCAGAGCCAGTGCCTGTTCCTGAGCCGGTGTCTGTCCCTGAGCCGGTGTCTGTCCCTGAGCCGGTGTCTGTCCCTGAGCCGGTGTCTGTCCCTGAGCCGGTGTCTGTCCCTGAGCCGGTGTCTGTCCCTGAGCCGGTGTCTGTCCCTGAGCCGGTGTCTGTCCCTGAGCCGGTGTCTGTCCCTGAGCCGGTGTCTGTTATCGAGCCGGTGTCGGGTACTGAGAGGGCTTCACCGCCCTGGCCTCCCGAGGGGTCTTCACCGCCCTGGCCTCCCGAGGGGTCTTCACCGCCCTGGCCTCCCGAGGGGTCTTCACCGCCCTGGCCTCCCGAGGGGTCTTCACCGCCCTGGCCGCCCGAGGGGTCTTCACCGCCCTGGCCGCCCGAGGGGTCTTCACCGCCCTGGCCGCCCGAGGGGTCTTCAACGCCCTGGCCGCCCGAGGGGTCTTCAACGCCCTGGCCGCCCGAGGGGTCTTCACCGCCCTGGCCGCCCGAGGGGTCTTCACCGCCCTGGCCGCCCGAGGGGTCTTCACCGCCCTGGCCGCCCGAGGGGTCTCCACCGCCCTGGCCGCCCGAGGGGTCTCCACCGCCCTGGCCACCCGAGGGGTCTTCACCGCCCTGGCCGCCAGATGGACTCTGTGTTTCGCCCTGGCCGTCGATGGACTCTCTGTTTTGCCCTGGTCTGTCAGTCCCGCCCTGGTCTGTCCCTCCCGTCCCGCCCTGGTCTGTCCCTCCCGTCCCGCTCTGGTCTGTCCCTCCCGTCCCGCCCTGGTGTTTCCTTCCGCTCCCGCCCCGGTTTTATGGAGCGTCTGGTAGCCGCTCCATAGGGAGGGGGTAGTGTCACATGTCTGTCCTGTCTTGGTTATGCACTTGAGTGTTTTGTTATGTTGGGCCATGTGCTCTTGTTATTGTCTGGTCCCTCCCCCTTGTTATCTGATTATTGGTTTATTTGTCCCACCTGTTATCCTCGTTACCCACCTTATTTGCCTTCCTTTTTAAGTCTCCTCTTGTTTGCTGTCTTTGTCGGATCTTTGTCTTTTGTCACCCCGGTTTCCCTGTGATGGTCGTCATGTTCTTAGTCAGTATTGGTTCTCCTAGTTCAGTGTTGTTTTATGTTTCATTTATTGTGTTTTCCCCTTTGTGGGTTTTTGCTTTGTGTTTTGTTTTATTTAGTTAATAAATCATCCCTTCACTGCACTTGAGTCCTCCTCTCCACTTTTGTAAATTGTATCGTGACAAGTATTTGCAGCCCTTTCTCATCCTTTGGCGTCATACATGTGACGCTTTGTACATTTCGTCGAAATCTTACGCACATGGCGCACATGATATTGTTCGAGGCTCTGACTCGCTGTCCCAGTTTAAAACTAGATTAAAGACGCATCTCTTTAGCCAAGCATTTACATAATGCTTACCTTTTATACCACTGCTGAATCAGATCAAATGCATTTAACACTATAAAACTTGAAGAGACTGTAAGTTATTTGCATAGGTTGCATAGTATTTACAGTCATTACGTTCCTGTGTATATTGCGTGAATGACGGGTGGTTGGGCAGATATTGTGTTTTGCGGTAGGTGGTATGCCATACGGAACCGTTGTCCACTGAAACTGCATATTAACGCACCAGTGGGGCTCGACAGCCTTAGTCAACGGGTTGGCGCGTATGGTTGGGTTGCGGAGAGATTGTGAGATTGTGGTTAGGTCTCAGCAGCAGGAGGGACGTAGAGGTCAGTAAGCAAGGCTGAGTTGAGTGGGGGACGGAGGGGGGTGATTTTGGGACGCAAGAGTCACTGTCTTCATGTTTTATCATTTACGCCTGTGTTATGGAAATCATCATTATGAACAGCAGCTACGCTAATTATTTTCCCTTTTTGCTTTTCTGCTGTTATCTCGGGACGCGAGTCCCGAGGAAATGGCGTTCGTCAGCTCCAGTTTGTATCCAGCCTCTCACGGAGACTTCAGATGCTCCAATCACAAAGCCTGTGAATTGACGACTCAATATGGACTCTCTATGGTGGACGGCACTGATCCTCAACAACTCGTCTCCAAACCGGCGTGATTACTTGGACTTCCAAAAGATGGAAATGGATAAATACTCTAAATGTTCCGATCCAATCTGACTTGTAATGCTGCCCGAATCATGCACTGTTCCTTCGTTGGCCAGAGGAGAACTGGCCCCCCGACTGAGTCTGGTTTCTCCCAAGGTTTTTTTCTCCATTCTGTCACCTGATGGAGTTTTGGTTCCTTACCACTGTTGCCTTGGCTTTTGGCTTGCTTAGTTGGGGACATTTAATATTCAATAATGTTATTGATCTGCCTTACTTAAGGTGGACGTTGACGCAATTTTCTTTTAGAAACAAACTTTGTTATATTGTTTTCATGTTATCACTGTGAAGCGCTTTGATACAATCTGTATTGTAAAAAGCGCTATATAAATAAAGGTGACTTGACTTGACTTGACATGGCATCCTTTAGCATCAATATGAGACGCAGAACCCAAGGCGTCACACAGGTGACGCTCGTCTAAATCCGACGCACATGGCATCGTTTAGCGTGAATATGAGACGCAGATCCCAAGGCGTCATAACCGTACCCTACCCCAGACCTAAACCTACCCATAACAATGCGTGTTATATTGAAGCTAAAGGATGCCATGTGCGTAAGATTTCGACGAAATGTCATATGGCGTCACCTATATGACACTAAAGGATAAAAATGCGTTGGTATTTGCGCTAAATCCACGCAGATTTGGCTTACACGAACTTCCCCAGCTAAGAAAGTGAGTAAACATAGAAACACGCCAGATTGGCACGTGATTTGACAGAGTTACCCGCCAAAGTAAATTTTTATCCGCATTTGGTGAGTTGGAGGGTGTTAATTTCAATCTCTGAATGTTGCGCTCCTTTTTGTCATTGTGCACAAAACTTCACGCCAATAAATCATCAGAAATATTGCTGACTTGTGCGCGTCTCAAGCGCCCTCTTTACGTTCGTCCTAATGCCTGTTAGTTGTCCGTGGATTTGCCTATATGTGGTGATGAAAATGGAAACGTCTTTAGACATGGAAAATCGATTTTACAACCGATTCAATGAACACTTACGTCTCAAAAATCGAACAGGATTTTTTCACAAAAGTGACAGCCCTATTATACAGGAATATACAGCCATTCACTACCATTTTAAAGCTTGGAAGAGCCAGGATATTTTTTAATATAACTCCGATTGTATTCGTCTTAAAATAGAATGTCATGTACACCTAGGATGACTTGAGGGTAAGTAAATCATGGGCTAATTTTCATTTTTGGGTGAACTTTTCCATTAATAGCTTTGGTCTGCATGCTACAGATGATGGTAAAACTATAGCAGGAGAAGAAACATGCAGAGGAACCAAAACTCAGGAATGGGCATCCGTACTGCTCTGGCTGGCACATATTGATACTGTCCATATGCCAGCTGTAAAATTAGTCTGTGTTGGCATAACATGACTGTTGAGCCATATGATAATTAATTAACACAATGGAGTGTTCTGTCAGTGTTCAATGAAAGAAACAAGCTTGTCAAGTGTCTATATTTGGAAACAGGGCTGTCAGTACAGCAAGATTTCAGTTCCCAGCAAGAAATAAGCTGGGGGAAGCATCATTTCTTGTTTATCTGATATAGAAGACGAGTGATATGAGGTTGTGTGATTGACAGGAGGCCACACAGAGTGAAAAGTATCAAGAAAAAAACAACATAATACATACACAGTGCAATATCGATCATGCTTGCCTCTAGGAACAGAAAAAACAGCACGATATTAGTACACCCACACATGTGATCAGCCAAAGACAAAGAAAGAAGGAAACCTGTGAGCATCGGTCCGTGTTGTACATGTCAAATAAAATCAGTCATAATAAATAACCGTCTTTACATTTTCACAGCTTCAGGACAAATATTAAAATACATTTTACATCAGTCATGAAACAAATACTGCAAAATTTGATTGGATGTGCAGCTAAAACAACAGCAGAAGCATTTTCTCCTCTCGTTATAATGCATAGGTTTATAATCCTATATATTTTGCTATCCTAACTATGGTTAATTGCATATTATTACTTACATTTAATATGTTGCTCTTTCCCTGCTGTCCACAACCTACCTGAACAAGCTGGTGAGCCATTTTGAGTTAGGAACCTACCGCTTTAGATGATACACAAGGGCAGTCGCCACATGAACATATTTCTCAAAAGCTTCCCCTATCACTTTCCATACAACATCCCACCTAACATGCCACATTCCTGGTTCCTGTTAAAAGCTATAAAATCCCATCAGATTTCCTGCTTCTGGCCAGTGATGTCCACCATCAGGCTGTTTGAGTGCTTTCCCAACAACCCAAGGGAATGACAAAATGCAGCAATGGATTTTTTGGCGAAAGGTCAATCGCAAGTTCTGAAAAAAGAAGAGTAGCAAATTGCCATTGACTCGAGAAGTTTGGAAACTGAGGACAAAGTGGATTGCAAAGATCACAATGTCCCAAGACATCATAGAAGAAACAGTGTGCCATGGAGATTAACTTGACAGATTTACTGATCTGTAAACAACAAATGTGTTAAAACCTCTCTGAGTGTGAAGGATGTATGTATGTATGTGCATATTGTCAGCGCAAAAACACCCCCTCTTTGCCAAGTCTATTTACTTTCTTTACAATTTACAACAGACTTTTCCAGTTTAAGTATAACCGTTTCTTTTGCTTTGGTCTCTAACTCTTGTTTGGCTGGAATTGCAGGTCCACATGCTGCTAGCCTGACTATGATTCACATATTGGACTGATCCCCACTCTTCAGCAATCCTGGCCAGCGCTTGATCCAGTCGGATAACGAAGAGATTGATAACAGACCTATTGAGATAGAGCGCTCCCTCAGTGTATTTGCCAGCCTGTAAATCAGCGAGGTAAAGCCACCAGCCTACGCTAGCTGAGCCAGAAGTAAATTGCTGTTTACTCCAGAGCCTGCGGGTGTCCTTTAGGCCAGAGAGCCCCCGGTTGCACTGTAACTCAAGAGCTGTGTCATTATATACAGGGAACTGATCAATAGGTGCAGGGAAATCCATAGGAAATCAGGGTAAAACCTGTGCTTCATTCCACAGCTGTCCGGATGAATGACAGCACTGTATGCTGTCAAAAGATACTGATGATTTATTTGGTTTAGTGTTGGGCTACACTTGAAATGCAACACTCACAGTACTTTTAAACTGTTTTCAAAAATAAGTATGGAAATGTATTGCTTCGGTGCACTTTTGTCACAATGACCTCACTATGATGAAGGGCTGTGAAGTGTCATAGATCTCCTAATTTGATATTACAATAATATTTAGCTGCTGATTTGATATTGCACTATTTACAGTGTGTGTATAATTATTAGGCAAGTCAATATTCTGATCTTTAAAAAAAAACTACTATTCATTTTGTACATAATCATTTAAAAGTGGTATATAATTGTTAACGAGGGCTGGAAGTCAAAAACTCCTGTATTCAGGTTTTCTTTTACAGGTAAAATGGGCCAATAAAGAGATTTAACTCGCACTGGAAAGACAAAAATTATGAAAAGCCCACGAGAAGGACCATGTCATGACCATTGGAGAGCAAAATGCTCATTAGTTCAGCAGGGTCTCAAAAAACAGGTCGAGAAAAAAAAGAGGCATGTTAACTGCAAAAGACTTTCTGGTAATTTCCAACGCTATCTCACGACCAATTCGTACGAGTGATTAAAAGGTGGATAATTCGTACTAATTCATACGACCTCACTCGTACGAATTCGTACAATTTGTCTAAACCCACGTGATGGGTAGGTTTAGGGGTGGGGTCAGGGGTAGGTCATTCGTACGAATTCATACGAATTTGGTTACTCGTAAAATATGTACGAATTAGCAGAAATCGTGCAAATTTGTACGAGTGAGGTCGTATGAATTAGTACGAATTAGCCACTAGTGTTGTTTTTGGCGGCCTGTTTTAATTTTAGTTTTAGTCTAGTCTTTGTGTCAAGCTGTCATTTTAGTTTTTATTAGTTTTAGTCACATTCATACTCTTTTTAGTCTAGTCTAGTTTTAGTCGACGAAAACTGATGACATTTTAGTCTAGTTTTAGTCGACGAAAACTGATGACATTTTAGTCTAGTTTTAGTCGACGAAAGACATAGTCTAGTTTTAGTCAATGAAAATTGTATTTTAGTCTCTTTTTAGTATTCTATTTAACCAAGGCAATAGTAGCCTATAAGTACCTATAGTATAGACGAAACCAAAATTTTCTTTTAGCCAAACCCATTTCAAACAATCTTATCTTCTGTTATCTTATTATATTATTGTTACCTTATAGACTCAAGAATACATTTATTCCAGACACGGAAAATGCTCTGATTTGAATTTACAACATATTTATTTTACCAACCAAACATGTTAGAAGTAGCCTACACACATGATGAAATTAAAGTTTTTCCTAATGTCATTTCTTCTTTTTCTCCCAAAGGCGAATCCCTTTCTCTGTGTCAGACTTAACTTTGTTTGTTGTCGTTTATGCTAATGCCTGTTTCACACATACTCCGAATTTTTTTTCCCGCACCCATGTAGAGCCATGTATGGTTAGAGCGCTCACACGCACGCGGATGCGGTCCGTCAATGCGCTCCAGGAGCGTGCGTGCATAACAGAACAGAGATCTACAGTACCTCAACAACGCGACATAATGGATGTAGGCTAAAAATATTGATTTGAAATAAAAAATAGAGATTAAATGTTGTGATTGTGGTACAGCCATAGATCAGTTGCACACTGCAAACGGAGCACATGTGAAAGCACAATAGCTCGTGCTGCTCCTGCATACACACCGCAACACGCACCGCATACACACTACACACGGAGTATGTGTGAAACAGCCGTAACTCACGCAGCTGCATCTTCTAACCCTTTATGACCTGCCATAGAACAATTCCACCAGAGTATATCTTTGTATTTTTACATGCTGTGCTGTCATTCTTTTGAGCATTTTCATATGCCATACATCAAAATAATCCGTACTCTCCCAATTTGAAGGCTATGTTTGTAAAAAATCAATAGTAACTAGATAAATATCTCAAAAGTGCAATAAACAAAAAGAAAAACAATTTTAATTATTTATTTTTTACATATTTTATTCAATACAAAAAATGGATAAATGTCAACCTCAAACTTGTCAATGTGAAAAACGTGCATAAATCAATTTAAAACTATACAGAATTGATTTGAACTGTTTACATAAATTAGTTTTTAAGATACACTCATTCAAAAAAAGGGAGGGGAAATGCCATGTAAAATATTCAATTACATTTGTGGTCAAACAGATAACATTTTGCTTTTGAATATTGATTGAACATTGAATTGGTTAAAATATAAAATAAATAGATGAGCAGACGTATAGTTCATCATCATCGGAGGCAATTAGAATTTCCAAAACCTCCGCGTCCGTGTACTTTCGTTTAGACATAACGTTGCGTGCGTGCGCGCACGCGTGTGTGTGTGTGTGTGTGTGTGTGCGTGTGTGTGTGTGTGAATGTGCTTGTATTTGTGAGTGTCTAAAGGAGAAAGAAATGATAAAATAAAGCAATGGTAAAAAGACAATAACGATAAGAAGGAACATATACTTTAGCGGAAATCCCGCCCTGCAACCGATTTCATTGGTTTAGGTTACAGTGACGGGTAGGTTTAGGGATCAGTGCTTGGTGTAGGTAATCTGTACAGTGATTGACATGACCAATGAAAACTTTAGAATCGGCTGCAGGCCAGGGCGGGATTTCCGCTGAAGTGGTTTGGGAAAAAAAAAAAAATCACGCGAGTCAAACGCATGGTCAAATGACGCAGCTTGTGACGTCACAACATGCGACACACCCGGGGGTCATAGTGCACAGAACGTGATACGTCAATGAGCCATCGGAAGACGTAACTATCAATCGCAGATCGACAGAACATGTGTGCAAAGACGTTTTTGTGTGTTTTTTTTTGTAAACGCATATTACGCAGTTTGTACTGACTAGGGCTGGGTATCGTAACAAAATGTTCGGTACCGATACCGATACCGATACCTTGACTTCGATACCGGTTCCTGAACGATACTTTTTTCGATACCAATTTTATGTAACCAGGTTTAACAATATAACATTACCTAATTTTTTTTTCAGTTTGTTGGACTTTTTTACACTCATATTTTGAGTATGTAAAAAAGCACCAATGCTAAAGTTTTCTATGTTTCCTAATCATTTAACAACATGTATTCTTTACTTCAATGAGCTCATTGTTTCTGCTTTAACTTAATGCATTAATTAACGATGAAACTGAATGAAAATTAATTGAAATGCATTACACTGTCACCTCTGATAACAGATCACTCTAAATTGTAATTTAGACATGCATTTTCTGTAAAGCTGCTTTGAAACGATATGTATTGTGAAAAATGCTATACAAATAAATGTGAATTAAATTAAATATAGGCTACTGGGGGGCGGGATATATACCTGCACGTGAAGCTTGCAGCAAAGCACTGGCAAAAGTAGCCTAATGATTATGGATGTGGAAACAATAGCAAGGAGATATTTTAATTGTTTATTAATGAACAAGTGTTTACTAATGGTGTGTTCACACCGAACGCGAATTTAATTATTTGTGCGAGTAGATTACATACATAGTCAATGCAAAGACGCGAATAGACGCATCATTCGCGCCGGGCGTCGCGAATGACGCGAATTGGGCGACGCGTTTGCCGCGAACGTCTTCCGCGCAAGTTGAAAAATTTGAACTCGAGCTAAAGATTCAACCGTCGAACTAGATGCGATAGACGCGTATTTGACGCTCTATTCGCGTTCGATGTGAACACCATTACTCTCAAGTGTATTTTGTGCGCTTCAGTGCCTAGATTTACCGTGTTGCCGGTCTTGGCAGCAATGATCTTGTCGAAAATATTGCATCGCGTGCATCTGGCATCGAGTCTGGCACATGACATAGGTACACTTTGGATCATTTCCACATATTTTCTATCTATCTGGGTTGGGACGCACGCTTACACACACACACACACACACACACACTGCAGCCTCACGTGCGACGAGCCGCGTCTCTGGGCAGCCGCGTAAACTAGTGTTTTTCCGCCACAGCCAATGCTGCATGCTTATTGTTTCACTGACGTTGACGAGATTAACCACTTAGGTACCGAAATGTGGTACCGAAAAACAAGACATGTTTCGATACTCGGTAGTATCGAGGCAATTCGGTCGGTACCTAAAAAGTACCGAACTCGGTACCCAGCCCTAGTACTGACTGATTAGAGGGTGAAAACAACGCAACATGGGCATGTTGGAGGCTTGATCTGAACATGTTACATCTCTGGTTTTGTATGCAAAAAGAATGATTGAGCTAGCAATTTGGTTTCAGTTTCTATAGGCTTTTAAACAGACACACGCAAACGTCTTAAAGGGCTAAATAATGCCGCGGTGAGGCTCGAGCATAGGCTTGAGGATGTGAAGTCGCCTGCGTCTGCGCAGTGCGATCTGATGCAGCCCCTGAAGTGACACAGGAAACAGAAATGCTGCATAATAATAAGGCAAGTAAACGAGACGAAATAACGTTAAATAACATTTCGTCTCGTCTCATTTTGGTCAACGAAAATTAAGAGACATTTTAGCATACTTTTTATTTTGTTATGAAGGTGTCATGTCAGTCTTATATACACCCCTTCAAGTAAAGTGTTACCGAAAGTTCTAGATTTCCAATGCAATTAAGTATTAAATAAAAATCAATACGAAACATAGTGCAGTAAAAAGTACAACATTATGCTTTGGAATGTTGTGAAGTAAAAGTTTTCCAAAGAAAAACACTCTGATAAAGTACAGACACTTGAACAATGTGCAGATTGAACAAATAAGCAGAGTAAAAAAAAAAAAACATCACTACTGTCTGCTTATTAGTACTGCTTAAAGTCTTTCACAGTTAATATAATTTCTTCTAAATTTTTTTGTGACCCTGCTGCCCCAATTTTCCAATTATTTTGTCCAAATATATTATTATATATTTTTTACCTTTTTCTTTTCTATAGTAATATTTCTATATACATTTTTCACTCCCAGCCCTCGTTAACAGTTATATATCACACATAAATGATTATTGGCAAAATTAATACTAGTTAAGATTGGAGTAGTTTGGGGTTGGCAAAATGTGCTTAGGAAAATACAAGTTTAAGAAAAGCGACTTGCCTAATAATTATGCACACACTGTAACATACTTTCTATGCATTTAGCAATTTGGCGCTCAATACAATCCCTTAAATTTACATCATAAAAGCATTTTGCAAGTTTTCACAAAGGCAGGTACCTAGAGCATGTGAGCATTTGTTTTGAAAGTTGAACTTCTTCCTTGATGATCTACTCACATGTGAAATGCTGCAAAAGACACGATGCACAAGTGCAATGGTCAAAGACGTCTATCTAGCACAGGGTTATTGAATTCTGTCCCTGGAGGGTCACGACCTGCAGACTTCAGTTCCAACCTTAATTAAACGCATCAGAACCAGCTAATCAAGGTCTTGGTAATTACAGGAAGGTGCGTGTAATTAGGGTTGAAACTAACCTCTGTGGGTCATGGCCCTCGCAATGGAATTCAATAGCTCTGGAAGGTGAAGTCTGTGAAGGTACAGTGAGTGTGGAAATACATTAATACCTGGTAAATTCCCAGGAGTCAGTAAGAAGAGGTATTACTACACTGAAAATGGAAGCTTGAACACATTGTATTTTGGGATACAGTGCACTCTTAATTTGATATGGAATCTCGATATCTAGTGTTCATTTTGTCAGTGATCTTAGTCTTATTCCTAAGGCCTTGTCCACACGGACACGGGTATTTTTATAACCGTGACATTTTTTACGCGGTTCGTCCACACGGAAACGCAGTATCAGGACACTGAAACCGAACATTTTTGAAAACCCCTGCCAGGGTGAGGATTTTCAGAAACGCCGGTTACAGTGTTGTCGTGTAGACAGTAAAACCGGGGGTTTTGCCTTGCGACGTCAGAGTGTGCGCCCGTGCTGCGCCGTTATCCGCCTACCGGAACCTGTAATAACTTTTTGTTAGGCTTCTGATTGGCCAACGTGGCTTTACGGTTAGGGTTATATCGCCGCCTGCTGGTGTGGCATGCTCTTGACAACGCTTGATAGCGTGTTTTTGCGTTTTCATGTTGTAACCCAGGTCACTGACTAGATCAATAGTAATTATAATAATTTTATTTTTATTAATATCTGTTTAGTATTAATAACAAAAGAACGCAGATAAGTTAATTTAAGTTTTATATTATATTACAAAAATTAATCTAGGAAAAGAAATTGGCCAAAGAAAGTTTCGATTGGATGAGGTCGGAGGTTAGTCCCGCCTCCGGGAAGTGAGTTCGGATTACAGCGCGAAGAAACAGAAACGAGAGCAGCAGAGAGTGTGACGAAGGAAAATAATGCAGATTGACGCTAGACAGTGCATTGTGTTCATAACTCTTAAAAGAGAATTGAAATAATCTATTTTTAGATTATTTTAGTGACAAATATTCTTAGAAGTCACACTTTAAACGTAAAAGGAGCCGACAGAAGAAGAAATCGAGACGAACAGGAAAAGTTAGAAACGCACATTAAAAAAAGAAGACTGAAACCATCTAGATTGAGGCCAAACCAAAAGAAAACTTTATTTTATTGTTCTCTTTCACTTACTTTTTCCTTGGTGAGTACCATTTTTGCTATAATACATGTATTAAGTGGTTTTGAAATATGGAAAGTTATCATTTGAAATGTAATGTGATAGACATGCATCTAAAAACGGTAATTTAATCTATATTTTCATGATAACTGTGTAAATAATGTTTAATGGTTCATAATTTTTGTATTTGTTGAAGTAGTTATTTTATTTAGGCCTATGAAAAATGTTACATGTGAAGCTAGCTTTGCTAGCTGTGTGCATAGGTTTCAATGTACTAAGAGTGAACATGTGGTTAATTAGCATGTATGTTAAGTGCATAGGAAATTGAGTGATAAACCAGAAAATGTATTTAATTCAAACAGTTTATTGAACAGCTGATTAATGATTATTTTGGCTTTGTTTCTGCAAGGCCGGGTTTTTTTTTTTTGTTTCTCTTGTTTTTCTTCTATTTCTGATTTCATCGAAATCATTGCCTATTGAATCCTGATCTGTCCCTGCCGTGGATGCTCTGTCTGTGGTTTGGACATGGCGAGCCAACCATTTGCTTGATCGTACCTGGAAATTAAAACAACTATCATTTTGCTGAACTGGTAGGACAAAATATACTCACCCTGAACTGTGATTTTTTTTTTTTTTTTTTTTTGCTTCTGGATTTCCCCTGGATCAATCGTTTGATTTTCTTATTGAACCGGAACTGAACTAAAAAATATTCAGTGACATCTGAACATTGAATCTGATACTTGAAGTTGTTGTTTTTTTTTGTTTTTTTTTGTTTTTCTCTCTGGATGCTGATTTTAAATTGTTAAATCTGGTTTGAAATCTTGATTTTGAAATCTAAATTTACAAATTGAAGTGTCAATTGTGGACTGAACTACTGTTTATTACTGCTGTCTATTTGTTTATTCATATTGTTTTATTTGTCAACAGATTCCATTCATTTATTTCTTTTTCTTAACAACAATACATTTAATTTCCTAGTAATTAACATTTACCTTTGAGTCTGAGTTGTTTTCTTTCTTTAGTGTCTGTTATATTCTCTATACTCCAGTGAGTCGAACCCACCTTCTGTAATCTGGTCCTAGAATAGATCACATGTACCCAAGTTATTACGCCATAAAACGGGTAGCTGCGGGTTACAATGTGGATGGGATTTTTTTTTAAACGCAGGAGGAAAAACTCCGGTTATAAAAATACCCGTGTCCGTGTGGACAAGGCCTAGGTCAAATGTAGTTTGTTTTCTTCCAGAATCTGGCAGTAAGTCTTGGAAGTTCATTATAAGTCCATCTCCCAACCTGAAAGATCCATTTGGCTCATTGTTAGTAGCAGCACGACTCCCTCGCCAGTCCTTATGTCCATCATTTATTTGTATTTTTTTTAAATCAGTCTTCATCTATTTCTAATGGCACTTAGAGGGTCATGTTTCAGAATTCCTTGCCTTGCCAAAGTCTCTGAGAACCTGACACCTTGTACTTCTGGAGACTCCAAAGTGTGCATTTCTGGAAAATGTTCGCACTGTTGACTAAGAATTCAGTTGAAGAATTAAATGTGAAACAACCACAAAGTCTTTTGCCGTGAGCATGCGTCTACTGTATGCGTCTATCAATATCATGACGTTTTTAGTTTTTTGGTCATATCGCCCACTCCTATGTAAAAAATAATGGTGATTGATTACAGTATTGACCAAAATAATAGCGATTATGATTTTTGCCATAATTGAGCAGCCCTTACATGTGATGCCATTTTAGCATATTACTGAAATATTTTTTTGGTGGAATACTGACAAACGGTTTAAATTAGTTTAAAAATAGTGCAGTAGGCCTGTACAGTAGTAGGCTAGAACAGTCACTGTTCTTGTATGCAATGCAAAGTAATGATTTTGAATAATGATCCGTCATATCCAGCATTTGCTGACAAAACTGCACACTCACAAAAGCAATAGTAAAAGGATTTCCCTCATGCATTGGATATGAGAGACGTTAAGCTGTTTGTGCATTAGAGAGACGCTCTGGGTTCTGCTAAGGCCCAACAAACCCATGAGTTGGATAAGCCCTTGCTAGGTGCCAGTCCACAGAGACGCTGACAGTTACAAGGGCACTAAGTCCTTTCTGGGCTGTCACCTAGCCTGCTACTGTAAGACTCGGTCGGATTATGTTGACACGGCAGTCGACTGCATGCGACTGAAGAGACGGATCATTACGGCGCTCTCCCTTTCTACCTCACACCTCAGCAATGTAGAAATGCCTTTTTCTTCGCTTGTCTACAGCTATTTTCCTCTCTTAGACACAGCCTGGGAATTTCTGCCTTTTTTCTCTGTCTTTTTTTCTCTCTGAGGAATTGTACGTGTGACCTTACCGGGCTGATTTTGATTCATGTGTGTATTTCTCCATTTACGCTGTGACGGTTTTTACTGATGATCGATTTGACGACTTCACAATGACTTTAGACTTCCACTGGGACGCTGTGTTTCCTCTACAAACTATTTCAAATGGGCTGATGTCTTATGCATAAGCTCTTAATAATTGGATGCCATCAATATGTGTAATCTGTGCTGAATAAAACATAGACTGCAAAGGTGTTTCAGAGGACAATGTCAGAGAGCATATTAAAATAAATATTAGTGATGCACTCAAATAGAAATTCTTGGTCAAGATGGAAATGATCAATGTTTTGGAGAGATGACCCTATCTGAAATGGAAACTGGGGGTATTTTCCCATTTTCCTATTTGGTCAAAATATCATTGAAATCTCTCTTGTTATCTATGAGCTGAAAACCGGGGATGATATGTTTTTGTGTGTTTTTGTTTTTTATTTGTTGTGTGTTCCATATAGTATTATAATTAATAATTAGGTTTGAAGGTCAAACTGACCTTAAATGACCCTAAAACAATTCACCAAAAACCACATTATGAAAAGCAGCAAATGGTAACCATTGTACATACATAATAGATCAAAGCAGTATTATAACACAATTATGAATTTACAAAAAAAACACATTATAAAAAATAAATAAATATGTGAATAAATAATAATAATAAATCATATTTAAGAAATATTTGTAAAATTTTGTAATTTTATTTAATGTTTTCATTTTCACAAACTGAATATAATACAGTAGAGCTGCACAGTTTTGGATAGATTGAGATGAATGAAGGTCTTACGGGTTTGGAACGACATGAGCGTGAGTAATTAGAGACAGAATTTTCATTTTTGGGTGAACGAACCATTTAAGCTGGATCACTTCATATGCATGTCAATACGCCTCTTATCCAATCTGTTGCCGTTTCTGAATTTTGACCAATATTTTCTTGTTTGACTGAAAGACAAAAATGACATTCTATGGAATTTTTATGCAGTTCTGATGAATATATCATTTCCCCCAGGATGAGCAAAATTTGAGGGAAAGAAGACAAAGGCAATATATTGTGCAGAAAACTTTGCAATATTTTGTTATGTACTTCCTTTCTGCATGCATCTGGTGTCCTCACATTGTCAGTCAGCACTGACTGTCCTGCTCGTGCTTTCTGGCCCTCCTCAGGTTCTATATATACCCTTATTTCAAGATTTCTGAGAGTGCATTATCTTCCCATAATATTCACACCTGCCACATCTGATAATATAGATGTTTTAAGAACCATTACTCATTCCAAACATGAATGCTGATCATTTTTCTGTAAAACATCAAAGCAGATATGTTCTACCCAACAACAGCTCATATATCACATAAATATATGAGCAGTCTTTTTTTTTGGACCCTGCCAGTCATGAACGGTCATTTATGACTGAACTGTTCCTTTAAGTGTAAAGCTATGCATTGTGAAACGGGACACTGTTAAAATAAAGTTAATTGTATTTCATAATCTCAGATGATTTCCATTAGAGGGTATTATTTCATTTTAGATGAGTGAAGCCATCACTATAACTGATCAGGGTCTTTATTTGTCCCTGAAAAGCTGTGTAGCTGTTGGCTGGGACTCTAATTAAAAGATGATAAAGCTTCCTCGGATCATTTTGTCAGATTAGATGTTTTATTAAACTTTGAATCTCAAGGTACTTCACAAACTCCAGAGGATTTCCCTTTAAATAACGGCAAAAATCCAATTTACATGCTCTCCTGTTCATTTGAGGAATTTAATTAAGTTATCTTACACCAGAAGAACAAAATCCCAACTTGGTGGAAAAAAAAATGTCATAGATTATTGCTCTTAGCCATGTTTAATTTAATTTAATTTAATTTAATTATTATGAACATTTTGTCACATCCTCAGTCACCAATCTACTTGCGCACTACATCTCCCACAATCCTCTTTGCTGCACTCACTTCTCCATCACCACACCTGTCTGCGCTTACCCTCATCACCACCTCTCATCTCAAACTTCATAAGCAGTCACCTTCCACACCACAATTCATACCCGACTACCTACCTGTGGATCAAACTGTCTCGTCCTTCGTCATCTTCAGTCTTCTGTGTGTGATCGTCTGCCAGTCCTCCGGCCACTTTTCTCCGTCACCTGCAAAAGATAAGACTTTCATTCACATGCCAGTGTCACCAGAACTATCTGCAATCCAGAGACTCACCTGCTGATAACATGTGTCATTCAACAAACTCCATTCAAACTACCTGTTTGCAATCTTCTGTTCTGTGACATGTGTATTAGAGACCAACCCGATCACACTAAATGCGTCTTTATAGCACGCAGTGTGTTTATCGTGTAATTTATACGCGAAAATGAGTTTTTACGTGCATAGGATACGCATTTGTTGGTTAGGGTAGGTTTAGTAGTGGTGTGGGGTGCGTGTGTATTATACGTTTGGGTAGAATTAGTGGTGTGGGGTGCGTGTGTATTACACGCAAATGAACTGCGTATCAAATGCACGCGAATACTGCATATCATACGCACGTAAAAACTCATTTTCGCGTATAAATTGCATGATAATACACAATGCGTGCTATAGAGACGCATTTACGTGAGAACAGGCTGTAGAGACATATGTTACACTTTATTTCGATAGTCCACTCTAGACATTTTACTAACTATAAGTAAATTTTCAACTACATGTTAACTAACTCTCATTAGAGTATTAGTAGGGTTTAGAAGGCTGTCAGTATACCGTTAGGTGTTAGGGTTTGGGTTAATGTAATAAGTTGACTTGTAGTTGCCAGGTTACTTCTAGTCTGTAGAATATTTTGTTGGTCCCCCAACAGACAGTGTTGGCAGATATTAAGCAGACAGTATACTAATCCTCTAATAACAGTTAGTTGATATGTAGCTGCAAAGTTACTTGGTTAGTATAATTTCTAAAACGGACTCGAAATAAAGTGTTACTGAGACATGACATTACTCTTGATGTGTTCATTAAACTGGTTTAAAAGGAAGCTTGGTTTTGAAACCTGTTTGGATTTTTTTTTTTAAGTTGTCTTTTTGTTCCTATGTGTCTTGTTTCTTGTGCTTCAGTTCGATCAGTTTCCTTTGTTACATCTGTGTATAAGTACTCCGTTTTATTCAGTTCTTTCTTGATGATAGTTATATTATGTGTGGTATGTGTATGTTCTCCAGCGTTTTTCTGTATGTGGATTAAAGACTATTTGGACCGAATTCCTTGTCATTTGTGTTGGATTGCAACCACAACCGTGACAACCACAACCGTGACAACCACAACCGTGACAACCACAACCGTGACAACCAACGTTATCAATTTTTTTTTTTTTTTACACCTTATATTCCAGCCCGTTCTCATCCCAAGGCGTCATACATGTGACGCTTTTGACATTTCGTCGAAATCTTACGCACATGGCATCCTTTAGCGTGAATATGAGACGCAGATCCCAAGGCGTCATAACCGTAACCCTACCCCAGACCTAAACCTACCCATAACAGTGCGTGTTATATTGACACTAAAGGATGCCATGTGCGTAAGATTTCGACGAAATGTCATATGGCGTCACCTATATGACGCCAAAGGATGAGAATGTGTTGTATATTCATGTTCATATATGTATAGGCTGAAGGTCATGTTACAGCATAAAATTCTCTTATCGGCGGTACTTCAATACACAAACTGCTCGACTACATCATTTAACCTCAGGTGCCCATTATAATTACAAGGCTTGCAGGGAGCACTAGATTACATTTCTGTGCACCCAAACCTCATTCAAGTATCTTTTGTAGGTATATTCAGCCTTGGGTGTTTTTTTATTATTATTTTTAAATCTAGAGCGTGTAAATCTTCTATATACATGCACTGCTAGAATGTTTGCCATTTCAAATTTGAACCAACAGCATCATCATTGTACAGTAGTATTTTTCATACTGAATTCATCTTTCATGCATAGTCTTTTATTTCTATTTACCTAAGCCTTTACACTGCAAGAAGGTGTGATGTGTAAACTTTCATGGATAGCCAAAAGAAAACCTTTCTTATCCAAACTTTGGTATTGTCACCCTTTCCACCTCTTCCTTATCTTTTCCAATCATATCCTCCCCTCGAGAAATGAACCAGAGTCAAGTAGTCCTGCAAATGCATCCAAGAGCCCAGATAAGCATGCTCTAAACTGCTGGATGGTTAATTAGGAAGACATACAGGCAGAAAGATTAAAAAAAATATAAAACTCAGAAGTAATCGAGAGATAGCATGGGTCCGAAACATCCACCATGTTCTGCCCCAGGCCCATCACACAGCCCTGAAACAGAGACACGGTGTGGTAAGCTGATGTAACCTAAGGTAAGTCATTCCTTTCCCGGCCTCTGTCTGCACAAGCTGTTTCATTGTCCATAAGTCCAATCCAGTGGGTGGACATTTGTCGGAAGAATGCCCAAGGTGTCTCTTTTAATGGTTTGACCTGGCATTCGATTTGTCCAGCACCTGTTGGCTGTTGTTAATCCTTGTGTGCAGTTTCTGGTTTGTTCGCCTTAGTGGTATGTTTGCAATATTTAGAGGTCACCAAGAGAGATGGGCAACAGATGCACACCGCAGCAATTATGAAGGATACACCCTTAAAGGATAAAGACCTTCCACAGCTCAGGTTTCACCTATGAATGCTGTAAGAGCTGGTTACTCATTCGATGAGAGAGTCAGAAGGGTTTATGACGTGCTGGCTAACCTTAACAACCAGAAAACCATCTCACTTTCTCAAACCTTCCTACACTTTTTCACTCATCCACTAACAGGCTAATTTAGTTATAGACTCAGGCTACATTTACACTCCAGGCCAAAATGACCAATTCTTATTTTCTGCTGACATTTTCAGGAAGGTGAACCATTTTAAATGTTCATTTGCTTTTAAATGTGGCCTATATCAGATATTTGAAGACTGGCACTGGCTGGTGGCTCATCTACCATCCATTTCGTTGTAAAATGAACAACTCAGGCTGAATGGAAAAACGTGGCTATAGTTACGTTTTTCCAAAGATGTAAATTTACCTACAATTCACTAAAGTTTCTAGCTGAAATGAACAGTAGAGGCAGTAAAACACCAACAACTTGTATTCCTGTCCATACAAATGATGATTACAGGGGCATATTATCAATTAATAAAGACTTGTTTTCACACGGTTCCTTGCACACATTTATCATAGTGCATGATTAGTTTACTACTACTTTTTGATGTTTCCATGAAATAACCACCTCCATATGAATGGCAATCCTGGCGGACTGTAGTAAACTTGCTCAGTAACTCACCTGGTACAGCATTGCACTTGAGATGTGGGCAGAAGTGCAGTGAAACACAAATCACATTAAAAGAGCTCAAAGACATGTGGAAGCAAGCTAAAGTGTCATAGTTGCTTATGCAGATGTAAGCCTATTTAAATCTCACGTTTGCTTTTGCTAGCACTATAAGTTTTTTTTTTTTTTTATACACTATAGAGCTTTTAGAGCCGCTGATATTTCCCAACTGCTACGATACGTGCAATAACCAAAGTCATAAAGCATTGTCAGATTCACGTTCAACTGTTTCACATAAAACTTAACATGCTATTAGCATCACTCACTTGTCATGGCGCAAATCGTGCAAGATGCAGCCTTGGTTTAAAATGGGCAAGTAGCCACAGCCATTATTCATTTTTGTTGTTGATGATTTGTTTCCACTGCGTGTGGTTAAACTTGACCACATCTTTGGAAATTGATTCTTTCAAAAAAAAAAATTGTTGACTTGACAAAATATTGTTTTAATGAGTGCACCTCTAGCCATTTTATTTATATGTCATGTTCTTCATGTCAAGTTCACTGAAGCATGTAATAATGACAAGTGTCAAGATAGATCGATGTAAGAATTGCATGAATTGTCTGAGCTTATAGCATCATACTGTACTATTACTGTATGTACTGTAGTGCTCTGAAGCAGCAACGTTGAGCTTCGGGTAACCGAGTTTGAATCACACCTTATCTTTTCCAACTCCATCCATCTTCTTTCTCCCTCATCACCTCCTTACCACACTCTTCACTGTCCTATCTGAAAATAAATACATTTGCATGAACTGAAGTTTGAAGAGGCAGTCTGAAAATCCGATGCATATCCAATTTATTTACACATTAGAAAATGGACCAAATCTGAACTGACACTATTGAACACTTTTGGTGTTCACTCTGCCATTCAGAACATAATTTTTTTTCACTGATATTTCATTTTACTAATACAATTATACAAATCATTCCACTAAATTGACTTGGTAATTGTTGATACAATCAAGCTCTTGTGGTACCATTCGTTTCAATGTATTTATGCTTTTTGGACATGCTCATCATATTAAACAGGTCTGTTTTACAAAACTTTAACCTGTTAACTGGCACCCCCCTTTTTTTTGCATAGACATAAAAATCACTATCCAAACTTAAATGGTTGTAATTCAGGAATGCTTTGGAATATAGACCTATGGCTGGTCTTGTTTTAAAGAAGACATTTTCCAGATTATTGTAGAAGTCCAGAAATTGTAAAAAATGAAACAGAAAAAAAAGGTTTGAATTAAACCTCTAATAAATGCATAAAGACTACGTTATAGCGTTATAGCTCGCAGCCGCATTACAAATCGAGAATCCATAAATTTTTCTTTATATTTAAAACATTTTCAGAACTTTTTTTCTCATAAAATGGAATTGGTGTTATCTTTTGAACTCATGGCATGAAAACAAACTGAGGTTTCTACCAATCTTTCATGATTTTTCATGTTTATTGTTATTTCAAAATAAAGGCCTAAATACTCCTAATGAATATGAAATATTCTTGTTGCAAATTGATAAATTTCTGCTCCTCTGTAATATATTTTAGATAACAGCCACCAAATATGAAAACTAAAGATTTTAAGCTTTCAAATGATATATAGTTTGGCAATATTACTTTAGGTTTTTACTAAGATATTATTGTTTTAAACATGCAATGGCAAATGGGCCCACCGGCGGGCCCATGCAGGGTTAAAGAAATTTCCCATAAAGGTGTCATACATCACTGAAAATTGGAGGGAGAATCTCAGCTTTAATGTGGTATATGGCACATATGCAGGATAATTATGGATCAAATGTGTTGCAGTTTTAAAAATAAGCTTGTTTTTAAATTGGAATTTCTTAAAAACATGATTTTCTGAGCCCGAAATTCAGCAAATCTTTGACATAGCCTTACTCAGTCAATATTAAAGATATCAAGGTTATATTTTCACAGAATGTTCTTTACATTATTATGTAGGATGATTTTATGTAGAAAACAGTGAATCACAAAAAAATGACTTTAGCTGGGTTTTCACAGGTAGGGTCACATATTATAGTTCTTATTATGGTAGTCAAAAAAAATACATACAGCACTTCAATGTAAACTTGCTCAAAATGTCTAAATATGTAAATGTAAATAAAATGATCAAGTCAGCTCACTAGGATTTGAATCACGCAGATGTAGTCTCGTAGAAGGTGTAGCCTTCGTATGACAAGTGTTTTGCATTTCAAAGGTCACATTGCCATTCTCTGAGGACCATCCATTTAGGCACTAACTGCCATCTCGTACCCCTCCAGCATACTTGCGGAGCGTGCCTTCAGAACGAAGATGGACATCATCGTCATGTCCAGTTGATGGATGCACTCTGCTGCAATTTGGCCGTTGTATAACTGTTGAAAGCCCCCAAATGTAGTTGAGGGATGCTTTGTGGGTCTTTGCGCCCTTGAATGGTCCAGCTGTATGTTAATGCTGATAGATGAGCTGACACTGATGGAACTCCAAGCTTGTCCATCAAACAAGTGGGTACTGATATCTGAGTTTGACCCCGTGCTTGTTTACAAACTTGAACAATTAATTTCAGTTGTGCTGTGATACTAATTTCTAAGCACTCTTGTCATGGCAGACATTGGCATCCATCATTTAAGTTATTATTATTTTATTTTTTTAAGAGCTTAAATGTTTTATGTTAAAATATTCTGAATATTAAGCTATACAAGCTTATATGCAGACTGGCACAATCAAAACATTGCCCAGCCATTCACAATGGCAGTTTCAGTGACTAACCAGGTTTAAGGATTTTAGTGTGCGGACAGTTTATTTATTGAGATCTTTAGTCTTGTGTGTCTGGCACCTTGAAGATCGTGAGTGCGGTGTAACTCCTTAAAAAAAAAAAGTGATTAACCAGGTAAATTGAGTTTAGTTTGAGCAAACCCTGTTTTTTTTAGTTTTTTTTTAGTTCAGGATTTGGTTTATAGCGGTGTTCAATAGTAACTTATGCAACATGGCTAACCTTCTCTGGATCAGGGTTCATTCTAGGTAAGAGATTACAAACCAAAACTGAAACAATTTTACGCAATATAGTCCTTCCCTCTGCATCTCTTGCCACATTTTAGTCTCCCATAGCCAGACCTTCAGGCCCTGTCCCAAATGGCAGACTTCATGTGCACTTGCAGTCTTGTGGACTTACAATGGCTGCTGCTTGCGCATGTCCGTCAAGTCCACAAGACCATAGGATGTCCCATTTGTCATTTTGCGGCCAATATGCGCCATCATTGTACACTTTTGCTGAACCTGCAAGCCGGTGAGCTCCGCAGCAGCCTTCTACCCGACAGTCAAAGCAGCATTACATCATGAAAGTGTGGACTCGGAGGAATATTGGGAGGACTTAGGTTCTATTTGGGACAGGGCCTAAAACAGACGGCAGAAGGTCTGGACTCCATAGCAGCTTTCATTGGCCAAGGACCGCCTAGAGGCCATTTGACTGACATGTAAAGAAACCAATCACAGTTTGCATTGTTCAGCATCATCTCCCAGCCCGTTCTCATCCCAAGGCGTCATCTAACTGACGCTTTTGACCATGCGTCAACATGCCGACGCACATGGTACCCCTTAAGCGTCAATATGAGACGCGCCTCCTATTGGTCTAACCCTAACCCTACCCCAGATCTAAACCTACCCATAACGGAAGCGTCATCTAACTGACGCTAAAGGGTGCCATGTGCGTCGGATTTAGACGCATGGTCAAAAGCGTCAGTTAGATGACGCCCGAGGATGAGCGTCTCATATTGACGCTTAAAGGGTACCATGTGCGTCGGCATGTTGACGCATGGTCAAAAGTGTCAGTTAGATGACGCCTTGGGATGAGAATGTGTTGCATCTCCCTACAATAAAAGACCAGCATCTATGTGGTGAACTTTTGAAAATCCAGTGTTTAGTTGATCCTGATAATTACGCATTGTCACAGGAGTAAACACGACGGCTTTCTTCTTCCATGAGGGGATTTGACATCACAACGGCTTGGTCTCCAGGCGGACCGTTAAAGAACGTGACACACGCGTCTTCCAGGAAATCCTATAGAATTCAACCAATCAGATGACGACTTTAAAACTCCTGAAGTGTTTCCAGTTTTGTGTGCCTTATGCATTAGATTTTTAGCCAACGGTCCGTGGACATGACGTCTGAGGCTGAGGCTAGCTCACAATTAAAGCAGTGATGTTATTGGGTGTTGGGATGTGAAGCATGTGATCGGCTGTTCGCTGCAGATGTCACACTATCAGATGCATGTGCTCCAGAGTTAATCATAAACTCTGGATCAAAATCTGAGATGACAGAACATTTATAGCAACTAAACCAGGTTGGAATTGTTTGGTTTTGTCAATTCTAAACTTACTCTGAAACTGTTGTTGTTACCTTTTTTAAACAGGCCACTCTTTGAGTATCTTGACCAGAAACACCGGCTCAGCCAATGGCATGAGTTTGGGGCGGGGCTATATTTTTGTTCAACCCAATGGCATTCATTATTTTTGTTTGTTGACCACCAATAATTGCTTCATCTTGTCACTTTCCTAGACGTGCATGTGCATTATGTCAAGTCTTTTTAAAATAACCTAATTATGTATTTTATGCTTTCAACACAAACCTTATGTGTGCACCATAATAATTCCTTACAAAGATGATTTTTTAAGCTATGCAAAAAAGTTAAGCAACGCAAAATACTACATTAATTAGACAGGCATATGGAAGGAAAACACTGCTCCATTTTAATGTGGCCTTGTGCAGATTATAGATCTTCCTAGGCACTGCAAGTAAATGTAGCATCTCTCAAAATTAGAAGAAACGAAAGCTGAACCTTTTGACCCGGTAGTTAGAACTGCGTCCCATTAGTGTCTTCAGCCAGAGGATGTTTGTGCTATTCTCACTGGGCCTGAATGCGGCTCAAACTTCCTGCAATTAGTTCCTGGAAAATGCAGTGCAAAAAGAGGATCCCCGTTACATTCATCAGCATTTGAAGGTGTCAGGTCTTCTGTGATTAAATGCAAATGGGTAAATGTCTTCTTCCATCTTCATTAATTAGATGTGCCATTAAACGCACACTTCAAAGTTTTTATTTTTGTATTATAACATTAATCATAAGCAAAGGGAAGCTTTGGCTGAAGTGATTGGGTTAGGCTGCACAGGACGAGACCTTTATGGTCTAATGTGGTCTCTGTCATAATACAGTGAATAATAGCGGTTCGTTGTTTCAGATGACTACAGTTTACACATAAAAGATTACAGTCTGTCAGTTCAAATCATTTATTATTTTAAGATGGACTTAAGTACTTTAAAAGTCACGACATCTAAACATATACGCCACTTATCTCTCCATAAATAATGTTTTCATTCTGAATCACTAATTAATGAATTTCACTTTATTCTCAAGACTGCGTTGAATATACAAACAGTTCTTCATTTGAAATGATGGTACTAAAAACAGTTTGAATGCAATTATTGTCTCCTGAACGTTTTAAATGGCTTTTCTCCTTTATGTCTTGAGTCTATAAACAAAAGAGCAGATCATACACGAGTTGTAACTTTTTTCAAAAGAAGACCTTGAACAGCAGAGGTTATTATAGCAGCCTGTTGTTGCTTGAGTGGTTTACATGCCAGATTCAGAGCCAGTGTGAATTAGCTTAAAATTCTTGGGTGAATGATTAGCGAACCTGGCACCCTATTGATATTATAATCATGTGGCATTTTGCTACAAATACCTCTCAATATGAAATCTGAGGCTATGTGTACACAGCATCTCATTTGTAAATTAATTTCAGTGGGAGATCTAGAAAATTATTTATGCGGTGACAATGGGATGGAAACACCAGAGCAAGAGCACAGGCATAGATAGTGCTTGTAGATTTATGGCCTGATATAGCCTATACATGTCCATGTGAAAAATTTGTATTTCCAACGAGAGACCACAAAGTAATCATCTTGCAGTTAAAAAATTAAATAAGATTTGCAAGATATAAACTCACAATTGCGAGAAAAAAAAAAGTGTTTGCTAGTTTATATCTAGTTATTCTGACTTTTTTTCTTAAAATTGTGAGATATAAACTGGCAATTGCGAGTTATAAAGTCCAAATCTGAGGAAAAAGACAAGACAATTGCGAGAAATAAAGTCATAATTGCGATAAGAAAAAAAAGTGTTTGCGAGTTTATATCTAGTTATTCTGAGATATAAATTCACAATTCTCAAAAATCTGACTTTTTTTCTCTCGCAATTGCAAGTTTATATCTCGTAATTCTGGCTTTATTCTCGCAATTCTGACTTTCTTTTCACCAATTGCGAGTTTATATCTCAGAATAACAAACTTGCAATTGCAAGAAAAAAGGCAGAATTGCAAGATTTAATCTCACATTTGCGAGAAAAAAAAAAGTGTTTGCGAGTTTATATCTAGTTATTCTGAGATATAAATTCACAATTCTCAAAATTCTGACTTTTTTTCTCTCGGAATTGCAAGTTTTTTTTTCGTAATTCTAGCTTTATTCTCGCAATGCTGACTTCTCGCAATTGCAAGTTTATATCTCAGAATAACTAGATATAAACTCGCAATTGCAAGAAAAAAAATCAGAATTGCAAGATTTAAACTCGCATTTGCGAGAAAAAAAAGTCCGAATTTTGAGATAGAAAGTCACCATTATCATTTTTGTTTTCCCCGTGGCAGAAACAAGCTTCCATACATTGCAGAAGTCCATTTTGACTGGCTTGAACTAAATTCAGAGTTAAATGATTGATGTTATTTTGGACATGGAGAGCTTGAGTGTTCCAATTAGAATCATGTGTCTTATCAAATGAGACTGACAACATTGATCTGCCACTTTCTATCAAGCATGACAAGCTCTCATAACGGAAGAAACAAATCAGGATAACACTGGATTTCCAAAGCCTCAAGCTGTTAACATCATTATTGCCGTTAATCCATTTTTTCCCAGCTTTCCAAGGTTTCTAGTCTGTTGGCCAATTAAAAAAATATAAATAAAAAAATAAGCTTAATTCTGGGAACCTATCCTTTAAACTGAGCTTGAGGAGAATTGATGTGTGAACACGATGCTAATGAGGACTCCCATGAAAATCAACCGCTTTTCCGTCAGTGGACACACAAGTTAGGAATAAAAACTCTGCAACTTTGAAGGTTTGCCCATATTAATTAGTCCAGGCTGCTGTCTAGTGTTTCTGAAACTCACTGACTCTCTGGCCTAACTAAACTTATAGAGACATTCACATTTTGAAATAGATGATCTGATGAGCACAATGACCCGGGCAGGTCTGTTGGATGAACTCCCAGACTGACCCCACAACCAAGCTCATCCCACACGGCCTTCAAACTGCTGCTTGCTTTCAATTAAGCACAGCTTGCTGTCAGACAAAACAGCTAAACATTGAGAGGAATTATGAGGAATGAAAAAAACTGAAGGAAGACACCGACTCACTGGATGAATCAAACTCATAACTGCCAATTGACTGAATAAAAGTGACAGAATGATGTGATTTTAAGGTCGCATACACAAGCTGAATATTCAAGTATCTTTTTCCTCTCTTTAAAAGAAACTAACTATGGGAGATTAAACATCTGAGCTGGTTTACTTTAAAGGGTTAGTTCACCCAAAAATGAAAATTCTGTCAGTATTTACTTACCCTCATGTTGTTCCAACCCCGTAAGACCTTTGTTCATCTTCGGAACACGAATTAAGATGTTTTTGATGAAATCTGACAGCTGGATCACTCCTCCATACTAGTCCATAGGCTTCTTCAGGGATTGAACTTGCCGGCCTCGAAAAAATATTAAAGACATCGTTAAAATAGTCCAAGTGACTACAGTGGCTCAATCTTAAGTTTATCAAGCGACGAGAATACTTTTTGTGCGCAAAAACAAACAAAAATAACGACTTTATTTCAACTATTCATTTCCTTCTCTTTGGGCCTCTAGTCAGTTAACGTAGTGTGATTCCGTAGAGCTACGTCACACGTAGGCTCACTATTGGCCGACGCTGGTCATGTGCGTGATGCGTGTGACGTACAACAACAGAAGCTTACGCTATTACACTAGTGAACTCACTCAAGGCCCACAGAGAAGGAAATGAATAGTTGAAATAAAGTCGTTATTTTTGTTGTTTTTTTTGCGCACAAAAAGTATTCTCGTCGCTTGATAAACTTAAGATTGAGCCACTGTAGTCACTTGGACTATTTTAACGATGTCTTTAATAACTTTGAGGCCGACAAGTTCAATCCCTGAAGAAGCCTATGGACTAGTATGGAGGAGTGATCCAGCTCTCAGATTTCATCAAAAATATCTTAATTCGTGTTCCGAAGATGAACGAAAGTCTTACGGGGTTGGAACAAAATGAGGGTGAGTAATTACTGACAGAATTTTCATTTTTGGGTGAACTAACCCTTTAAGCATGATTGGGTTAATAAAACATGCTTGATGTACTTCTCCTCCATTTTCTTGTCCAGAACACACACAACTTTCACATCACACTTTTGATTAAAACACTCTGCCATCTGCACCTTGTCACAAAGTCATGTTTTTTGTATTTTATTATGGAACATAAAACTAGCTGTCAAAGCAATATGGCCAATTTATTTCACTCAGTCTATGGAATAAGCTTGGCGAAAGTTTCTTTTGTGCCTCCCTTTCACTTTTAGCTCTTTCTGAAATAATGCCCTCTCTCATTGAACACTTGAAGCGATTACTGTTGCCTGGGTTACAGTCTTCAAAAACTAACCATGCTGCGATGCCTTGGTTATTTATGCTTTATATATGTTCCCAAAGTATTGGTGATACTAACTCATTATGAATATTACTGTTGCTCATAATAGGGCAGTATTTTATTTTATTTTTTACTTGTAACCACCTAAACACCCCAAAAACACCCTAACAACCAACCATCAGAACACCTTATAGCAACAACAAAACAATGATCTGGCATCCTCCCAGAACACCCTAGCCTTCTAACAGTGCAGACAAGCAACACAAACACTTCGCACATATCCTTCAGAAAATATAAAAATCAATATAAAAGAAATGATATTTTTCACTGATCCGGCAGACAGGTTCTAGTTAAGAATTCTTCACATAATTACAGTGAAGGCACACATTTGTTGATTGCTAAAGTAGGCTACAATGAACATAAGACAAACAACATTTCTATGTTCATACATACTAAATAATTGATCTTCAGTATTGTATAGTGTGGAGCTAAATTACCTACACCTATCTAAAAGTTTGGTGTAAATGTGTTTTATTGTTTTTGAAAGAGGTCTCATGTTCACCAAGGCTGCATTTACTTGACTAAAATTCTGTTAAAAATAGTATTATTGTGAAACTGTTTTCTATCTGAATTTATTTGTCAAATGTAATTTATTCCTCTGATAGTAAAGCTGAATTTTCAGCATCATTGCTCCAGTCACATGATCCTTCAGAAATCAGTGATAATAAATAATATGATGATTTGATGCTCAAGAAACATTTATTATTATTATCAATGCTGAATTCATCTTAATTATTATTATTATGAAAACTGTGATACATATTATTCAGGATTCTTTGAATCATATAGTTCAAAAGAACAGCATTTATGTGAATTATTTTTTATCTTTACCATTACTTCTGATCTATTGAAAGCATCTTTGCTGAATAAAATAGTGTTTAAAAAAAACCCCTCTTAAAATCTTGAATGTTAGTACATTTATCACAAGGGTTGTTGATACTTGTTACTTGATAAGTGTTGTTAAATTAATAACCATAACATCGGAGTTACTTTTACAAATAAGCAATGTTCTATACTTTTCTTTTTATGTAATTTACTGACTGACTATAATTGAAATCTCTTCCCATTGCTTGGCCATGATAGACCTGCGAATGTGTGTCATGCTGATCAGTGATGTACCGAGTGTGAAGAGGGTTTCTTCAAAGCCCATCCCGAGATTTATGCTTTAAAAGCTTCAAAATACTGCCGGCAAACAAAGATAAAGCTGAATGTTTACAATCCAGTTGTAGCAAGCAAAATAACAGAATTTGTGTTGCATCAGAGCAGCAGTGGATTTACTCTAGAAGTCTTGTTTTCCATTACATGCACACTGTTGAGGGGATAAACAGATGATAGTCACGTTACAATATTATAATGTGGTACTTTTCCATTAAAAGAATTACATGGAATAATTAGTCGTGTTTTATTGCAATATTGTTCCGTGTTACATTTAACAGTAACATCAAATGCTGATTTCCATGTGCAGTTTTTCAAAGCCATGACTGACTCGTCTTTTCTGAGACATTGCAGTGATAATTAGAATGGCCTTTAAGTCAAATGGTGTCCTACATAACCCTCAGTGCTGCCAATGTCACGGATGAAAAAGCATGTATTCATCAAAGCACTTTGCGGCCCTCTGTTCTTGTTGGCTTTTTATTTTAGACATGGAATAAAAGAGGGACTGGCCAGTATAGTGGCTTGGTTGTTGAAGCTTTTAAGATTCATTCTCCATCTCTTTTTGAGCCTCTCTCTCTCTCTCTGATAGACAATGCTATGAACATCATTCTTGTATCTATTACATCCCTTAGCACTAAAGCAAAAAATATTGATTGAAACAAAAAAAAAAGTCTGGTCTGTAAAGTTCTCATTCTAACCTGTAGAACACAAAAGCAGATGTTAAGTGGAAAGACAGCATCAGTCAACATTTACTTTCATTAAATGGGGAAAAAAAATGTAATAAAGTAAATTGTGACTGAGATGAAGACAGCTCTGAAAAAAAAAAGGGCAGCTGGATGCCATTCTCCCATTTTCTGGGAACTAAATCCTACTGAAAATGTGAACCTTTTCTGCATAAGAAATTTGACATTTGTGTCATTTCCATGACAACCAACTCACTCACTCACTAGGATGCAGCCCAAGCTGCATTTATTCTTTACCATTATTTAATCAAAGTAAGTGGTATGGGCTTTATTTGGTATTAAATTATTTATAATTGCTGCATATTTCTTTGATGATTACACTGAGATTTATTTTAAATATATATTTTCACATTTCTTTTTTCATAGATATACAATATTGTGCAAAAAGTTTGGAGTCCTTCACTACCTTAGTTAACGTGAACTAAGAATGAACCACTTCTACAACATTTATTCATCTTAGTTCATATTAATTTCAGCATTTACTAATACATTATTAAAATCAAAGGATCACCTTGGAACAAACAATGAACAGCTCTATTTTTATTAACTAACATTAACAAAGATTAATAAATACTCTTAAAAAAAGTATTGCTCATTGTTATTTCATGTTAGTTAATACATTACAATAAGGTACATTAGTTAACAATAGTTAAAGTGTTACCAGTAATTGTTATATAAATTAATACTAATATTCATCATGGATGCATTCCATTATGACATCAAAAGTTACAGTAAACACGTTTATAAAGTTAACAAAATATTTCTATTTGAAATAAATGCTGTTCTTTTGAACTTTCTATTCATCAAAGCATCTTGAAGGTAACACTTTACTTGAAGGGGTGTGCATAAGACTGACATGCCACGTCATGCATATGAAGGAGGATTTATGCATGTTTAAGACAGCTGTCAGTGTCATTCACTCAATTATGAAATTTTTAATGCAAATATGACATTGCTTGAGATGTCTTTGTTATGACAACTTGACAAACCAAGACAACACAACCTGTCATAAACATGACATAGCAGATTAATTATCAAACTTAAGAAACCACTTAGTTCCCTTTCGAGGGAACTTAACACTGCGTCGAGAATCGACTCTTTGGGGACGCTCCCTTAGCGTGCGCCTCTGAAGTATGAATGAAACTATTCCAATCCTGATTGGTGTTGCGTCATGACGTAACATGTGACGGCATAACCGGATGCATAAAAGCTACGCCGGAACAAACACAAACTAGCTTTCGCTCTTCAGCAAGCGCTCTGTGTTGAAACTGTGTGTCTTATTTGGTGTTGTTTGTCACATATATTGTATATTATGGCCAGCGAACAATTCAAAGCTTGTGTGCCTCCCTGCCCTCGTTTTATCACGGGTGGGGACACACATGCTTTGTGTGTGAGTTGTTTGGGAGCGCAGCATGCACGGGCAGCTCTCGAGGGAGCTGCTTGTGTAGACTGTGAAGCACTTCCCATTAGAGTGCTGCGCTCCCGGCTGGCGTGCTTTGATGAGCACGGTCAGGCTCGCGTTCCCCATGGTTCTGGTCCCGCGTCCGTTGAGGCGGCGCGGCGATTGAGATCGTGGGGTTCGCAGCGGGATCTTGTGGATGAGATTGAGACTGCTGAGGCACCTTCTCACTCTTCATCCGAGGATCTCGTAGCCTCTGAGAGTGGTGCAGGAGCCCGCATCGCGGCTTCTCCTGCCCATGATCAGGTCCCGATGCTTGAGCTCTCTGCTTCCGAGGAAGTAGATGTGCTCAGCATCGATGCGGATGACCGTGATCTAGGCGCGCCAGTTCACGGCCAAGGTTATGAGGAGCTGGTGGAGGTTGTGACTCGTGCTGTGGCCAGACTTAACATCAGCTGGCCACATGATGAGCAGGGAACGCAAGTGAGAAGCAAGCTTGATGAGCGTTTCCTGCAGCACAGATCGCAACCTCAGCGCCGGGGTTTGCCGTTTTTCCCCGATCTCCACAAAGAGATTTCGAGATCGTGGGATAAACCGCACTCATCCCGTGTCTCCAATCCCAGTATGGTGGATTACAGCAATGTTATGGGGGCACGGGATATGGGTTATGGGAAGATGCCTAAGGTGGAAGAGGCTTTAGCGGGTTATCTTTCTCCTGAGTCGGCATCTTCCCTAAAAACCCCGGCGTTGCCTAGTAAGCCCTGCAGAGATACATCTGCATTAATAGGCAGGGCTTACATGGCGGCAGGTCGGGCTGGTTCATGTCTGCACTCTATGGCACTCTTGCAGGCATACCAGGCCGACCTCCTGAAAGATTTGGATGAGGGGGAGGGGCCAACTCCTGAAGATATTGCGGAGTTAAGGAGAGCCACAGATCTGTCTCTTCGGGCCACAAAAGAGACGGCCCGCGCTATTGGCCGCTCTATGGCAGCTATGGTGGCCACGGAGAGACATCTGTGGCTGAATTTATCTGGCATGAAAGAGAAGGATAGATCCTTTCTGCTGGATGCGCCGCTTTCGCCTTCTGGCCTGTTCGGCGACGCCGTTACATCGGTCGTCGACAGGTTTCAGGAGGCGAAGAAACAATCTGCGGCGTTCCAGCAGTACCTCCCCCGTAAGGCGAAATCCAAATCGAGTAGGGTGGGGCCAAAAGATCAGCCCCAGCCATCAGCCGGCTCCTCACACCGAGCAGAGCAGAGAGAGAGCGTTTCCTCTAGAGCCCCTCCTCCTGGAGCTTGGCAACAGAGGAAACACTCTCAAAAGTCGAAGTCCTCCAGCCAGAAGGGCGACCTGAGGGACGTCATTCAGGCTAGGAGGGCTTCGGGGAAGAGGTCCTAACCGAAGTGGTAGGACCTCTGAGGGCTGTCCCCTCCGCTGTAGGGCAACCGAGGTTGTTCTCACAGCGGAGCCCTCTAGGAAACGATGTATGTTGCCCGCCGTCCACGACGCTTCGGGCCGCATCTCTTTCCAGCGAAAATATTTTAATAAAGAAAAAGCATCAATTATGGTCACAAAAGCCGGATCGACTACACCCTGCCGGTATTCCGCTTCAGGGAGTCGAGAAAGATGCTCGAAAAACACCAGAGGCCAGTCTCGAGAGGCTGGTACCCCTAGTAGATTTTGTAGAGGCATGGTATCATCTTCCCAACATATCTGCATGGGTCCTGCATATAATAAAATCAGGGTACAGACTGCAGTTCGCGCGCTGCCCCCCCAGGTTTTCAGGGGTAGTGCAGACTACAGTGGTTCCAGAGCAGGCTCAGGTGATGGAACAGGAGGTACAGACTCTGCTGCTAAAGGAAGCCATAGAACGTGTTCTTCCTTTGGACAGGGAGTCCGGGTTTTACAGCCGGTACTTTATAGTTCCAAAGAAGGATGGGGGGTTAAGGCCAATTTTAGATCTCAGGGTTTTGAACCGGTCTCTGAGGAGGTTCAGGTTCAAAATGCTAACCATTCCTGCAATCGTGAGTCAGATCAGGTCCGAGGACTGGTTTGTCACGATAGATCTAAAAGACGCTTATTTTCACATCTCCATCCTTCCATGTCACAGGAGATACCTGAGGTTCGCTTTCGGGGGCGAAGCTTACCAATATCGGGTTCTTCCGTTCGGCCTAGCTCTCTCTCCCCGCACATTTACCAAATGTATGGATGTAGCCCTTGCTCCACTGAGACTTCAAGGCATTCGTATATTGAATTATCTCGACGACTGGCTCATTCTGGCTCAGTCTCGGGAGATGGCAGTTCGGCATCGAGATGTCGTCCTTGGCCACATTCAGAAATTGGGGTTGAGACTCAATACAAAGAAAAGTGTGCTAGAACCATCCCAGTGCACGATGTTTTTGGGAGTCGTGTGGAACTCGATTACGATGCAGGCACGAATGTCTCCCGCACGTATCGAGTCAATTCTGGGGATGGTATCCAGGTTGAAGCTAGGCCAAGCCATCACTGTAAAGCAATTTCAAAGAATGCTGGGCCTCATGGCAGCGGCATCCAACATCATTCCTTTGGGCCTTCTACATATGAGGCCCCTTCAGTGGTGGTTAAAAACCAAGGGGTTTTCTCCCAAGGGAAATCCGTTTCGTATGATCAGAGTAACGCGCAGATGCCTTCGTTCTCTACAAATATGGAAGAAACCTTGGTTTCTGTCCCAAGGGCCAGTGTTGGGAGTGTCTTGTCGCCGGAAAACCGTTTCGACAGACGCCTCCCTCACTGGCTGGGGCGCGGTCATGGACGGCCGCTTTGCCAGGGGTCTGTGGCAGGACCATCATCATTCTTGGCATATAAATTGCCTGGAGATGATGGCTGTGTTCAGGGCTCTGAGGAGCTTCCTCCCAGACATCAAAGGTCACCATGTATTAGTACGATCAGACAATACGTCAGTGGTAGCCTATCTGAACCGACAAGGGGGACTCAGATCGCGCCCTCTGTGCAGACTGGCGCATCAGATTATTCTTTGGTCCCAGGGGAAAATACTGTCTATCAGAGCAATGTATATTCCGGGGGTTCAGAATCAGGGAGCAGACATCCTGTCGAGGCAGGGGCTGAGGCCCGGGGAATGGAGACTTCACCCAGAGGTGGTGAAGCTAATATGGGAGAGGTTTGGACCGATGGAAGTGGACCTGTTTGCGTCTCGAGAGACGTCCCACTGTCCACTTTGGTTCTCCCTCTCACATCCAGCCCCACTGGGGTTGGATGCCATGGTACAGGCCTGGCCGAGGCTTCGCCTGTACGCTTTTCCCCCGATCGCTCTGCTTCCGGGAGTCCTGGAGAGGGTCCGTCAGGAGGGCATCAGTTTACTTCTGGTTGCCCCAAGGTGGCCGACCCGAGTATGGTTTTCAGACATAATATCACTCCTGATAGCTCCGCCATGGCAGATTCCTCTGAGGAGGGATCTGTTGTCTCAAGCGGAGGGCACAGTCTTCCACCCTCACCCAGAGCTGTGGAAGCTGTGGGTCTGGCCTCTGAGGGGGTTCAGTACCTAGATGCTGGTCTATCAGCCGGAGTGGTTGAAACCATACTTAGTTCTAGGGCTCCATCTACTAGGAGATTATATGGCCTCAAGTGGAATGTTTTTTCCGCTTGGTGTAGAGAACAGGAGTTAGATCCAGTTAACTGCCCAGTGGCTTCAGTTCTGGAGTTTCTTCAAAATCGTTTCTCTGCGGGTCTCTCCCCTTCCACACTTAAGGTGTACGTGGCTGCCATTGCGGCTTTCCATGCACCTTTGAGTGAGGGGCCTCTGGGGAGGCACCAGTTGGTCATTCGGTTTCTCCGTGGTACTCGGAGGATGAGACCGACAACCAGGTCCAGGGTTCCTACCTGGGACCTGGCAATAGTTCTTGAAGGGTTATCCCTGGCCCCCTTCGAACCTTTGCAGTCGGCTTCGCCTAAGGACTTGACGCTAAAAGTGGTATTTCTCTTGGCTATTACCTCACTTAAGAGGGTGGGAGATCTCCAAGCCCTGGCAGTGACACCAGCTTGCTTGGAGTTTGCCCCTGGCAGAGTAAAAGCTTTTTTGCACCCGAGTCCGGGCTATGTGCCTAAAGTTCCATCTAGTACGGCTCGGTCTACAGTCCTTCAGGCATTCCATCCTCCACCTCATGTGTCGGCAGAAGAAGAGAAGCTTCATTTGCTCTGCCCCGTCAGAGCTTTGAGCGTGTACCTTGAGAGGTCCTCTTCTTGGAGAAGGTCGGACCAATTATTAGTGTGTTTTGGGTCACCTAAGAAGGGGCTCCCAGCATCCAAGCAGACTATTAGTAATTGGATTGTTCAAGCTATTACTGAGGCTTACAAGGTGCGCAACTTGCCTTCACCTTTAGCCGTGAGGGCTCATTCAACTAGAGGCATGGCTTCCTCTAGGGCCCTTCTTTCGGGAGTACCCCTACAGGAGATCTGTGAGGCAGCCGGTTGGGCTACTCCACATACTTTTATTAGGTTCTACAGTCTCCACCTTCCTAGTACGCCTGGTGCACACGTGCTTAGTCCTCGCTGAGTGCCTAGACAGTTTCACTCCGGGACAGGCCTATTCGGTGCGTGGCCTAGTGGGCACTCGTTCCCCAAAGAGTCGATTCTCGACGCAGTGTTAAGTTCCCTCGAAAGGGAACGTCTCGGGTTATGACTATAACCCTTGTTCCCTGAGAAGGGAACGAGACACTGCGTCGTTCTGCCACGCCCCTTAAGGCCTGAGAGCGGCTTGCTTCATCGCTAGGCTAGTTTGTGTTTGTTCCGGCGTAGCTTTTATGCATCCGGTTATGCCGTCACATGTTACGTCATGACGCAACACCAATCAGGATTGGAATAGTTTCATTCATACTTCAGAGGCGCACGCTAAGGGAGCGTCCCCAAAGAGTCGATTCTCGACGCAGTGTCTCGTTCCCTTCTCAGGGAACAAGGGTTATAGTCATAACCCGAGACGCTTTATGGGTTAACATTACATTAAACTGTCATGTGGTTGGTTTTGACATTTGCTGTCAATAGGGTTTTATAACTGTGTCATGAATATTTTTCTTAACCTCAACTACAGTGGTACAAATTGAATTTGTCATTAAAATGTTATAATGGCCTCATGACAGCCAATGTCAAAACCAACTACCTGACAGTTTAATGTAATGTTAACACATAGGCCTAAAGCTAAGTGGTTTCTAAAGTTTGATAATTAATCTGCTATGTCATGTTTATGACAGGTTGTGTTGTCTTAGTAATGTCAAGTTGTCATGACAAAGACACTAACAGGTTATGATGTTATGGTTTATGTCAAGATGTCATAAAGACATCTCAAACAATGTCATATTTGCATTAAAAATGTCATAACTGAGCGAATGACACTTAATGACAGTTGTCATAAACATGCATAAAACCTCCTTCATATTCATGACATGTGTCATGTCATGATTATGAAGGTGTCATGTCAGTCTTATGCACACCCCTTCCAAGTAAAGTGTTACCCAATTGGAATATATTCAAATAGAAAACAGCTTTTTTAAATTGTAATCATGTTTTTTCAAGATCACCGGTTTTACTGTGTTAAAAAAATGCATCCTTGGTGAGCAGACGAGACTTCTTTCAAAAACAACAACTGTTAAATCAAATCATGCCTCCCTTGAACGAATCACCACTGAAGTCAAAAAAAGGAAGAGACCCACCACTGCCCTTTTAAACCGGGCTCAGATTAGAGGAGCTTCAGGCCGATTTATGCCCGATTTACTCCTCCTGACACCCGGGAAAAATACCTCTCGATCTGCTCGCGGACACATTGGGGCCAAATTTTACATTTGAACGATTGCGACCACGATTACGTCAATACTTCCACAATGGCCAATGAGAGACAAGTCTACAATGAGACGGAAGTGACAGAACTTTTGAAATGATGACTGCGAGACAACAAGTAGGTCATCACCACTGGTCCGGTGGATAACGGAGATAGAGGAACAGCTGGTCGAAATATGGCAACAACACAACTGCCTTTATAATGTCTCCTCATTTAATGTCTACAGCAAGTTGCCGCAAAACAGTATCCATTTTGTTTACATCTGTTTCCCCGTGGGATGCTAAATCTGGCATGATAATCTTAAAAATGTGAGTGTGATGCGCCACTATTTTCAAATCTTGTTTTGTGTGCAGGTTTGAGATTCGAAAGTAGAAAATCTGTGAAGATTATCCTTACTGTATGTACGTGACTCAACCAGATTTCAACAATTGGTTAAGATTTAAAAAAAAACTCCTGGAGTCTGAGCCCATCTTTACTGACTTACAGATTTTGGATTGATAACCACAGTGCGCATTTGATCTAATGTCCATAAAGATTTAAAGTTTTAAAACACATATTCATACCCTGTGGCTTGGCCTCCATTAAATTCCCTTTCAAGTCCTCGATGCTTTCTTTTGAAACAAGAAATGTCATTACCCGGTACAAAGAAAATCTATGAAAGATGGGCAAACTTTCAGCAGCAAGTTTGCCGTAATCTTCAAACAAATCATACTGTCCTCAGCATTAAGACCTTACTGTGGTTAGAAAACATCAGTTCTTTTTAGAGCAGAGGTTATTCAACAGGCCTTCATTTCATTACAAGCCTAATACAAACCTTCATTTGATTTTTCCTTTGAAATAAGACATTTACCCTGTAATTTTCCCCAGCTCAACTCTCTGTCAATAACTCAAGAGGCACCTGCGAATAAATGTTCCCCTGGCATTTGCGCCGCTTCTTGTGATTACATTAAAACCTCACACTTTTAGCCGGCTGCAATTCAATATCGACGCGACCCAGCCAAGCAATTTAAATACGCCTTTCTTCAGCTGATGGGATTTGCCGCCTCTGCTCGATAAGCTCCCCCACGCCCAGTGGAGGTGTTATCTGTCGCCTCTGCGGCGGTTCGACTATTTGGACATCATCATCTATCATAGGGCAGCAGGCAGCAGGGTCAGGGCGGGGGTCTCTGGGCCCCAGCATCCCCAGCTGTCTTTTAGGCAGGCCGGCTGCGAGCATCTGCTGATGTATTGCGGGCAGTGGAGGGTGAGGCTTGGAGACAGCCACAGTCACCTTGCGCTTTCTGCACTGGTGCGGGCAAGACTAATGCATGCGGCATTTAGACAAGGTAACAGACCACCCACTTCATGAGGCGGCCGAACGGAAAGCGAAGTGGATTTGGGGGTTTTAACATTTGCCTTGTAAATCGCAGAAATCAGGCAGATTTTACTCGAGCAGGGGTACGTTTCCCAAAAGCATTGTTAGCCAACTATGGTCGCAAGTCCCGTCGTTATCAGCAAGGTTCAACAAGTCGGTGTTTCCCAAAACCATAGTTCTAACGAACATTCGCAAACATCATAGCAAAGTTGTGTAGTTCAGTCCCTCCAGAAAAACACGATTATGCGATCGCTGAATTCAATGCATAATCAGCCAAAGTCTGCATATTTATGCGGGGGTCGCATTTTTTCAAATACTCCGCAATTTCGCTGCATAAATTGCTGATTTCCGCGCAAAATATGGGGGGCTTGCATGATTTCATAATCCCCGCATTTTCGTCGCAAAAAAGTCACATATATCTTAGCAGAAAGTTGGAAAATGTTGTGTTTGCTTCACACAAGAGCAGCCATTTCCTCCTGTTGCTATGGGAACGTTATGAAGTGACGTAATTACGCGACGTGAACATCATCGAAAAGCTGTAAAACAGGAGCACACTTATAGGTGCAGCCAATGTGAGCGGACAAGGTGTCAGTATGCTCATCAGGAGATGTTTAAGTCATAAATGGTAAAATAAAAAGGCTATTGTTACGTTTATTTTGGGGAAAAAGTTCCATATAGCCCCTTTAAAATATTTCATTTATTTATTTTTACTGAAGTTGTGGCATATTCCTCTAGTAAAGCTACAGAACTTGTTTAACTCAATGTTTTGTAAGTTTGATGTGTTTATTAAGGTCTTGTAACGCGTTGTGTCTGGAAGAAAAATAGGGATAGCTCACAGCTGAAGTTATTGCAGAGGCCAGACAGACTCACGGAGGCGATTGGCATCTCACAACTCGCACTTTATTCCCAAATCGAACTCGTATAACTGTCTGTCACACGTTCTACCGTCCACATCGTTACTTAATAAACAAAATAAGATAAAAGAAGTAGCATTAAACAGAAATTACCCGCACACATGGGGTGTTGCGCATGGCACATACAATATAATAACATTGCAGACAGTTCAACAGGGAGCGCGCTTTCCACTCGTTACAGTCTGAAATAAAACAAGATGAGAAATTAAATATTTCCAGCACTCTCTGTGATGTAGTATGCTTGCTTATCATAGGAAGTAATAAGAAATGACTCTTTACATTAAGGTAGTAGCCTAGTGAGAACAGGGTGTTGGGGGAATCACTTTTTTTTCTCTTTTTCATCAAACCACAGCAAGTTCCCGCAATTTTTGCAAGTTCCCCGCAAATTTCATCGCATAAAATTGCATACATATCCCGCATATTCCATCGCATTTTTAAAGAAAACGGGCCACATAATCAAGGATTTTTGCCCGCAACAATCACAAAAAAAAACTTTCTGGAAGGACTGGTAGTTGGAACGACAGATCTCGAGCTGTGGTTAGAAGCATAGTTTCTTGTTTGCATGACATGTGGACTCATATCCTCATCTTGATCCAAATAAGCAAGCTGACATGCTGTGCAATCTGTATCTTTTAGTTTAGAATACATACAAATGTCATTTACGTCTTTTAGTTTGTCAAGCGATTTAAAGCATCGTTATTGAATGTTATTGCATGTGCGAACATGCTCTAGTAACGAGCCTATGATTGAATCTGGAAATCAAGCAAAATAACTGAGAAAAATTAGAAATAGCCCTCAGATGCCATGTCCATAATTTAAAGCAAAACATCTAGCGTTAATCGATCTCAAACAGATTCATTAAAAGTATATTACTCCTCCACGTGCACGACATCATTAACCAACGAGGTTGAACGACCAATTTGCAACCATATAGTTTCGGGAATCAGTGGTGACTAGCTCGTTGATTTCAACGATGTATCGTACTATGGTAAAAGTATTGTTGTTGTACGGGAAACGCACCCCTGAATAATGACCCTATTGTCTTCTCCAGAGCTGCCTATAGCTGATTTGAACTAAATTCTATAGCCTAATTGTAGAACTTTACACAGTTATTACACTGAACGTCTCGGTTACGGATGTAACCCTCGTTCCCTGAGTAGGGAACGGAGACGTTCCGTCGGATGACGACGAATGGGGTTTCGCTTAGAAAGCCAATCGACTTCGAATACTTCAAAACGAGCCAATGGCAAAGAAATGCCATGGGTCTGCGGAATTTGCATAGCGTAGCACCGCCCCACCTCGTGGGTATTTAAGGAGCACGCTGGCAGCAAACCGGCATGTTTTCTTCGCTGAGGAGCCAAGACAGAGGTCAGGCGATCCTCGCGGCACAGCGGAAGTGGCAGACAGACGGAACGTCTCCGTTCCCTACTCAGGGAACGAGGGTTACATCCGTAACCGAGACGTTCCCTTTCGTTGTCACTCCGAGTTCCGTCGGATGACGACGAATGGGGATACCAGTCTAATCACGCCACCTTCCCAGCTGTCTTCCAGTGCCCTGCGTAAATCTGAGATCCCTGTCGTGAGACTAGCACGGACGAAGGACTCCTATTTAACACAGGAATACCAAGGTACACTGGGGAGCATATCCCAGGTCTTAGGGAAGTATGCAATTACTGCCAACCCAGAGGGGGGGACTTAGAAATACACATATGACCCGAGGGATGCATATGGGGAATCACTGGGGTATCCAGCCGCAGGTGGAATATTTCAACCCCAGGGGTGGCAAGGTGGCTTGCCAAGGGAAAGACACATGCTCAGAGAGGCTTACAGTGGGAATACACATGTGGGGGTAGCTCCGGGAGGTACCATGCACACGGGAGGCACCTAGCCGACGCGCAGGCAAGAGACACTGGCGCCGACGTCAGGAGTGCTGGAGGAACTCAGGGCTTTCGGAGAAGCTCACCTGAGGAGAATATCGCACGTATCCAGTCCGTAGAGTGGAATGGCGAGCAAGCGAAGACACCTGAGCGGGTCCGGTACTAGCTGGTTGAAGCGAGTACATGAGAGGACACAGGCTCCACTCGGAGATTGTAGAATCTGGCGAATGTGTTAGGTGTCGCCCAGCCTGCAGCTCTGCAGATGTCTGTTAGCGAGGCGCCATGCGCTAGAGCCCAAGAGGATGCCACACTCCGGGTGGAGTGGGCAGTCACACCAAGGGGGCACGGTCGACCTTGCTGCTGGTATGCCAAAGCAATGGCGTCCACTATCCAGTGAGACAACCTTTGCTTGGAGAGAGCCTTTCCCTTCAGCTTCCCACCATAACAGACAAAGAGCTGGTCTGAGGTCCTGAAACACTGCGTCCTGTCTACGTAGATGCGGAGCGCACGTACTGGACAGAGCAGTGCCAAGGCTGGGTCTGCCTCCTCCCGGGGCAGCGCTTGCAGGTTCACCACCTGGTCCCGAAAGGGAGTGGTAGGAACCTTGGGCACATATCCAAGCCGGGGTCTCAGGATCACGTGAGAATAGCCCGGCCCGAATTCTAGGCACGCTTCGTCAACGGAGAATGCGTGCAGGTCCCCCACCCTCTTAACGGAGGCCAATGCAGTCAGAAGCGCTGTCTTCATAGATAGGAAGTTTAGCTCGACTGACTGCAAAGGCTCAAAGGGAGCACTGCGCAGGGCAGCTAGGACCACTGCGAGGTCCCAAGAGGGTACGAGAGGAGGACGAGGAGGATTCAGTCTCCTCGCTCCTCTCAGGAACCTGATGATCAGGTCATGTTTCCCCAAAGACTTACCTTCTATAAGGTCATGCTGTGCGGCAATAGCGGCTACATAGACCTTAAGGGTGGAGGGAGACAGCCTTCGCTCCAACCCTTCTTGAAGAAAGGAAAGCACAACACTGATCGAACAACTCCGGGGCTCTTCTCGGCGAGAAGAGCACCAGCTGACGAAGAGGTTCCACTTCAACGCGTAGAGGTGTCTCGTGGACGACGCTCTAGCGGAAGTGATGGTAGCCGCCACCGCTGGTGGCAGGGTACTCAAACCTGCCTCGTCCCGTCCAGGAGCCACACGTGGAGGTTCCAAAGATCGGGACGAGAGTGCCATAGGGTGCCCCGTCCCTGAGAAAGGAGGTCCTTCCTCAGAGGAATCGGCCAAGGAGGTGCTGTCGCGAGGAGTACAAGTTCGGAGAACCAGGTCCGGGTGGGCCAGTACGGTGCGACCAGAGTGACCTGCTCCTCGTCCTCCCTGACCTTGCGCAGGAGTTGCGCAAGAAGGCTCACTGGGGGAAACGCATATTTGCGGCCCCGCGGCCAGCTGTGCGCCAGAGCATCCGTGCCGAGCGTGCCCTCGGTCAGGGAATAATACTGGGCGCAATGGGTCGAGTCGTGAGAGGCAAACAGATCTATCTGTGCGTCCCCGAACTGGTCCCAAATCAGCTGAACCGTCTGGGGATGGAGTCGCCAATCTCCGGGGAGGGGCTGAAGCCGTGACAGCTCGTCGGCTGCACAGTTCAGGGCTCCAGGGATGTAAATGGCTCGAAGCGACCTCAGATGCTTCTGACTCCAAAAGAGGAGGTGGCGGGCGAGTTGCGACATACGGCGGGAGCGCAGACCACCTTGACGGTTGATGTACGCTACAGTGGCGGTATTGTCTGTTCGGACTAGTACGTGTTGATTCTTGAGCACGGCCCGGAAGCGGCGCAGAGCAAGACGTACAGCCTGCAACTCGAGGCAATTGATGTGCCATAAGCGGTGGGGTCCTGTCCAGGAGCCCGCGGCAGCACGTCCATTGCACATGGCACCCCAGCCCGTGGTGGAGGCATCTGTCGTTACAACAACATGCCGGGAAGCTCGTTCCAGAGGCACTCCTGCCCGTAGAAAGCTGAGGTTCCCCCACGGGGTGAAGGTCTGACGGCAGGTCGGAGTAACTGGTACTCGGAGCGTGCCGTGTTGCCATGCCCACCTCGGGACTCGGTCGCGAAGCCAAAGCTGAAGCGGTCTCATATGAAGCAATCCGAGCGGCGTTGCCGCGGCTGCAGATGCCATATGCCCCAGGAGCCTCTGAAAAAGTTTCAGTGGAACCGCACTCTTGCCCTCGAACTGTCTCAGGCAAGTCAGCAGTGACTGCGCGCGCTCGCTCGTAAGCTGCGCGGACATGGCGACCGAGTCGATCTCCATACCGAGAAAAGAGATCCTCTGCACGGGGCAAAGTTTGCTCTTCTCCCAGTTGACCCGAAGGCCCAAACGGGCTACATGGCGGAGTACCAAATCCCTGTGTTCGCAAAGCTGATCTCGAGAGTGAGCTAGAATCAGCCAGTCGTCGAGATAGTTCAGAATGCGAACCCCGTGTTCCCGGAGGGGAACAAGGGCTGCCTCGACGACCTTCGTGAAGACGCGAGGGGACAGGGCTAGCCCGAATGGGAGAACTGCGTACTGATATGCCTGTCCCTCGAAAGCAAACCGTAGGAACGGTCTGTGTCGAGGGAGAATGGAGACATGAAAGTAGGCGTCCTTCAGGTCGATCGCTGCAAACCAATCCTGGTGCCGCACACATTCGAAAACGCGTTTGGCGGTGAGCATCTTGAACGGCAGCCTGTGAAGGGAGCGGTTCAATACGCGCAGGTCCAGGATTGGCCGTAACCCACCGGTTTTCTTCGGAACAATGAAGTAGGGGCTGTAAAACCCGGACCTCATTTCGGCTGGAGGGACAGTCTCGATCGCACCCTTCGCCAGCAGGGTAGCAACCTCCGCTCTCATGATAGGGGCATTGCCACCGACCATAGTGGAGCGGACTCCCCTGAAGCGGGGAGGAGACCGCGCGAACTGAATCGCGTAGCCGAGCCTGATCGTTCGTGCGACCCAGCGGGACAGGTTGGGAAGCTCTAACCAAGCTCCCAAGGACTGAACCAGCGGGGTCATGCGAACCACAGACTTCCCGTCGGTGGGGCAGCGAGGCGGTATGACTGACCCAGACGTGGACGGCATAGCGGCCCGATGTGGGGGTGCAGTCATGAACCGCGCCCTGACAGAGGAGACCAGGGAAGGACGAACGTTCCACGGGGGTCTGCTCTGCCAGGGGTCTGGCGACAGAGGGGGATGAGAGTGGTACGGTCCGGAGACGGCGCGCACTGTCATCCGGCTCTGGGACAGAGGAGGACGAGGGGTGCACGGCCCGGGGGCGGCGCACCGTGTCGTCCAAGAACTCTGTGTGCTCAGGGATGAACGTGTTATTTCTTTCTTTAACCACATTAGGGTGCTGCCCACCCGTGGGTGAGCAGCGGGGAGTGGAGAACAAAAGATTCTCCCCCGGCCCTCCACCGGGGGAAGGAGTGGTCCTGCTACCACCTCCTGAGAAACACACGTCATCCCTGAGCAGCCCGTCTCAGGAGCGCCGCTTGGCCCGGCGTTTAGCGGGGGGCGGGGCTGGAGAGGGCTGGGGCGCCTTCTTGCGACTTCCTCCGCGACCGGGCCCGGGTGGAGGCTGCTGCTTGGGCCGGGCGGGAGGGGCGGGAGTCGCAGGAGGGCGCCCTCGGCGGCGAACAGACTGAGTACTCTGCCCGGTCGGCTGGGTGGAGGCAGCAGCGGGCCGTCGGGGCAGAATATGCTTAATAGCCTCAGTCTGTTTCTGCGCAGTCGAGAACTGTTGGGCAAAGTCCTCGACTGCACCGCCGAAAAGGCCATCTTGCGATATGGGGGTGTCGAGCAGCCGGGACCGCTCGGCATCCTTCATATCGGCAAGATTAAGCCATAGATGTCTCTCCTGGACCACGGCTGTGGACATCACCAAACCCAGGGAGTGTGCGGTCACCTTCGTCGCTCGGAGAGCAAGGTCGGTGGCGGCGCGCAGCTCATTGAAGAGCCCTGGGTCCGTCCTACCCTCGTGCATGTCCCTGAGCATCTGGGCCTGGTAGACCTGCAGAATGGCCATGGCATGCAAAGAGGTGGCTGCCTGTCCCGCAGCTCTGTAGGACTTCGCCACTAACGTAGACGAATACCTACAGGCTTTGGATGGGTGCTTTGGCTCACCACGAGACGAAGCGCTCTGAGGACACAGTTGCATCGCAACAGAGCGTTCGACCGGGGGAAGCCCAGTGTACCCACGGGCAGCGGCCTCATCGAGGGGAGGAAAGGCGGATGAGATCATCGAGCGGTCACGGGAAGACATGGGAGTCTTCCAGGACTTCGAGATCTCATCATGCACGTCCGGGAAGAAAGGATTTCGGGGCCTGACGCGGACGGGGGTCCGCAGCCTGACCCAAATACCAGTCATCCAGCCGCGAGCGCTCGGGACAGGGCGGAGGGTTCCACTCTAACCCGATGCTCGCGGCGGCTCGAGACTGCATGGCCGTCATCTCTGGATCTGACTCTGGCACAACTGTAGTCACACCCGAAGGCGGCAGCTGTGATGAGTCTTCACTTCCAGCAGACTCCGACCCACCTTGTGATGCTGCAATAGACATGGCATCTTCCTCTGGAGCGCCAAAGGAAACCCGCGGGACACCCGAAGATGATCTCGCCGGAATCCCCTGAGCACTCACGGGTTGCAGCATTGGAGAGGGTGCGGCTGGGCACGGACTGATAGTCGGCGCTTGGTTCCAAACCGTCACCCTCAGATCACCCTGGCCACCAGCCGAAGTACTAGCTCTATTTCTAGAGTCAGTAGATCGGGGTGTGGATGAGGGGACCCTCACTCTTGCGAGATCACCGAGTCTTGACCGTAATGCTGCGATGGTCATGTTCCCACAGAGAGAACATGAGTCATCCACGAGTGCTGCTCTAGCGTGATCAATGCCCAAACACACTATGCACCACTCGTGCCCATCAGAGTCGTCAACCAGCCTACCGCAACCAGAAGTGCACGGGCGAGGCATCTTTAAAAAGACGTGCCACGTGCAAGCTCTTTTGTGAGAATAGAAACCTGATTGTGTTGAAGCGCTCGGGGAGAAACACACTCGCTGTCGAACCACAGACAGATACGCAGGAAGTGCGCGCTCGCCGAAGATCGCCGTCACACCAACACCAGAGAATCTTGCTCGTTTGAAGAACTGACAAATTCAGGAATGGCTTGTGGAACGAAGGATCACCTTGGCTCCGAAGCGAAAACATGCCGGTTTGCTGCCAGCGTGCTCCTTAAATACCCACGAGGTGGGGCGGTGCTACGCTATGCAAATTCCGCAGACCCATGGCATTTCTTTGCCATTGGCTCGTTTTGAAGTATTCGAAGTCGATTGGCTTTCTAAGCGAAACCCCATTCGTCGTCATCCGACGGAACTCGGAGTGACAACGAAAAGGGAACTGAATCAACACTGAACTGACTTGTTTATTGCTGTGAAGCTGCTTTGATACAATTAAGAAATGTGCTGATATCACTGTCTACAAATGTAAAAAAGGATTAATGCTGGGATGAGTGCTGACCAAGCACTTCTGTAGGCATTTAACGGTCCTTTAATGCCATTTTCCTCTGAAGAGATGACAGCAAGAACAGCTCGCTCTAGAGAGGATGTCCTTTGTAAAGTTTCTAAGAAACTATCAGAATCTCGCTAGTTAATCTTCAGTCCGAAACAGAAGAGAGTCTCTCTCTCTCCCTTTCTTAAAGGTGAATTACTTAAGATTTTCTTATATATGGTAAATGGGCTGCATTTATATAGCGCTTTCACAGACCCAATGGCCACCAAAGCCCTTTACATTTTGCCTCACATTCACCCATTCACTCACTCATTCATACACCAACGGCGGTGTCAGCCATACAAGACACCATCCAGCTCGTCGGGAGCAGCTGGGGTGAGGTGTCTTGCTCATGGACACCTCCACTTGGTCAGGTGGAACTTGGGATTGAACCACCAACCTTCCGGTTTAGACAACCTACATGAACCACAACCGCCCCCATTATATATTCAATATATTCTCTTAACCCAGTTTATTGTTCATTAACTATTATTAGTATGCCATTTGTGGGTATATCACCCGCAAAAGTGTAAACAGTGATCCTCACAGTCACCATCAAAACTTTGACTGACAAGACCGAGGGGACTGCACTCAATCTCTTTCCATACTGAAAAGAAAGTTGAATTTACACCATTTTTGCAACACACTTCAAGTAATTCCAACTTGGATACATTGTATTTAAAGTCCCCCTGTTGTCAATAGTTTTATCCCTTAAGTGTCATATTTGATCACAAAAATTACATTTAGTGTGCGGTTCGATGAATATGCAAATTAGCCCCACCTCCACTCACACCCGCGATCCACTCGTTGACCTGATTGGTTACAAGGTAGTTTGTGACAGAAACAGCGATTTCAAATTTTTTTTGAGACTGTCTTTGGTCTATTGGTTTGGAGACTGTCTTTGACTGTTTTCAGTAACGAGAAAATACTCAATGGTGTTGACTTATGAATTTGAACGTGTCTTACAGCATACTAAAGACACCCCATAGACAAACAAAAGCTTGATTTTCACCACAGGGGGACTTTTAAAATTAACAAGAAAACCTCTTATACCTACTTAAGTTTACTCCGTAGATTATATTGTGTTCGATATTTTAAGTATAGACTGCTAAGTACTTGACCTTAAATTAACACAACTTGCATTTACATAAAAGCTAGATGGAGTTGAACCAACAATTGAGCTAATGAATACAACTGCCTTTCTCCAGAACAAAATAAAACAAATAAAGCATTTTACTTTACTTTTGGACAGAGGCTGCATTTCAACAAAAGGTTTTCAGACAGTTAGTTAAAAAAATAAAGCATTTTGGGTTTGACAGATTGCAATAATAGCTTACACTATAGTGAGAGTTTGGGATGTTGCTAATGTAACTGGCTGAGCCAGAAGGTGTTTAGCCGCTGTGGGACTATGGCTGACACATTACATTCAGCTTCGGTTACAGAAGTGCAAGCCAAATTCCACTAAATTTAGACCTTCAAAGATTAAACAAAGCAAAGCAAACATGTCAAAGCAAATGGGGCATTTCGATACAACGCTATGGACGCTTCAATAGCGTACAGCATCAAAATGCACCCATTCAGAAAGACATTCTGGCATTGTTTAACCTTCAATAATCACTTGCTTTCTAACCATATGCACATTTTTATTTGTATGTATTAATGTGATTAACTGTCATGGAACAGAAGATTGAAAATACAGGTAAAATATGAATGGAGTTTATTGAATGACACACAGGTGAGAAGCAGGTTAGCCTCTGGATTGCAGATAGTTCTGGTGATACTGGCATGTGAATGAAAGTCGTATCTTGTTGCAGGTAGTGAAGAGAAGTGGTTGGCGGGTTGAAGACTGGCAGACGATGACACTCAGAAGCCTGAAGAGGAGACAGTTTGATGCACAGTTAGGTTGTCCAGTACAGGTTGAGAGTAGAATAACAAGACCAGACCCAGAGGAGTGTTTGGTGCTGGCTTTTATGTAGGAACTGATGAGGTTGATGGCAGACAGGTGTAGTGATTGAGTGTGAACAGGTGGTAGCCAGAGAGGATGATGGGAAATGTAGTGTGCTGAGGTGACTGCTCTGGTGACTGAGGATTGTGACATTAACACAGTGGTGAAAATAATGGTACTAATTAATAATAATAATAATCCTTTAGATATCCTATTATACCTTACATATATTTTACATTATATAAAATATCCAGGAACATTTCACCTGTTCTTAAGTGCATCTTTTGAGACATATTTTTTCCCCTCAAATCAATCAATTGGATAAGAAAAAAATGAGATGGGAGAAATCAGTTACTCTTATAGATCACAGAATGTGCTTTAAATTCAAAGAGTCACACACCTTAATTCCAAACCACACTGCAGAGTAATTGTTGTGCATTTACATTTAGTCAATTAGCAGATACTTTAATCCAAAGCAATTTACAAATGAGAAAAAAATCACGGACTATCTATCATGCGGGACCTCACAGTGCTGCATTACAGATTTCCGATGGTAAACCAAAGTAGTAAAAAAAAAGAGAGCAGATTTAAATTGGGATATAAAGTTAATAAAAAGTTAAAGGATAAAAGTTCATTCTAGGGCTTAGTAACTACTGCATAAGTAACTCTGTTCTCAGTTTTGGTTTTAGCATTTGTTCTTAATGCAGAATGTAGCTAAATCATCTTGAAATGTATCTAAATGCATGATCTCTGCAAATGGTTGTCCCATTGTGAATAATTAATCATGTATACATTTAATTGTTTTCTTATTTAATTTTTGACCAAGTAATTTTTAAAGGGATCATGAACTGACTTATTTTATTCTTTTATAATGTTAATATGATTTTTACATCAAAAATTATCATAATTAAGAAATAAAAGGCCATTTTCTACCCTGATTTTAGCCCTCTGATTTGAACGCTCTGTTGGAAGGAGTGTGTCTGCTGTGAGACTTCAGTGTAAACGCCCACTTCTATGATTGGCTAACATCTTGCATATGAAATTAGTATTACATGTGGAACTCTCTCGAAATCTTTTACTACGTTTTTTACTATTACAGCTGTCGAGATTACTTAATCGTGAAAAATTGTTGATCAGCATTATATTACTCCCAATGCATGAAAGGTTGCAGCGATGAGCATTGTAGCCGATGACAGACATGTCTGTTGAGTGCATGAATGATCTCGTCATTGCAGCTCAATTTCTGTATTCTCACGAATGCTTTCATCATAACTAACAGTTCAAACATAATGCAAATAAGAGTGTAGACAGAACTCAGTAGCTGATAAACTTACACTGTGTGATTGACAACGTCAGCGTTTTTAAAGCGAGGGTTCTTTGATAGCTTTCTGTATAGTTTATTCATGATTTAAATAACAGATTATTTTAATGCTACTAAGAGAAACAATGTGAAGTTGATCGTCTAGTCACTGGCTTGATTTACTGTCGCATAAACAGAAATAAACCATTTTGAGACAAAGAACATCTGACCAAACATGAATCATATCAGAAATCAGTGATCACAGATTAGGCATTAGAATTTAACACACAGTCGTGGCATTACTGCCGGTCCATATCCTACAGTAAAAGTCTGTTTGCAAAGCCTGCGCCGAAATGCGACTGATTTACCAAATAATCCACAGTGAACTGTACCGAACAAACTAATAACGCTCCACTGAGACATTCATATAGTTAATCATAACCACTTTCCCAGCATTATAATCCTTTGGAAGGTAATGTTATTTTTAGTCCAGTGATGTATCATCATCTCACTCACTATTACATCAAAACGTGAAACAATTCCAAACAAGTCTTTTTCTGAGCTTGGATTTAACAAAACCTGTTTTTGGACTAACGAGGAAGTTTTGAGTTCTGAAACTTACAAGACGTTTTTACAGTGCATTGACCTCATTCAAGGATTTTTTTTATTTCTCAATTGATGACCCCTTAATCAAAATGCCATAACTCAATCTTCCAGTAAAAACGACAGACTTGCCTTGCTTGATGTATGCATGACTTCTCCAATCATTTGTTTTCTTAAACCTCGTTCCTCCAAGCAGGGCCGTAGCTAGAGGATTCGGGGCCCCCTGAAAAAATATTGATGTGGGCCCCCACCACCCTCCACCAATATCATATACTGTACAATAGATGAACATGGAGGCCCACATATAACAGAAGATGGTGATGTTGTTGTAAAACCTTTATTTTAAAAGTTAAATGTTTATATAAAAATTACAACTAATAAAAACTAACAAAAAGCAAGAAATTGCTAAATAATAATAAACCAATTTTTTAAAAGTAATATCCCCCCCCCCCCCCCCCGGTCGACTGTGGCGCGCACCGATAATAAAAAATGACTGTACACGGCAGACTGTAGACGGAAGTTTTCTAATTCCCAGCGAAATAACAATATATAACCGGTCTTTAAGAACGTCTTGATCGACTGGGATACAACCACTCTCCTTGCCTCCCTCTCCGTCTTTTCCTGGCATTTCTGGTACCTGATTTTTGTTTTCTTTTCCCCGACATTTTTCAGTCAGTCAGTCTCCTGCTCTTCCACCAAGTTCATCGTTATCTTCAGGCTGCCGCCTCAACTCTGATTGGTTCTGTTCACGAGCTGGGGCGGGACTTACAATTTTATTGGGTCCATCTGATGTTTGTCACTGACTCTGACTGAATAATTAATAAATACTTTAGGTCGGACTAAACCATTTTTATGGAGGTAAGAGAAGCAGATATTTGGAAAAATATTTACCCAAATTGCACGTTTTTGTGGTTTTCATTTAAATCGCAGGCATACAACTAATATAAATATTAGAATTATTCATACAACAGGGGCCTAAATAGTTTAAGTGCTGGATTTTGTGGGGCCCCCTGGGCAGTGGGGGCCCCTATAATTGTCACCACCTTTCACCCCACTAGCGACGGCCCTGCCTCCAAGTTCACGTTTACTGCTTCCACTTTTGAGTGCAATGGCCATATCATGTTCTGTCGATACATTGGTTTCAACGCGACTTGAAATGTGTAATCATACATTATAACGTTTACCTATTGATCCAATAACAAGCCTTCAAATTAATGTTGAAAAGCTGCAAATTTCAGTTTTTCTTGTTAAAGTTGATGTTTTTAATTCCTTTTGTTTTGCCCCACGCAACTGCACAATTATTACATTGAAATACGATACATAAACACAAACATAAAGTTGCATGTTTAAATGTGTAAATAATATTAAATTAACTCGAAAAGCAACTGTGTGATTGAATATTGTGGATACTCTCTCTATATCTCTTTTTAAGACCAGTTTCTAAATGTCCATTCCGGATACTTAAAGTTGGACGTTTTAGTTATACAGGCCAATATGCATGGAATGCAGTCTAAGAGTGGATTTTAAATAGCCTAACTGCGCAGACATTATCTTATATATGGCTGAGCAATTATATAACCTCATCATTGCTCAGAATATGCCCAGCACACTTGACCTTGAACAGTCCACGGAGACCTTGTTCATTCATTAAGAATTCCTACGAGTCTACAGCTTTCGCCCTAATTAGCATAGGGCTTTTTGCAGCACACACGACAGCAGCAGGAAGGACAGGAGATATTCACCTGCCTGCGTTTGGCACCTTCACAGCACGTTGACAATGTGCTCCGACAGATGGTACCATTTACAAAGCTCTTCATACTGTGATGCTCATACACCTTTTTATTATCTCCTGGCTGACTGGAACTCGTCCCAATTCGCTCTTCTGCCTCCAAACTCACTAAGTATCTGACCTGAGGTCTTCTTTAGATGTGTAAGGACCTATTCAAAACCCCTCAGCAAGCCCTATGGGTCCACACATCTCCTTTTAAATTCAAAGCTGGAAAGTTCCTCTTTGGCTGTTCAAACGCCCCTGGAGACTGGGGGCGAGGACTTCTGTGGGCATTATAAGCACAGGAAGCGAGTAACAGTGGGAGTTCGTTCCTTGTCAATAGGTGCTTTCCTCTGAGATTTGGATGGCTGCCAGCCTCCCTTTTGGCCAACAGTAGGCAAGCATGAAAAGTCACAAGGTTTTTTTTTTTTTTGAGGAATCGCAGTTTCCTAGCTGACACTTCATGAATAATGATTTATGATGGAGGTGGTTGAGTTTTGAATGTCCATTATTATTTGTGAAGTAAGCTATACACACTGGCCCCGAGAGAGTACAATAGCTAATAGAAGCAAAGCTCTTAAAGCCTTGATCCTTGGCAGAACCCATGTCTGACACGTTTAGCATGAGAAATGCACAGGAATCCTAATAAGGTGGAGAGAAACGCTCTTTTCCTCTCTTATTTTTCTCACAGCAGCTGGTGGCTAACCAGTTTAATCAGTGATAATTCTGTTTAGCTCACGAGCTCTGGAGCAGAGCAGTTTTCCACTGTTTACCCTAGGAATAATAATAATAGGACCCAAAAATGTTCCTTCAGTTCAGCAATCTTGTCTGTTGATTTTCTTTGCCCATGAGGCAAAGCAGTGGAAATGCAGCAAGATAGGCCTAAAGACGTGACTCTAAGGGGGGGCGGTGTTGTTGCAATTATCCATTCACTACCTCATATGATTCGTATTCTCGGAGAATTCTAAAGTACGTGCTTGTGAAAACGTTTTGTGATAAGTCTACTGAGCCTTCTGGTGGCACCTAATAATTAACCCTCTTAAATTGAGCCATTCACCATCTAGCGAGGCACCCACGTAGGGTCCCTCTGGAGCCGAAAGCTGCTTTGGGCGCTTTCATTACACGCTTCACTTCCACATCTGCACTTTTCCCTTTCTCTCTTGGTCCAGAGAACGAGATCAGAGGTCTGCTTGAGGTGTTCCTTTTTACGTCACGTTATCTTATTCATCTATAAATGTAAATGTGGCACCAAAAATCTGACTTTTTTTTTACTTAATGAAGTTCTCAGCTACCTTTCATCAAATTTGTCTCAGATGTTCTCTTTAAATTCTTTATGATAATGAATAAATTATACAATTTTTGACATTCAGTAACACTATGTCTACACCGGATGCGAGTGATACGACAATGCGAGAAAACCAAAAATTACCCATTATAATCTGATTTCAGGATCTTAAAGTCTGTTTATATGAACCCTAAGGGCCAGATTTGCTAAACAGGGCAAATACGCGCGAGACCGCAATCCCATAAAAGCACAGATGGGAGTGGAAAGTTTTGCGTGTGATTTGCTGACAATGTGTACATTAAAGAATACAGACACAACCAGATAATTTCCATAAAGACCAATGCAGAGGATACTATAATATTTTCTCTCATTCCATGAGAAGTCGTCACATCAGATCACAGAAAGAAGTTATTTCAAACATTTGACTGATGTTAAGTGAGTTTGGATCAAAAACATGGTATGGATCTCATAAATTGCTGTGTTTTGACGCTATGCTAAGCTGACATGTTAGAGAGCCCTTAATGCGCTACTGTTGCTATAGTAACAAACAACTTTCTGGTGTATATGATTGAGATAAACTTTACACTGTTATTACAGTGCTGTGGTTATTTCAGTAAACAGTTTGCTTTGTACATTCAGTTTAACAGCATAAAGAGGGCAAACCTTATCATTCAACTGAACAGTACGCATCCATTTTAGACACTTTCGTTATGCTCTTGCTCTGTCCATGCAGTAAATGCATGTCTTTGAATGAGCGGGTGTTTTCTAGGCCTATTGCACAGGTATTGTCTATGATATGATTATGACCCATTACAGGGGCAGCCAAAATTACAATCAAGCATAGCTCACTTACATTTAGTGAAAATATAGAACTGTTAGCCATACTGATTCAACACACAATTAAGAGGCAGCGACCTATGGAAGCTTGTTTCCGCCACAGAATGAAAAATAAAAAAGGTAATTGCGACTTTTTATCTCACAATTCTGACTTTTTTCTCACAATTGTGAGTTTACATCTCGCAATTCTGACTTTATTTCTCAGAATTGCGAGATATAAAGTCAAAATTGCTTGATATAAAGTCGCAATTGCGTGTTATAAAGTCAGAGTTGCGAGATATAAAGACAGAATTGCGAGATATAAAGTCAGAATTGCGAGATATAAAGTCAAAATTGCGTGATATAAAGTCGCAATTGCGTGTTATAAAGTCAGAGTTGCGAGATATAAAGACAGAATTGCGAGATATAAAGTCAGAATTGATTGATATAAAGTCGCAATTGCGTGTTATAAAGTCAGAATTGCGAGATATAAAGTCAGAATTGCGTGATATAAAGTCGCAATTGCGAGATATAAAGGCAGAATTGATTGATATAAAGTCGCAATTGCGTGTTATAAAGTCAGAAATGCATGATATAAAGTCGCAATTGCGTGTTATAAAGTCGGAATTGCGAGATTTAAAGTCAGAATTGCGAGATATAAAGTCAGAATTGCGTGATATAAAGTCGCAATTGCAGGTTATAAAGTCAGAATTGCGTGATATAAAGTCGCAATTGCGTGTTGTAAAGTCAGAATTGCGTGAAATAAAGTCGCAATTGCGTGTTATAAAGTCAGAATTGCGAGATATAAAGTCAGAATTGATTGATATAAAGTCGCAATTGCGTGTTATAAAGTCAGAAATGCATGATATAAAGTCGAAATTGCGTGTTGTAAAGTCAGAATTGTGAGATATAAAATATTCTGAGGGGGAAAAAGTAAGTCTTTTTTTCCCCTTAGAATTGGCCTGATAACTCGCAATTGCTAGTTTATATCTCACAATTCTGAGAAAAGATGTCAGAATTTCGAGATATAAACTCGCAATTATGTGTTATAAAGTCAGAATTGCGAGATGTAAACTCACAATTGTGAGAAAAAAAAGTATCAATTCTGTCTTTTTCTCTCGCAATTGCGACTTTATTTCTCAGAATTGCGACTTTGTATCTCACAATTCTGACTTCATATCTCGCAATTGTGAGATAAAAAGTCGCAATTATTATTATTATTATTTTAATTCAGTGGCGGAAACAAGCTTCCATAGTGACCGTAACAGCGCAGTACAACCCTTTATCACATGTGCTGGGGCACCAACCCAGTAGTTTGATAAGTGATAAGTCAGAAGCCAGCTCACCCTCGTTGCTCTGGTAGCCCTGGTCTGTATGTGGAAAACGCTGCATTTGTAAATTGTTGTTGTGTAGATGTACTCTAAGACTTGCTTTTTTGGGGGAGTTAAATAATGGTCCAAATGGTAGTAAATTGACTAGCACAAACCTTAGTAAATCACGTTGCATGATTCATGATTCATCATTCAGGGGACGGCAGTGGCTCAGTGGTTCATGTGGGTTGTGAGCAAGACACCTAACCCTGGTTGCTCCCGACGAGCTGGATGGCGCCTTGTATGGCAGACACTGCTGTCAGTGTATGAAAGAGTGTGTGAATGGGTGAATGTGAGGCAAATGTAAAGCGCTTTGGTGGCCATTGGGTCTGTGAAAGCGCTATATAAATGCAGTCCATTTACCATTTACCATTCATTTAAATACTCTCATCCCATAAATATTGCATCGTAAAAAGAGAAACTCTAGATGCAAAAATTACTGTCGCTATCGCTAATTTCTCACGTGTCTTCAGTAAATCCAGACAGTAGTTTTACATCACCAATAGAGGGTTTGCATTGGATCAAGCTGTTAGTAAATCTGGCACTAAATATTGTAATCCAATTTACATATTAGTTTGCATGTGCACTGTATGTACTCTGAACAAAACTTCAGTGCATGTGCAGTCCCCATTTGGTACATTCAGATCCGGAAACAGCCACCGTGGAAATTATCATCGGAGTACAGAAAGCATAATTGCCATTTTTACCTTTATGACACATCTGATATACATGTCGAAAGAGTTTTTGGCAAATGTTCACTAAAAAATGCAGTCTCCTCCACTAACCAGTTCATAAGACAAGGGTGTCCAAACCGCTCCTGGGGAGTTTAGCTTCAACTTCCCTCAACACACCTCCATGGAAGTTTCTAGTATCCCCAGTAAGACCTCGATCAGCAGGAGCAACATGAAAACTTGTGTAACAGTATATAGCTACCATTATTGCAATTAGCATAACTCAAATAATTTGGACTTCATTCCAGACTTTGGTGTCTTGGCAAATCTAAACTGAATTTGACACATTTGCTGCATCGAAAATATTTTAAAGATGCCATTTCCCACAAATTACAAATCAAAATACTGGTCGTCTGTGGGCTCGTTGGATGGGAAAGTGTCCTGGATGCGCTTTAATCTTGACATTTTTCACCTAGCTATACAGTTTTATAAAAACTGCATGTTCGAATATTCTATTCTTTTGAAGTACTGTTTTACACATACCAAGCTACTGTATAGTAGAGTTGTAGGAACATTTGGACTCAGGGACTATTGTGATCTCTTCTGAATCTCTGGAAGAGACAACATTTGTAGAGTATTTTTTCTTTGAAAAAAATCCTGAAGCAGGGGAAATAAATAAAAGTCTGCATTTGTTTCTCTTTTAAACTCCTAGCTGTCTCATTGAGATATTCAGGTGATCTCACTGGTGATTTTCCTTTCTTATGGGGTTTGCTTGTGCATGTGGCAAAGATTGTCTTATTGGGAATTTGTAAAGCCTGATATAAAACAGACAAAATTAGTTTTGGATGGCTTAAATATCCCATTAAATCCAGAGAGGGACTGGAACCAGTTTCTGGCTTTGAGTCATGCGTTGGTTATGAGTGCACATTAATTCTAATCGAATTTCCAAACTAGGTCTCTCTCTGAAGCCACACTGATGGCGATTATGATTCAGGAGGTCCCCAATCATATTTAATGCATGACGAATCATTTAACTTTCAATTGAGTCATTCAGTGGCAATTACCAACTGGATCTCACTTTACATATTCACCTGGAAGTGCCTTATTCATCAGCAATATGGCTGCTTGTTATTGGAAAGATCAAAGCTTTTCTCCTCAATTTTGAAGAGTTTCAATGAGTTGGAAAACCAAGAAGCAACTTCCAGCTGAATAGTGAAGCACTGATTCTATCCCTTCAGAAGAGTGGTGTACTGAAATAGCCCCATGCTAAGTGCTAACTGAAACTCACTGCAGCAAGGATTTCATTAAAATGTCTACTTTGAATTACACACAGACTTTTTTCTCCTCACTTTACACCAAACAATTCATTTTCACTCAGTTATAGTCTCGTTAGATACCAGCTTACCTCAAATGAACGTTGTCTTTTCTGCTTGGCTGAAACAGTATGTTAAGTTGCATAGGCAATGATGCATGCAACACTGAACATCAGACTAAACTGAAACTGGTGGGGGAAAAAGTCTGGAATTGGAGTTCGGCATAATTAAAAGGGCAGATGGGTCACGCACATCTCACTCACCATATTCCCTGTAATGGTCTCAACTTGTTCTTATGGTCCCCAATCAGTTGCTGTCCTCTCCGTTCAGATCATTGTGGTGTGTGTCATGGCTGCCAAAATCTCTATGTTTGATGGTACTTAGCTTTTCTTTTCCTTGGCAGGAGTCTAGTGTCAGATTTACATGGGGTTCATGAATATTGCATGATCTCTCTGGAACATGGTAAGTGCAATGCACAGCAGACTAACTGGATGGTTTAATTAATGTTCTGTGTTGAATGTGGTATGAGACTTGAGTTTAGCTGGAGAGCATTACTCACTTTAAAATGACTCGTAACAAACAAATAATTATTTTTCAACGTCATATCTTTGAAATAAATATTAAACATTTCTCCACAGAACAAATCTCTTCACTAGTTGAAGATTATATAATATGCAGAAGATTTAAAGACCTTACATTACACAATACTTACACTTACACAATAAGTAGCTAGCTAACATTTCATGGTGAGGCCAATGTAGTTGTCAAATGGGCTTGAGATATGGAGCTGCGTTGGTTTTGTCCATGGGCTTCATGTTGGGTCTATCTGAATCCTTAATAGGTTTGTTCATGGGTTCCATGTCTCCCTCATCTAAATAATCCCCAGTAGAGGGCCAACATGGAACCTATGGAAAACCCAACGCTATCTCACGACCAATTCGTCCGAATTTGACGAGTGATTAAAAGATGGCTAATTCGTACGAATTCGTACGACCTCATTCGTACAAATTTGTACGATTTGTCTAAACCCACGTGATGGGTAGGTTTAGTGGCGGGGTCAGGGGTAGGTCATTCGTACGAATTCATACGAATTGGGCAACTCGTCAAATATGTACGTTTTAGCAAAAATCGTACTAATTCGTACGAGTGAGGTCGTACGAAATTGTTACGAATTAGCTATCTTTTAATCACTCGTCAAATTCGGACGAATTGGTCGTGAGATCGGGTTGATTAAGTGCCCTTTTTTGGGCTTATGCAGACATGGGACCCATACATATTTACATTTATTCATTTAGCAGATCCTATAATCCAAATCAATTTACAGTTGAGGGATACAACAAGCGATTCATCTTGAGAAGGCAATACACAAGATAGTATAAGCTAGAACAGGGAGGGATTAAGGAATAATGAAAGAATAGACAAAGGAATAGTGAAAGCATAGGTTCTGGAGGGGCTGTAGACTCATAAGAGAGAGCAGAGGCACAGTAGGAGCGTGCAGAGCCCTTGTCCATTCTGTACGCAAGCATCAATGTCTTGAACTTGATGCGAGCCAAAACTCACAACCAGTGCAGAAAGATAAACTTTGTACTTTGTATATGTACATTTCTGAAATACTTAACTTAGACAGTTACCTCTGATAACAGAACACTCTAAATTATTACATGGACTCATGCATTTTCTGTAAAGCTGCTCTAAAATGATGTGTATTGTGAAAAGCGCTATACAAATGAATGTGAATTGAATTGAATTGAATAAACAGAGGTGTGGCTTGGGCTCTTTTGGACTCATTGAGTCTTATTCACTGAGCAAGTGTACGCACAAGTTTGTGCGTGAAATGCGCATACCAGCGGCAAGTTTGACGAGATTGACGAAAGGCTGTATGGAAAGCCCTTATATGGAGATGGTTTGGGCGTGTTTTATGCAAATGACTAACCTTGTGCATGCGGCCGCTCATTTAGAATACTCCAAATTCACTAACATCAGAACGATGTTATGAACAAATTCATGCGCGTACGCTCGTGTTGTGAATTAGGCAGAGCATTTTCGTGAGAAGTTCTCCTGAGCGTACAAATACAAAATAATCCAAGCAATTATTAGTGAATGAGACCCATTGAAGACTTGTGCTGCAGCATTTTTAATCGTTTGCAGAGGTTTGTTTGCACATGTAAAGGCCTGGACGAGAAGCTGTGTTGCATGCTCTGTAATGCCATGCTACGGCTCGGCACGGCTCGGTTAGCTTTTCCACTGTAGTTTAGTACCGCTTCAAAGTGATCAATCAGTGATCTGCAGTGTTTAAAGTGTTGGAACTTCAACTGAGGTGGTACTTTTGAAGTGAGCCGTGCCAAGCTGTACCGAGCCGTACCATGCAGGGGAATAAACCCAAAAAGTGAGCCGTACCGAGCCCTACCATGAAGTGGAACATTTTTGAGCAGTGCAAACCTGCATGATAATGCTGTTCTTGCAATATGATATTTAAAGGTCAGGTGATCATCAATGATTACCCCAAGATTCCTGGCCAAACTTGATGGGAATATCGTTGATGAACCTCACTGGATAGTAAACTGGTGCTGTGCTGACGGAGAGGCTGGGAGCAGATGAGTTGCTCTGTCTTAGTTAGGTTAAGTTGCGGATGATGTTCTTTCATTCATGCTGAGATGTCGGCCAGGCAGATCCGTGCATACAGTATAGGTTGCAGGTGTAGGCAATGAGTTGCCTTGGTAACAAACACGTGCGACTATGGAAACGAACAAGGCACAAAGCAAACAGGAACTAAACACAGGAAGTGATTACAGAAACAATCGGAAAAAAAAAAACACTTCAACATAAAAGTCCTTAATCTCAAGACCATAATCATGACAGCAACCTTGAGGGATCTGTGAGGCAAGACAAACCCCATGTAGGACACATACCTCAGCCCATATCACTTCTACAATGGCTCCACCATGACATGCTGACTGGGCTCTGTCATCTAGTATTTTGAAATAGCTTTTTTTCATTATTAGGATTTTTTTTCTTATATTGTCATGTGCTTTATTTATTTATACAAATATATATATATATATATATATATATATATATATATATATATATATATATATATATATATATATATGCACATTTCATTTGTAGGTTATAATTTGATTTTGGGTCCTATTAAAATATGGTAAAAGACATACTGTGACACTGAGGCAGAGACAGTCGGATCCATTTGCAGAGATTTATTAAAGTAGCAGACACACTTAGGGGGCTTTCACACTGGCAGTTTAGTTCGGAACGGGGCACGGTTCGCATGAAAAATCGCTAATGTGAACGCTGTCATGGGACCCGGGTGCGCACTGGGGTACCGAACCCGAGACTACCTGGAAGAGGTGGTCCGAGTTCGGTTGCTCCCGAACCGTGCCGCGGTTCGCGTGAATGTGAAAGCAACACGGACTCGGGTGCGCACTTGTTCAGGAAGTAAAGTAAACCTGCGCATGCGTTTATAGCTTATTGTGATGTATTTAGTTAAATAAAACGCTTGTAAGGGATGATAGTGTTGATGATTTACCTTGGATACGAGCGAGAGTGAGCCTGCGTGCAGTGTATTCGTGCATTGCGCGTGGAATCAGGGAAACAAAGTTGGAAATCCACTGTCTCCTAAAAAGAGTCCGTTTGCAAGCAGCAGAAGGCCACCTTATGTGACACACGCACAGTAAACCTGTAGTGTTCACTCAACTGCGCATAATAGCAGCGAATTAATTTAAAAAAACACAATATTGACCCACGTTCTGTTTTCTATCATGCGCCGTGCACGTTTGCGATGACGTCATATGCACGCAAACGCACCAGGGTTCGATAGAATCAAGTTGTGTGTGAAACCAGACCAACGCTGCGGGGGACGCCGGGAACAAACGCGCTCGGGCTCGGACCGCAGCAAACGAGCCCAGTGTAAAAGCCCCTTTAAATCTTGTAAAGGGACAATCCAGAATCGTAGTCAAACAGGCAGTGGTAAGAGGCAGGCAGCAGAAGTTCACAAACGAGTCCAAAATCCAAGTTCAAGTACACGAGAACAAATCAAAGTACTGAGCAACAAGAGATACGAACTGTGACAGATGTTTGGTAAAAACAAAACTTCACAAAATTACAATGAACAGAACAGTTCAGATAAAGGGGAGCTGATGGGGCACAGGTGATGTTAATGAAATGATGAGGGGATAATCAGGAGATGATGAGCAGGGAAGGATGATGGGAAATGCAGTCCTAGTAAGCAGGAGAGAGAGATCTGATGCAACCAGGAGGAGGCGTCGCTGAGCGCTCTGTGACACATACAATCTGAATAAACTGAATCAGTGGATTTTCAATTTAATTTTCTCAATTTTATCCGATAACAATACTGACTCAAAAGTTAGAATGACAATGTAAAAAAAAAAAAAAAAAACTTAACTGAAAAGAATGTACAACATATTCTGACCCTTATGCTACAGAAATAACTAATTGTTATGTACACCATTTGAACTTACTATGCATAGCACAGCATGTGAACCATTTGCAGAGTTAACACCTACAATAAATGAGGGTACTCAGAGTTATAACATGAGTGGCCTCCAACCAGGTGCATTACCATGTTCTATAGGCCAGTTCACTGACATTTCAAAAATAGTGCATCTGAGTTATGAACAGCTCAGCTGTAGCATGTTGGAGCACCAATGTCTGAGATTAATTTACAAAAGAAAAAGAAGAAGAAGAGGAAGAAGAAGAAACATACATACAAACATATCTGTCAGGTGGAAAGACATCTCCATATTTTGTCTTTTTTCATAAATAATTACTATTGGTCACCCTTTATGTCTGTCTTTGGGTTTTGCATATATTTAACCAATGAAAAGTATTACAAATGGATTGCGACTAAACATTGTATCTCCATTGGATCGTCAAATTCTCCTAAAACTCCACCCGCCTCAATCGTGAATCAAGTATGGCGTACAGTTTGGATTCGTTTCTGCTTGTTTGCAATGCAAGGGTAAATAAAGAACTGAACGGTAACGCTTTAGATTACAGCCCAGAAAGTATTGCGTAATTAAAGCGATTTTACAGCGTAACCTTCGGTAATTATAGTGTACCTATAACGTACTTACAATATAAGTATAAGGGAACAATATTTTAAGTTTGGGGAATAAAGGGGTAACAACCATGAAGAATTAAAAAATGATTTATACTGTAAGTATTATAGAACTAAAGGGTTCTTATTCTACTATTATGATATAACAATCTTACATTTGGGAGCAATTTAGCAAGAACATGCCTTTTTGAAATAATGGTGAACCAGTACATACTGTATAGGCTTTTTAAAAATTACACATCTATGCATTTATATAGTAATCTTTTTAACAAAAGTGCACTGAAAACGAAAACTATTGCAACTTTTGCTTAAATATTGGGGAAAGATACTCTTGTTTCATGTAGTGGTGCTTGTTACCCTCTTGTTCCATGTAGTTACTGGGTTGTGTTGTTCTTAAGGCAGTTAATAATTTAATAAATAAGTTAAATGTTTAAAAAGCATTTCTAAGAGTTTCTTATAAGTATTTCATGTTTATTTGTAAGTTTTATTTAAAAAATATTAGCGGACAATTTTATTTCCTGTGCGGCCGCGCTAACTTCCGGTTTCGTTTTCATGGTAAACAGAGCAGGCGAAATCCAGCATCGTATGGTCAGCGATCTGTTGCCATTCCCTTTAAAGCGCTGTCAAGGCAATGCCGTAAGTTTTTATATGTGTTTATAAGGATCTTAAGTAATGTATTTTTGTATTGTCTAGTTGGGAAATGCATTTTAAAGCGCCGATGAATGACTTTATTCTCGTCTGTCTAGAGCTCAGTTTTTCTAAGAGCATGTTGTGTATGCTTTCAGTTTTCACCATCTGGAGAAGAAATTAAAATGCAAAAACGTCCCTTGTGGTCCTGGTCTTCTTCAGTGGTTTATCTACGTGTTCATTTGGCAACATAACAGTGAAAAGGCAGCAATCAGAGCTTCATCGTGGTCAAAATGGCAGCTAGCAACAGATCTGCTACAAACGCTTCAGGTCTTTCATCCTCATCTGCAAGCAGTGCCGCTCGTGCTCGAGCCAAAGCAGAAGCGGCTAGGGTAAGAGCCTTATATGCAAGTAAGGAAGCACAGTTTAAAGTGGAAAAAGTGAAAATCGACACAGAGCTACAGGTGCTAGAATTACAAAGAGAAGCAGATGCCGCAGTAGCTGAGGCAGAGGTGCTAGAAGATGCAGAGGCAATACGAGATGGGCATGAGAGCCGAAGATCAGAATCAGATAGAGTTAAAAGAGAAAGAACATGTGAATATGTGAAATCTCAAATGGATGTGAATAAACATAATGAATGCTCCAGCCACCTGCAACCAAAGTGTTGAAATAGAGGGCACATTCATCACATGGAATCCTACTGAAAATGACGTTTCAGACGCAGAACCTTCACCTGTTAACACTAGGCCCCAATGCCACAACCAACACACATCCGTGGCTTTCCAAACCACATCTTCCTCTCCTATAGGTGAGACTAAACCAAAAAGTAAACAAACAAAGAACGCACTCAACCCATTCTCTAGCCCTTTCGTGCCTCCCTACAACTCACCTGCAAGTACGTCACACCAAGCAGAGCCACTTGCACAATACATGGCACGTCGTGACCTCATCACTTCAGGTCTATACCAATATGATGACAAACCAGAGAATTTTAGAGCGTGGCTCTCCTCATTTACCGGGGCTACAGCAGACGTTCACCTCACGCCAACACAAGAGCTCGACTTGATGACAAAATGGTTAGGAAAGGAGTCAAGTAGTCAAATTAGACGCATTCGCTCTGTGTATGTCAATAACCCTGCAGTAGCTTTACAGAAAGCATGGGACAGACTCCAAGAGTGTTATGCGGCTCCTGAAATCATCGAAAAATCGCTCTTCCAGAGATTGGACAGTTTTCCTAAAATGACAGCAAAGGATAATGTGAAACTGAGGGAACTTGGGGATCTGTTACAGGAGATTCAAGGAGCAAAAGAGGACGGGTATCTGCCCGGTCTTCTCTATCTTGACACGTCACGCGGAATCAGGCCAATTGTGGACAAACTCCCATATGGAATTCAGGAGAAGTGGATGTCACTAGGTTCACAATATAAAGAGGATCATCATGACTGCTTTCCACCTTTCAGTTACTTTTGCAAGTTCATATGCAAAGAAGCTAAGAGACGTAACGATCCAAGCTTTAACCAACAGTACAGCCAAACCCAATTACATTTAGAAAGACCCAACCTGAGAAACTTTAGCTCCGCCAAACCCATCTCCGTAAATAAAACTAATATTACACCCCCCAACAAGGACTTTAAAAGCAACTGCCCGCTGCACAATAAGCTCCACCCACTCAATAAATGCAGGACATTCAGGAACACACTGCTCGATGAAAGAAAGGCCTTCCTTAAAGATAAAGGAATTTGTTTTAAGTGCTGTGCCTCGGACACTCATCTCGCTAAGGACTGCAAATCCACAGTAAAGTGCTCCGACTGTGAAAGTACCAGCCACGAAACAGTAATGCATCCTGGCCCTCCACCTCAAACCTTCAAGGCTCCTGCTCAAACCTTCAAGGCTCCTGCTCCCGCTCAAGAGGATGGCGGGGAGGGAAAAGACATCTCAGACAGCATCACAGTAACCACAACATGCACCAAAGTGTGCGATCCAGGTCAGTGGGGTCGTTCTTGTTCAAAAATATGTCTCACAAAGGTGTATCCAGAGGGTCGCCAGGACAGTGCGGTTAAGGCTTACGTCATACTCGATGATCAGAGCAATCGATCCTTAGCCAGGCCAGAGTTCTTTGATCTGTTCAACATTAAACATAAACTAGTCAGTTATGACCTAAGAACATGTTCAGGCCTCGTTGAAACATGGGGGAAAATGGCTGAAGGCTTTCACATTGAGTTTTTAGATGGGTCTGTGGTAATCCCACTCCCTCCTCTCATTGAATGTCAGGACATTCCTAACGAAAGAAGCGAGATCCCAACACCAAACGCTGCAAGGCACCAGCCACACCTTCGGTCCATAGCAAAGTACATTCCAGAGCTAGACCATAAGGCAGAAATACTTCTACTGCTAGGGCGAGATGTTCTACGTGCTCACAAAGTAAGGGAACAAGTTAACCTGTTAAGCTTCAAGCCCACTTTTGAAAAATCCCCAGAAATCACATACCCAAACTGAAACAGATACAGTTCATGAACCCTTTGCACTAAAAGCACAAGTATGATCTCATTTGAAAGCTGACACCTGGTTGTTTATTGTAAATGTAGAATGAATTATTGTCATAATGAAAAAAAACAATTTTAAATAGCTTCAAAGTTTTGTAAAGTTATTAGAAATTTATTTTTATGAAACATCTTTATGAAAATAAAATGGAAGTTGGCCCTGGAGCAATCTAGAAATGCACTGCAGCTAAAGCCACATGTCTGACCATTTTATATTTAAAATCTGAAAATGATAAGTATAAAACTCTGTATTTAGTTAAATGTTTTTCAAGATCATGTCAAATTACTTTATTTTGATTAGACTCTATTAGCAAACTGATGTTTAGTCATCCTCTGAGTCATCTATTCAGTCTATTGTCTCTATTGTTTTGTGGTGCCCCATTCAGTGTCAGTCTCCCCTGTACACATTCACACCTCTCCAGACTGGTTATTATGGATCTAAATATGCATTTCTTTTGTCTGCATTATAGCTACTAACGACTGGCTATTCACAGGCTATTCATAGGGTTTCAAACCCTAATTTCTTTTATCAAAATTCTCACTAAATATTTGAAACTGGTATCAAATGCACTGAAACATTTCAGTAAGCATTCCTATTTAGAAAAAAATCATAAAACAATAACTGCTCGTGGCAGGTGCGCCTGGGCTCGCTAGCATGTTAGCTTAGCACACCATCAATACACGACCATTTATGAGATTAAAATTATGTTTGTGCTCCAAACTTACTATATAACGCAAGTCTAGTGTTTTAAATAATCTTCTGTGATCTAACTTGGCTTCATATTAAAAAAAAATCCGACAGAAAATGTATTATTTAGTGTTCTGAACGATGATGAAATCTATATCGATTAGCATTACATTATAAATATAATCTATTATTATGAAATACCTGGCATGGCTTGAAGAACACAGGTAACTCAAATATCATTGCAATCATGTTTATTGTTTTCAAAACATCTTTATCTGCATGTTACAGCGATCTCTGTCAGCTACTTTCTGTATCACTCAGTGACGTCCTGGAATGTCACATGACTATGGGTCTTCTTCTTCATGATCCATATATGGACTTTTATTGGACACATATAGCGCCCCCATGCCATTGGTATGAATGGAAAACACAGCACATCTCAGTAAGAAGCGATCATAACTTACATCGACGCATTTGGGTATAAATTCAATAAATATTATTCCTGTCTATAGAAATATGATGTGAATCTATGAGAATATATCAATATTTCTCCACATCTGCACATTGTTGAGCTAAAAGCCCTCAGGGACGTTGTTTTGTGAATCGCTGTCATGACGACAGCACGGAGTGTTTTTTATGAATGGACCAGCTGACGCTCATAATTCATATTAAAGGTATCGACTCATTGTTTTCATTTCATAACTCCTGACACAAATTAAGACATAACTGTCACTATAAGTTTCTCAGAATACAATAGTGGTCAAATACTGAATCTTGAGGCTTATATCTTTTTAATGATGTATAGTTTGTCAAGGTATAACATTAAATCTGATAGTATATTTGAACTAAATAAAAAAAAAAACGCTTCAGTGCGCCGACGCTCTGGAGACGGTTAAGAGGTTAATGGCCCTCATCATGCGCCCTTCGCCCAGCGCCTAGATTTAGGGTGGGTCGTAGTCGGGGAGGTGTGTGTAGGTAAGGTCCACAAGCCCACAGTAAACTCATTCAAAACAATTATTCTTGAAAATGGCCGCCCCACGGTTTTTGGACAGTGTGATAACTTCCGACAGCTCAAGGAAACGCCACACAGTAACAGGCACACTAAGGCTCCAGAGCAAAGTCTGGGACAATCAGTTTTCAACCGCAGCAAAAACGACAATGAGCCAGCTCCCTCCATAGATGACACACTCTTTTTAGAGATCATGGATGAAAGCATGTACAGAGACGATGACAATAGCTGGGTCGCCCCACTTCCTTTCAGAGAGCCTCGCCGGAAAATGCCTAACAATAGAGAGCTAGCAGTCAGACGTTTTTTGTCTCTCAAACGGAGCACGCAAAAGAAACCCCACATGCAGCAGCAATACGTGGAGTTTATGGGAGGGATTTTCTCCAGCGGTCACGCTGAGATAGCGCCCGCACTTAAGCAAGGAGAAGAATGCTGGTATCTCCCCACGTTTGGGGTCTACCACCCTCAAAAACCCAACAAGATCAGGGTAGTTTTTGATTCCAGTGCCCAAGAGGACGGTGTCTCACTTAATAGTGTACTCCTCACTGGCCCTGACTTAAACAATAGTCTCATTGGGGTACTCCTCCGCTTCCGTAAAGAAAGCATTGCTGTCATGGCCGACATACAGCAGATGTTTCACTGCTTCATGGTGTGTGAGGATCACCGGAACTATCTTCGCTTTCTGTGGCACAAGGACAATGATGTTGAAAAGGAGGTCGTTGATTATAGAATGAAGGTCCATGTGTTTGGGAACTCTCCATCTCCCGCTGTGGCTGTTTACGGTCTGCGCAAGGCCATTGAAGCTGGAGCGAAAGACTATGGGGCTGACACAGTCAAGTTTGTGGAGAGACACTTCTATGTCGATGATGGACTGATTTCTGTGCCTTCTCCAGCCGAAGCGATCGACTTGCTCCAAAGAACGATAAGTTTGCTTCTAATTCACCAGCAGCCATGCGAGCCTTCTCTCCTGAAGATTGCGCACCAGTCCTGAAAGATCTGGATCTGAGTGGTGAGGAAACACAATCACAGCGCAGTCTAGGCCTAATTTGGGAAACCATGACAGACACATTCACATTTTCAGTGGCCACAAGAAACAAGCCATTTACTCGCCGAGGTGTCTTGTCATCTGTTAATAGTGTCTTCGATCCACTAGGCTTATTAGCACCAGTTACCATTCAGGGAAGAGCTCTACTCAGAGAACTCACCTCAGAAAACTCTGATTGGGACACACCACTTCCAGAAGATAAGCAGAGCAAATGGGAAGCTTGGAGGGATTCGCTGCAGGACTTAAGGGAACTCCATGTCCCAAGAACGTACACATCTACCTCTCTCAGTCAGGCAAAGCGCAAATAACTCTATGTCTTTTCAGACGCATCGACCAAAGCAATAGGTGCAGTAGCCTACTTGAGAGCTCTGTATCCAAATGACAAAGTTGAGGTAGGGTTTGTCATGGGTAAAGCAAAACTAACTCCTCAGTCAGAGCCCACAATACCAAGACTGGAACTGTGCGCCGCTGTCTTGGCTGTAGAGATAGCTGATCTTGTCAAGAATGAGCTAGACATAGTGTTTGACGCTGTTCACTTTCACACAGACAGCAAGGTGGTCTTGGGCTACATCTGCAACAAATCAAAAAGATTCTACACATATGTTCACAACAGAGTGCAGCGTATTCGCCAGTCTTCAAAGCCGGAGCAGTGGCACTATGTGCGCACCGAGGAAAACCCAGCGGATCACACATCACGCTCGCTCACAGTATCTCAACTAACAAAAACAACTTGGTTCACCGGACCCTCCTTCATCCGTCGCTCACCCCCAGAGGCAAAGAATGAAAACGACAATTTTGACTTAGTTGAGCCTGACAAAGACTGTGAAATCAGGCCACAAGTGAGAACTTGTGCCACTCACCTTCAAGTAGTCTCCTGTAAGCGCTTTGAGCGCTTCTCCACCTTCAAGTCTTTGGTCCGTGCAGTCGCCTTCTTCATTCACATGGCAAAATCTTTCAACGGCTCCAATTCAAACCATGGATGCAAAGGGTGGCACATATGTCAGTTTCCTCGTACACCAGATGAAATGGATCAAGCAAAACGGGTCATCCTCCAACAAGTGCAACAGGCCACCTTCGCAAAGGAGCTGTCTGCCCTCAACGTTGGCAAATCCATCACCAAACAAAGCCCTTTGCAAAAGCTCAGCCCAGTCCTGGACAACGGCATTATTTCTGTTGGAGGTCGACTCAAACACTCAGAGCTCGAGAACTCTGAAAAAAACCCGATAATTCTCCCAAAAGACAGTCATGTCTCTATCCTGCTCACTCGCCACTTCCATGAACAGGTCAAGCACCAGGGTCGTCACCTAACAGAAGGTGCAATAAGGGCTGGAGGTCTGTGGATAGTCGGTGGAAAGAGACTAGTTAATTCAGTTATCCACAAGTGTGTTATCTGTCGCAAACTGCGGGGAAAGCAGGAAGAGCAATTCATGGCAGATCTTCCCCCGGAACGTTTGAAAACATGTCCTTCCTTTAGCTACGTCGGCCTTGATGTTTTCGGGCCTTGGACAGTAACCACCAGACGTACCAGAGGTGGACATGCACAAAGTAAGCGTTGGGCTATCCTGTTTACCTGCATGAGCTCAAGAGCCGTGCACATGGAGGTAATTGAGTCCTTAGACACCAGCAGTTGTGTAAATGCCCTGAGACGCTTCTTTGCCCTGAGAGGCCCTGCCAAAAAACTTATATCGGATCGTGGCACTAATTTCATTGGGGCTTCCAAGGAGTTAGGAATGGACAAAGCTCTGCAACTATACCTGAATGATCAAGGTTGCAGTTGGGAATTCAACCCGCCTCATGCGTCCCACATGGGAGGCTCCTGGGAGCGCATGATCGAGTTGCACAGAGAATATTGGATTCAATGCTGCTTCAAAGTAAGGTGCAACTCACTCACAACGTATTGTGCACACTTATGGCTGAAGTGTCTGCAATCATAAACGCCAGGCCACTCCTTCCAGTTTCGTCCGATCCAGACAATCCCTTCATTCTCTCTCCCTCTATGCTGCTAACCCAGAAATCGTGCCTTATACCTCCTCCTGGAGATTTCTTGGACAAGGACCTTTACACCAAGCAATGGAGACAAGTTCAGGCTCTTGCCAACCAGTTCTGGACACGCTGGAGGCGAGAGTACCTGCCTTTATTGCAGCAGAGGCAGAAATGGACTGTATCTTGTCGAAATCTGCAAGTTGGTGACCTTGTTTTGCTCAAGGACAAGCAGGTTCCACGGAACAGCTGGCTCATGAGTAGAGTCACAGCAACTTTCCCTGGGAAGGACAATCGAGTAAGGAAAGTCGAGGTCACAGTAAATGACCAAGGCACTCGAAAGACCTTTTTGCGACCAGTTACTGAAGTCATTCTTCTTTTGCCAAAGGACTGAATCCCGCTAAGTTTTTGTTGTTGATAGTGACCTCACTGAGGTCAGGCGGGGAATGTGTTGTTCTTAAGGCAGTTAATAATTTAATAAATAAGTTAAATGTTTAAAAAGCATTTCTAAGAGTTTCTTATAAGTATTTCATGTTTATTTGTCTTATAAGTATTTCATGTTTATTTTTATTTCATGTACATTTTAAAGCGCCGATGAATGACTTTATTCTCGTCTGTCTAGAGCTCAGTTTTTCTAAGAGCATGTTGTGTATGCTTTCAGTTTTCACCATCTGGAGAAGAAATTAAAATGCAAAAACGTCCCTTGTGGTCCTGGTCTTCTTCAGTGGTTTATCTACAGTACGTGTTCATTTGGCAACATAACAGGGTAAGTGTGACGTTGCGGGCTGTAAATTAAAGTGGTGCTTGTTACCCTCTTGTTTCATGTAGTTACTGGGTAAGTACAATAAAAATGCATACACACAATCTTATATCACTGACTCGGAAACCTTTATTTATTATACAAGCACCACTTACCCTGTAACCACATGAAACTAGATATATTTCCCAGTATATTTAAAAAAAACTGCAATAGTCTTAGCTTTTCTTGCCTTGAAACATGTTAGCCCAAACTTAAACATCTATCTATTTTATTTGCTATCAAAAAATATATATATTTTGTTTTTTTTATAAATGCATAGATATGTACCCTGTCATTATTAAAAAGCCTATACAGTATGTATTGGTACACAATTATTACAAAAAGGTACGCAGTGTATGTTCTCGCTAAATTGCTCCTAAATGTAAGATTGTTGTATCATAGTAGAATAAGTACCCCTTAGTTCTATAATACGTACAGTATAAATATTTTTTTAATTCTCCTGGTTGTTACCCCTTTATTCCCCAAACTTTACATATTGTTCCCTTATACTTAAGTACTTCATAGGTACACTATAATTACCGCAAGTTACACTGTAAATTCCTCTTAATTACACAGTACTTTCCGGGCTGTAATCTAAAGCGTTACCAACTGAACGCATTTAAACACTGATCAGCGAACATAGACAAAAGTTTAACCATACCTGGAGCCTTTACCATGAAGCCGGTTTAGGTGGCCAAGTATGTTTTAGTTTAGTTTGCACCAACCCTGGGTTTTAGGCACCATGAAAGTGGTTTGGCTTTTAGCAGTGTTCATCGCCATAGTAACTTACGCTCCACGGCTAACCTGGTCCGGGGGAGGTTATGTAAGAGGGTGTAAACCAAACTTGGACCAATCAGCTGTGAGCAAAGTGACACATGTCTGATAGAATAAAGTCACTCCACCTGTTTCTACTCCAAATTAAAGGTCACTACATAGCAAATGATTTTTAAAGACAAAATTGTCTGGCTTTTACTAATGCTTATTTAGAATAACAATTTTGTATGATTTAGATATTATTTATGTAATTTTTATACCCTCAATCAATCACACATGTACAATTTTAGCTAATCAAGTATTATTATGCACAGTTTAAATGAATACATATATAAAGGTACTATAAATACGTTTTAGAATCAATAGATAAAGCTATAAAATGTGAGCTTAAATGTTCAATTCTCTCTATACCTTTATCAACTGTATAAACTAACTTCACAACTTTTACTTGCACTGATATAGCAAGACTTTTTCTTTTAGTTGTCCTATTTCATATACAGCGATTTTCTTCTTGCTGTGTAAATTTGTTTAAATTCTTAATATTTTTCAATCTCGTAATATTCTGCAAAAGAGAGAAGTGAATCGAGCTGCTTCTCTCGCCAGAAATGAATCGCAGTTTCACTCTTTCTCAGCATGTGATTGGCTGTTCGCTACTGATGTCACACCTGAACTCCTAAACTCAGGATCAAAGCCTGAGTTGATAGAGAAAGTTGATGATCAGCATCATGGTACCAACAAAGCCTTGGATTGGTTTGGTTTTGTCAACTCCAAACTATTCCTGCAACCCTGAGTTTGTTCAACTACCATCATGGTACGGGCCCCAGATTGATACGTGAGAACAACCCTTGTTGTTTCTCGCATGTTAAAGCAACACTAAGTAAGTTTTTTTTACCTTAAAATAAGGTTTTCAAAATCGTTTCAGTGGTTCATCAAGTCGTGACATGGAGAAATGCACTTATGCCACCGCTTTGCGGTCCTTTATCTGATAGATCCACGCTATGTAAGATTGCCAGATCGGGTCGCGTTTCTGTAGTCCGAATGAGACATAAGAAAACGACAAATTTGACTTGCTTTACGGCAAGCGTTACAATTGACAATGACAATGACAATGACAATTTATTTGTATAGCACTATTAAAAACAACAGCTGTTGACCAATGTGCTTTCCACATAGAATCACAAATCAATACGGAACTTTATATTTAAGAAACATGTAGGCACATATAAATACACAGTTTTTAATCAAAAGCTTTTGAAAATAAATATGTTTTAAGTTTGGATTTAAAAATAGTAAGAGATGGAGCCTGTCTTAAGCTAATTGGGAGAGCATTCCAAAGTTTAGGTGCAGCGATGCAAAACGCTCGATCTCCTCTGCGCTTTAGCCGCGATTTTGGGGTAGACAGTAAGGCCAGATTTGAAGAGCGCAGAGACCTTGCAGGCTTTTGTTCTATTAATAATTCCACTAGATACGTTGGTGCTAATCCATTCAAAGATTTATAAACTAAAAGTAATACTTTAAATTCTACTCTGTAACACACCGGTAACCAGTGCAATGTTCTTAGAATTGGTGTAATTGTCACGTTTGATCAATTAACTTTCTCTCTCTCGTCTTGTGTGCTGTGTGTGTGTTTAGTGTGGGCGTGGTCACTGATCACTTCTGATCAGCAGCGCCAGCTGGTTTCACTTTGTATGTGGCTTTATATGCTCAGTAACTGGTGTCTCATGTTGTCAGATCATTGTTCGTCTCTGGTGTGTTCCTGTTCCTCGTGCCCCTGTGTATGAGTGGATTCCTGTTCTTCGTGTCGTCGTCGCTGAGTGGTATTCCTGTTCCTCGTGCTGTCGTTCCCGGTGTGGATTGTGTATCTCGTTACGTGTTCTCTGGATTGTCTTCACGGGACTTCCACAAGCAGTCACGGATACTCACCACGGGATCACCGAGCACCTTCACGGAGGATTATCACCAGCACCTGCACCATCAGCTCACCTGGGTCCCTGCGCCACTGTTCCATCGGTGTTGTGCCGTCTCGACCCTCTTTGTGTCTGTTCTGACCAACCTGTCATTGTGATCTTTAATAAAGCGTTATTTGCAATTGCATCCAGTGTCGTTCTGAAATGTCACAGAATGATCTGACCCCAATGGATGCAGCAAGCGCATCAAACTGGGACAACTTCGCTGCCAACAGCATCGCGAGGATGGACCAACAAGAGGAGGGCATTGAGAACATGGGTCGAGCGGTTCAAGCACTTGTGGCGCAGGTGTCCGAGCTCACCCAACAGCTACAACATCTTAGAGTTCCCACTGCGCCACCCACACCGCCCGTTCAGCCCACACCCCCACAGGATCTGAGTCTTCGCGAGCCTCGCTTACCCACACCTGAGGGATATGCAGGTGAGCCCGAGTATTGCAGAGCATTTTTGACCAGATGCTCTATGCACTTTTCGTTACAGCCGCGGACGTTCGCTCAGGAACAATCCAAGGTGGCGTTTGTACTAACCCTGCTGTCTGGAAAGGCTGCACTCTGGGGAACGGCGGTGTGGGAGAACCGAGATCCATGCTGCGCCTCGTTCCTGGCACTCTCGGAGGAGATGAAGAGAGTTTTCGATCGGGCTGTGGCGGGTAGGGAGGCGGCCAGACTACTCGCCGATCTACGCCAGGGAGACCGCTCGGTGTCGGAGTATTCCATCCAATTCCGCACCTTGGCCGCAGAGTGCCAATGGAACGAGGAGGCGCAGTGGGACCATTTCCTGCATGGGTTGGCTGACCGTGTCCAAAATGAGATTTACATGTTGGATTTACCCGCGAGACTTAATGGACTCATTGAGTTGGCTCTTCGGGTTGATGCTCGGCTGAGCAGGAGGAGTCGGGTCGTCCAGAATCGTCATTTCGTCAGCACGGAGAGGGCACGCGCCTTAAGCGAGGACACGGTCAGCCCCGTCACCGATCACGAGCCCATGCAGGTGGGCAGAGCTCGGCTTTCCCGGGAGGAGAGAGAAAGGCGGAGATCCCAAGGACTGTGTCTCTACTGCGGTAAATCGGGGCACTTCATCCATTCGTGCCCGGTAAAAGAGCAAGCCCGATAGTAACAGTGAGGCTACTATCGGGTGGGATCTCCGCCGAGAAGACCTCATCATCTACTCTCCTCCCGGTAAGGCTCAGGTGGGCTACTCACTTTCACGACACCAAGGCTTTACTGGACTCTGGGGCAGAAGGTAATTTTTTGGACATTAGACTAGCTAAGCAGCTTCTCATCCCCATTTCCCCACTCCATCACAAGATATCCGTCAACGCACTCAATGGTCAAGAGCTCCCTAACATTTCCCATGTTTCTGAACCCATTACACTCACTACATCTGGCAACCACACTGAAACTATCACATTTTTCCTCATGGATTCACCCATTGCACCAGTGGTTCTCGGGCACCCCTGGCTTACACTGCACAACCCGAGAATTGATTGGGGCCAGAATTCTGTGTCCGCTTGGAGTAATAAGTGTCATGAGTCTTGTCTCGTATCTGCGTGTACGTCTGTACCTGTTTCTGTGTTCCAGGAGGAGGAAGTGAATTTGTCAAACGTGCCCGAGGAGTACCAAGACCTGAGAGAAGTGTTCAGTAAGTCTCGTGCTGCTTCTCTACCTCCGCATCGTCCTTACGACTGTGCCATAGACTTAGTGTCAGGTGAGTCTCCGCCTAAGGGCAAGTTATATTCACTTTCTGTACCAGAGAGGGAGGCTATGGAGAAATATATTTCTGATTCTCTAGCATCCAAGTTCATTCGCCCTTCCTCATCTCCAGCGGGGGCGGGGTTCTTTTTTGTGGGGAAGAAGGATGGATCCTTGCGACCTTGTATTGATTACCGAGGGTTGAACAACATCACGGTAAAGAATACTTATCCTTTGCCGTTGATGTCTTCAGCTTTCGAGAGGTTGCAGGGAGCATCCATCTTCACAAAACTGGATTTACGTAATGCATATCATTTGGTCCGCATAAGGAGGGGCGATGAGTGGAAGACCGCATTTAATACCCCTAGGGGGCACTTTGAATATTTGGTCATGCCGTTCGGGCTGTCCAACTCCCCGGCGGTCTTCCAGGCACTCGTCAATGACGTGCTGAGAGATATGGTTGACCAGTTCATATATGTTTACCTGGATGACATATTGATTTTTTCATCTTCTCTCCAGGAGCATGTTCAGCACGTCAGACGAGTGCTTCGGAGGTTGCTAGAGAATGGGCTTTTTGTCAAGGCGGAGAAATGCGTTTTTCATGCACAGTCTGTTCCTTTCCTAGGTCACATCGTTTCGTCTGAGGGAATGCGTATGGATCCTGACAAGGTTAAGGCTGTGATAGATTGGCCAAGTCCAGATTCCCGTAAGGCCCTACTGAGGTTTCTGGGGTTCGCCAATTTCTATCGGCGTTTTATTCGCAACTACAGCCAGCTAGCCGCACCTCTGACTGCCTTGACCTCCCCCAGAACGACGTTCAGGTGGTCCGATACAGCTGAGGCTGTATTCGTTAAACTCAAGAGCCGCTTCGTTTCAGCTCCCATTCTTGTCGCCCCTGATCCATCACGTCAGTTCGTGGTGGAGGTCGACGCGTCAGAGGTGGGGGTAGGAGCAGTTCTTTCCCAACGCTCTTCCTCAGACGACAAGATGCATCCTTGCGCGTTTTTGTCCCATCGTTTATCTCCTGCCGAACGCAATTATGACATAGGTAACAGAGAGTTGCTGGCAGTCAAGTTAGCGCTGGAGGAATGGCGTCACTGGCTAGAAGGGTCAGGGGTACCTTTTATTGTTTGGACTGATCACAAGAATCTAGAATACATTAGAACTGCTAAAAGACTCAACTCTAGGCAGGCTCGGTGGGCACTGTTTTTCGGACGTTTTGACTTTTCTCTCTCGTACCGCCCGGGCTCCAAAAACATCAAGCCCGACTCATTATCTCGTATTTTTGATCAGACCGAACGCCCGTCTACTCCCGAGCGTATTTTACCAGAGTCTATAGTAGTCTCCGCTCTCAGGTGGGAGGTCGAATCGAGGGTCTTATCGGCCTTAGAAGGGGTAACGCCTCCGCCCGAGTGTCCACCGAACCGTTTATTTGTGCCAGAGGGGAATCGGTCCGAAGTTATTCAGTGGGGACATTCTTCCAGCATAGCGTGTCATCCAGGAGTTAACCGCACCAGTTTTTTGGTCAGACAACGATTCTGGTGGCCCATGATGGCTCGTGACATCCGCAATTTTGTTTTGGCTTGCTCGGTTTGCGCCACTGGTAAGACTTCCAATCGACCTCCAGATGGGTTACTCCAACCGTTGTCAGTCCCTTCGAGACCCTGGTCCCACATCGCTCTAGATTTTGTTACCGCCCTCCCGCCCTCCCAGGGTAAGACTGTCGTTTTGACGGTCGTGGACCGGTTCTCGAAGGCGGCTCATTTCATTCCCTTGCCCAAATTACCCTCAGCCAAGGAGACAGCGGTAACTGTCATAAATCACGTCTTTCGACTTCATGGCCTCCCGATAGACGTGGTCTCTGACAGGGGTCCCCAGTTTGTGTCCAAATTTTGGCAGGAGTTCTGTAGGTTACTGGGGGCGACTGTCAGTCTATCTTCAGGGTTTCATCCCCAGAGCAATGGACAAACCGAGAGAGCCAACCAAGACTTGGAGAGAGTGTTGCGATGTTTGGTTTCCAAGAATCCTTCCTCCTGGAGCCAACAACTCCCTATGGTGGAGTACGCCCACAATTCGTTACCAGTGTCATCTACGGGCCTCTCACCGTTTGAATGTAGTTTAGGTTACCAACCACCAGTTTTTGCTAGTATGGAATCCGAAGTCGCGGTCCCCTCCGCTCATGCGTTTGTCCAGAGGTGCCACCACACCTGGAATAGAGCCCGTGAGACTCTCCTCCAGGCGGGGAAGCGCACCAAGGCTAAGGCCGATCGCCACAGGTCAAGGCCTCCCGTTTACGTCGTGGGTCAAAAGGTGTGGCTTTCTACGAAAAATATTCCTCTCCGATCCGTATCTAATAAACTTGCCCCCAAATTCATTGGCCCGTTCCCTGTCACCAAGATCATTAGTCCGGTGACAGTCCGCCTCAAACTTCCTCCGGCGTACAGGAGAATTCATCCCGCCTTCCATGTTTCCAAAATTAAGCCGGTGTTTTACGCACGTATTAATCCGCCAGTCCCGGTTCCCCCACCGCCGCGTCTCGTAGACGGGGAACCAACGTATTCGGTAAATCGTATTCTGGACTCGAGAAGGAGGGGACGCGGATTTCAATACCTGGTGGATTGGGAGGGTTACGGTCCGGAGGAGAGAAGTTGGGTACCTGCTAGAGACATCCTGGATCACTCTCTGATCGATGATTTCAATCGACAGGTAAGGCGTCCTGGGGACGCCAGGAGGCGTCCCTAGGGAAGGGGGTACTGTCACGTTTGATCAATTAACTTTCTCTCTCTCGTCTTGTGTGCTGTGTGTGTGTTTAGTGTGGGCGTGGTCACTGATCACTTCTGATCAGCAGCGCCAGCTGGTTTCACTTTGTATGTGGCTTTATATGCTCAGTAACTGGTGTCTCATGTTGTCAGATCATTGTTCGTCTCTGGTGTGTTCCTGTTCCTCGTGCCCCTGTGTATGAGTGGATTCCTGTTCTTCGTGTCGTCGTCGCTGAGTGGTATTCCTGTTCCTCGTGCTGTCGTTCCCGGTGTGGATTGTGTATCTCGTTACGTGTTCTCTGGATTGTCTTCACGGGACTTCCACAAGCAGTCACGGATACTCACCACGGGATCACCGAGCACCTTCACGGAGGATTATCACCAGCACCTGCACCATCAGCTCACCTGGGTCCCTGCGCCACTGTTCCATCGGTGTTGTGCCGTCTCGACCCTCTTTGTGTCTGTTCTGACCAACCTGTCATTGTGATCTTTAATAAAGCGTTATTTGCAATTGCATCCAGTGTCGTTCTGAAATGTCACAGTAATATGCTCTCTCTTTTTTTTTTTGCACAGAAAACGGGCCGTAGCATTTTGGACAAATTGTAAACGAGATAGTGTTTGCTGACAAATTTCCAAATATAATGAATTACAATAGTCCAATCTCGTCGAAATAAATACATGAATTAATTTTTCAAGGTCTTTGAATGAGAGAAACGGTTTTGCCTTAACGAGCAGACGTAGCTGATAGAAACACGATTTTACCACAGAGTTTATTTGACGATCAAATTTTAGATTGTCGTCTAAAACAAAACCCAAATCTTTCACCCAGGGTTTTAAATACACGGACATCTCACCCAGATTTAAGTTAACAGGTTTTGATTGCTCAGATGGGCTGAACATAATGATTTCGGTTTTCTTTTCGTTAAAAATTAAAAAATTTAAAGAAAGCCATGCCTTTACCTCCTCTAGGCATGCTGTAAGAGACGTTAGGCTTAAAAAATCTCGTTTCACGGGCAAATAAACCTGTGTGTCGTCTGCGTAGCAGTGAAATGACAGCCCGTGTTTTTTAAAAATGGACCCAAGAGGAAGCATATATAAAGAAAATAATAATGGAGCTAAAATAGAGCCCTGCGGAACTCCATAGTGTAGGTGTGCTGTACTCGAATAACGTTCGCCCATCTTAACTGAAAAACTCCTATTTGTTAAAAATGATATTAACCATTTCAAAGCTGTACCTCCTATACCAACATAATGCCTTAAACGGTCAATTAGGATGGTATGATCAATAGTATCAAACGCTGCTGTTAAATCGAGAAGAACAAGTACTGTAAAATCACCAGAGTCGCAAGTAATTAAAATATCATTAAGAACTCTGACCAATGCAGTCTCTGTGGAGTGACATTTTCGAAAGCCAGACTGAAATATTTCAAATAATGAGTTCTCAGCTAAATAACTCTGTAACTGTAATAGAATAATTTTTTCAAGAAATTTTGAAACAAATGGCAAATTAGAAATTGGCCTAAAATTTGTCAGAACAGATGAATCCAGGTTAGATTTTTTAATCATTGGACGGATCACTGCATGCTTTAAGCAGTCAGGCATAATCCCGGATTCTAGACTGCGATTGCAGATAGGTGGAGCGTACTCGACAGTAGACTACAACTACATGTAAGATACCTAGCAGCCGGGTAGCTTTTGAATTGTCATCATGATTCCAAAGCCGGTGCTGGATAAACAGAGAGCATGTGCGTGCGTGCGCGTGCGACAGTAGGATGCGGTAGGCTAAATTATTTACGACAACAATTCCGCTTCCAACCTGTAGGGCGACCGCAGAGTAAAAGTTACTTGGTGTTGCTTTAAGCAAGCATGCCTGAGCTTCCATTTACCATAACTGTGTGAGTTGATGAATGTTTATATGTGAATAAAAGCCTAAATTCAATCTGTTCATCATAAAGCGATCATGTCTCTTCAGAACATTTGGACCAAACCACTCCATTCATATGGATTAGCTTTACAATCTCTTTATGAACTCGTTGAAGCTTCAAAGTTGTTGTTGTGTGGACTGTCACTGGAGAGACAGTAATCTCTCAGATTAATTTAAAATAACTTAATTTGTGTTTTAAAGATGAACGGAAGTCTTACGGGTTTGGAATGACTCGAGGGTGAGTAAATGACAGAATTAAATTTTTTTTTGGGTGAACTAACACTTTAATAGCCTGCGCATAGCAATCTTTTATAACATACGATTTTGGCCAAATTATAGAAAACTGAGCGCCCACATTGCTACAATAAACTTTACTACCTGTAAGTTGATAAAAAAAAAAAAAAATGTGATTCACTTACTGCCTCAGATGTGGATGACGGACAAAACACAAATGTCTAAAATTCTCAGAAATACGCTATAGATTCAATTCAATTCAATTCAAATTTATTTGTATAGCGCTTTTCACAATACATATTGTTTCAAAGCAGCTTTACAGAAAGTGCATTTCAGAAATGTACATAGAAGAATATAGTTAGTCAATCATCATGTATTAATTTAGGGCATAACATATCGCCGGCGTTGAGTCGTCTCTTCACAGGCGTCGAGTCGTCTCATCGCAGGTGTTGGGGCATCTGAAGTCTCCGTGAGAGGCTGGATACAAACTGGAACTGACGAACGCTATTTACCTCAGGACTAGTGTCCCGAGATAACAGCAGAAAAGCAGATGGGAAATAATTAGCGTAGCTGCTGTTCATAATATTAATGCATTTGATCTGATTCAACAGTAGTACAAAAGGTAAGCATTATGTGAATGCTTGGCTGAAGAGATGCGTCTTTAATCTAGTTTTGAACTGGGAGAGCGAGTCTGAGCAACGAACAATATCAGGAAGGCTATTCCAGAGTTTAGGAGCTAAATGTGAGAACGCCCTCCCTCCTTTAGTCGACTTAGATATCCTAGGAATGACCAGAAGCCTCGAATTTAGTGATCTTAAAGAACGCGATGGATTGTAGGGCGATAGAAGGTCCATTAAATACACAGGAGCTAGACCATTTAGGGCTTTATAGGTCAGTAGTAATACTTTGTAATTGATACGGAACTTAATAGGTAACCAGTGTAGAGATGATAAAATTGGTGTTATATGATCATATTTTCTTGACCTAGTAAGAACTCTAGCGGCTGCATTTTGCATTAACTGTAGCTTGTTTATTGAGGATGCAGGACAACCAGCTAATAAAGCATTACAGTAATCTAGTCTCGACGTCATGAATGCATGAACTAACTTTTCTGCATCAGAAACAGATAGCATGTTACGTAATTTAGCAATGTTTCTAAGGTGGAAAAAGGCAGTTCTTGTAACAAATGAAATATGATTTTCGAAAGACAAGTTGCGGTCTAGTATAACACCCAGGTCTTTTACTGTAGTGGATAAGGTAACAGGACATCCTTCTAAATTAAAGTTGTATTGTAAGAGATTTTGTGGGTAGTTTTTTGGACCAATAAGTAATACCTCCGTTTTATCTGGATTTAATAGCAGGAAATTACACGTCATCCAGCATTTTATATCTTTAAGACATTCTGTCAATTTAGATAAGTTAGTGTCTTCATCTGGTCGTGATGAAATATATAATTGAGTGTCATCAGCATAGCAGTGGAAATTAATTCCATGTTTTCTTATAATATTACCAAGTGGCAGCATATATATTGAGAATAGCAGAGGGCCTAACACCGATCCTTGCGGCACTCCATAGTCTACTGACGTTATCTTCGATTTTTCCCCATTTAAACAGACAAAATGGTAACGGTCTGATAAATACGATCTAAACCAGCTTAATGCCTGTCCCTGAACACCAGTGTAGTTTTGTAGTCGATCCAAGAGTATTTTATGATCTATAGTGTCGAACGCAGCGCTAAGATCGAGTAGAACTAGTATTGAGATACAGCCTTGGTCAGAAGCTAAAAGTAAATCATTTGTAATTTTAACTAGCGCAGTTTCTGTGCTATGATGCGGTCTGAATCCTGACTGAAATTTTTCATATATCTCATTTTCTTGCAAGAAACACAAAAACTTTGTAACTTTGTAACAAATGTTAATAATATAATGACACGTGCAAGTGTCTGGCCATATATAAAGCCACAATATAAACTTTGACAATACCGTGTTTAATTATTAAAAAAATACAGTGTTTTTCCATTTCAAAAGTTTTGAGGTTTCCACCAGAGAGTGCTGATACATAATACTAATACTACTACTACTACTAATAATAATAATAAAACAATATTAATAAATAATTAATTAAATATTCCAGGTGTAAGGTTAGAGCCAAGCTGTCTGGGCTACTCTCTGAGAAAACAAAGGACGTTTCTGGAAATTCACATTTGAATCTTCTTCAACAAAATTGCCTCTCTTCCCCCATCTCTTCTCTCCATATGTGACCTGATCCAGCAAAATGAGTCACAGTGACCCAAATTTAAAAATTGAGATTTTGGTATTAATGGAAAGAGGAGACCATAAGCTTTCAATTGATATCCTAGTCAAAGTCATACCTTTAATGGTTCTAAAGATATACACATTTGAATTATGGTCGTCTGCCCTCTTTTTCCAATTGAAAACCTGAGAAAATCGCTTTTAAAGTTTTTTGCCCGTTTTTTGTTGATATCTTTCAAAATCCATTACATTTAAAGGGATAAACTATTTATTTTACAGCTTAATTTGACCAAAGACATTGATATATAAATGCTATTAAACCAGGCTGAAGCTCAAATAATTTTAAAAGTTTTTATTTGAATAAATAATTTAACAGTAGGCCTACCTTTTACAAAAATGTAGTAAAATCAGAAAGATTGAACAGAGGTGCTACATTTTTGCTTTAGAGAGGGTGTGTGTGTCTGTGTGTGTGTGTGTGTGTGTGTGTGTGTGTGTGTGTGTGTGTGTGTGTGTGTGTGTGTGTGTGTGTATTTGAGAGAGAGAGAAAGTGAGAGGCAGAGAGACAAGGAAACGGAGATCAAATAATGCTAGTCTATGCAATCATATCTTAGTGTAGGCTAGTTGACAATAACAGCGTAACAAATTCATAACGGAGATACCAACAGTTAAATATTGGGTTAATCAAACACATTGTAATGGATTCTCCTTGCAGATAAATAGCTACACTCATTCACATTTGTCAATCACGTTATGTCAATCACGCGCGCACACTACGAAACTTTCATCCGTTATATAAAAACAATCGAAAGTTTTTCGCATCCGTAGCAAGCAGTTTGAATGGTGTTTTGACAATTCGGAGCCACCGAATCAATACGAAAAAACGCATACGAAAAAAACGCGGACTCAGTGTGCAATGGCCAGGGGGCTTGATGACGCTTTGGCAACTTTGCTCGCTTTTGACAGCGACATTTCTCAAATTAATAATATTTAATCTTTCTGAGGAGATCTGCTAGCTTGTTTATTACACAGAGCGCTCGCTGCGAGTCTGAAAGGAGGGTGGCTGGACCAATCGCGTGCCGGTCAGTCGAAACGGCTTCCCATCGACAAATGATCAGCATTTGTGTACATTTCTAAGCTTTTTGATTGGTTCTATATGTGGCAGAGCGGGTTAGACCCCGCCTTGTTATTTGTGGCTGTCACATGAGTGATAGATGTGGCAGCCTATCGGCCGCTGTCCCTGGCCTATTTAAAGACTGTTTATGCCACCTGGTCATGCGTCATTGTTAGCTCCGCCCCTTGTTGCAGGCGCGCCGCCATTCAATGCTGGCCGTGTTTGGTTGGCAGCGCCGCGGTGATGTGCAGGCTGTTCCGTTCCCCCAGGTAGGCTATAGGTAAATGTTTGTAATGTAGACTTGTGCAGCTTGCGGTAACCTACGTGCTCTTCCTTCCAGTTGGGTTGTTTTTATGTGTACGCTGCTGTGAGCAACCATACGCTTATACAATTCCGTGATGATCAACTGGTATGTAAAGTTATTCTTTTAAAGTTTCAACTACTATTTAACTGAGCTAATCAACTGATGTCTGATGTTTTTAGCAGGATATTGATTCCTTTGAAGATGCTCCGTCTTAATGTGGACGTTGGGCTGATCGTTTTCTGCATAAAATCCATTTAGACTGCGCTGCTGTCTTGCTGCTGTTACTGTTTCTGTTGCATGTCTTCACCGCTACAACCATCGATCTGTTCACCGCTGCAGGTGCCGAAGTTGTGTACGTGGGCTCGCCCTTCAGTCATCTTATCATTGGCTGCCTGTGTGTTAAGTTGTATGTTTCTTTATTTTTGTTTTTGGTAAGATTGGATGTTGATTTATTGTGCAATGTGTTAAGCTGCAACTTTGTTGCCCTGTGATTTTTGTGAACTTGTTTTGTCTACAAGTTAGTGCTCCCTTTGTGGTGAGTGTTTGGTACCACCAACCACTCCGAATTTTGTTATTAGTTGTGTCTAGTAGCATTTGTTTAGTGTATTCATTAATCTTGTTTTTGTTTATTTTAGGCTGATGGACCCCGGGTTGGGAGGCTAGCTTTTCTTGCCTTCTGGTGGTGGTACTTCAAGCACTGAGTGTGGTTTGCCGCTTGTAACCACTTATACCTCACTGGGCGTGTGTGTGTGCGCGTGTGGCTTTTGAATTAGATACTTAGCTAGCCTCCTCCACTCCGGGTGAGCCTCAGCCATCTTAATAATTATTTATTGTATTTTATTTTCTTGTTTATCGTGTGTGTGGATGAACAGTGTGGTATGAGTCATGTGTGTGTGACATCCTGCCTTACGGTGACCAGAAAGTTTTACCTATTGATGTGAACTTAATAAATTAACTTTTGTACTGATATCCACGTCTCTTTGCCCTCCATGGTAACGAACCTGTGTGCCCAATTTACATTGGGTAGTTATTTCCCCTCTCTCTGAAGAGGGGTGGCGTAGTCAGCTTGTTGTTTATTTACCACTATACAATTTGGTACTTGTGAACCGTTTACCACCCACCGCAACGCTACATATACAATGTGTAACACCATTTAAAGAGCAGAGATAGTGACGTTTCAGGGGATACCCGGGAAATCCTCAGAGGTGACGCGAGGAGTTGAGAAAAGCAATGTTCATTTCCAGCGAATTTAGTAAAAACTTTGTACACTTTAATAGTAATTTAAATACCTTTACTCAATTATCTGGACTACGAAACTTTGGGAGATTATTTTTGAATGTCTGTTCTTTGAAATTAGCACAAAAAAAAAAAATCTATTATTTCATTGTTTTCCCACATAATCGGCCCATATCTTAAAATAGAACGTTGCGACTTCCGACTCATTTCGCCAGATCGGGTCACATATGCTGAGCTCACCTGAAATATGGTTTAATGTGAACAATTACCAAACAGCACCTTACATGTTTGGTATCATTTGAAATGTATCAGTGTGACTGTTACAATGGTCTCATCCACACAGAAGTAAACCAAAAGGTATTAAAGATCAAGATTGTGATTATGAGATCCATATATCCGGCCAGTGCGAGACTCCAAGTGATATAGGAATCTGAATGAATGAGTGGAG